>NC_090418.1:4140516-4503016 GCF_036365525.1 Heterodontus francisci
GGATTTATCCACTTTTAAGCCCGCTAAAACCGCTAATACCTCCTCCCTTTCAATGCTAATATGTTCAAGTATATTACAATCCCCCTCCCTGATCTCTACACCTACATCGTCCTTCTCCATAGTGAACACAGATGAAAAGTAATCATTTAAAACCTCACCTACATCCTCCGGCTCCACACACAGATTGCCACTTTGGTCCCTAATGTGCCCTACTCTTTCCCTGGTTATCCTCTTGCCATTAATATATTTATAAACGCCTTGTGATTTTCCTTTATCTTGCCCGCCAGTGTTTTTTCATGCCCCCTCTTCGCTCTCCTAATTACTTTTTTTAAGTAAACCCCTACACTTTCTATACTCCTCTAGGGCCTCTGCTGTTTTCAGTGCTCTGAATCTGCCATAAGCCTCCTTTTTTTCCCTTATCCAATCCTCTATATCCCTTATCAGCGTTCCCTGAACTTGTTGGTCCTACCCTTCACCTTAATGGGAACATGTTGGCCCTGAACTCTCACTATTTCCTCTTTGAATGACTCCCACTGGTCTGATGTAGACTTTCCTACAAGTAGCTCCTCCCAGTCCACTTTGGCCAGATCCTGTTTTATCATATTGAAATTGGCCTTCCCCCAGTTCAGTACTTTTATTTCTGGTCCATCTTTGTCCTTTTCCATAACTATCTTAAATCTTACTGAATTATGGTCACTATCCCCGAAATGCTCCCCCCACTGACACTTCTACCACTTGTCTGGCTTCATTCCCTAGAATTGGGTCCAGTACTTTATGTCAGTCAAGCTTGAGATCCTTCTCAATCTGTTCCCCTACCTTCAAAGGTTTGTTGCGTATACACCCCCAGGTCCCTCTGTTTCTGCATCCCTTTCTAAACTGTTCAAGTGCAACACTTTGGGATGTTTTTCGAGAGGTGTAATCATAAATACAAAAACACTTCTGTGACGTCCATCCAGAAACTGAACATAGTCATTTGACTCGGAGTTGATTGTGTTGAAATATTACTGTATATGTGGTTCTAACCAGAAATTACTCAACTTCACCACTCTCTGCTAGCAGAGAGATTCCAGTAAATCACTTTTGATTTGAATGAAATTCTGGCTCAGGGTAATACAGACGTAGTCAGGACCTGAAAAAGAGCAGGCAAACCACCAAGATCGATTTACGGGAAATCTGTCGTGGGGGGAATGTGCTGTGTGCAGAATGTTGCTTGCATGTCAAAGGATTTAAGGACTTGGTTAACAGCAGGAGAGGCTACTGTCGCCCTGTGCCCACAGACCACAGGTTCTCAGGATTGGTTGGCAGTCTGTGCCCTATTAGCCTATCTTAGCCACAGCACTAAGGAGAGGTGTGGGGGGTGGGTTTCGGCTACAACTGACCTCAGCATCCCTGCTCGAGGGAGGGGAGAGTGCATACCTGGGGTTAGCCCAGGACAGGTAAGGCGAGATTCCTCAGTGCTGGTCTCTCACTCTGATGCCCCAACTATAATTGTAGCATAGTTTGAATTGCTTGCTGCATTTACACAAAGATCAGATGGTGGCTTTAACCAACAGGTCAAATTGGTTTGGTTCACAATTTGCAACAATTAGACGCCCAGGACGCTTGTTGACCCAACTTGCATTTATATAGCGCCTTTAAGGTAGTAAAACATCCCAAGGGGCTTCACAGGAGCGATTATCAAACAGAATCCTAGAGGAGGAGGGAGAGGCGGAGAGGTTTAGGGAGGAAAATCAAGGATGCAAAAGAGGCCAGCATTGGAGGAGGGCACAGATCTTGGAGGGTGGTAGGAGTTTACAGAAATAGGGAGGGGGGTGGGGTGCTGAGGGCATGGAGGGATTTGAACGAGAGGATGAGAATTTGAAGATCAAGGTGTGATTGGAGTGTGAGCTGAGGGTCAGCGAGCATAGAGATAGTGGGTAGCTGTGCTCCTTAGGGTGAAAAGGAGTGATTTGTTTCATTTGTATGTTGGATTGTATTTCATTTGTATGCCACCGGTGGCAGGAGGGTGTAATTACAGTGTGACAAGTTTACATAGGCAGTCTCCATTTTAAATGTGTATATTGGAACTTGCACTGAATAAGTTTGAAACAAAACAGGAAGTGCATGCAGATCCAAGAGAGTTAATGCAGATGAAGAATAACTTTCTATCTCATTTTGTACCATCAAAAACAGAGAAGATAGACCATGTTTTTGGTTTCCTATTTCGTTGTGTTATTCTACAGTTTGGAGTTGAATGAGTGCTACAATTAAGTTAATTTCTCATAAAGACCTCTTTGTTACAGATTTATGGTTGAAAAAAATTGCTTCTGTATAATCTTACTTTTTAATAAATAGAATTTATTGTTTAGCCTGTGCTGGTCTCCCAGGTACTTTTTTCTGCTGATTCAGAGAGATCATTCTGTCCTCATCCCAGTGCATTATCCCAATAGTAAAAAGGTTAATTTTTCACCTGTGTCTGCTATCCCAATGTTCCACTCATAAGATCAAAGCCGGAATTTCCTCGGATCCACTCTGCTGCTGTAACGTCTCCGGGACAAAAGATTTCACCATGGCATTCCAGTGACAGCGGAGTGGGAGGTGCCCCTAGAAAATCCCAGGCCCAAGTCCCAGTGCATCGCAGGTTCAAAACTGCATTGAGCCTCAGTAAACGCATTGAGGGACACCTCACAGCCTCTGAAAGCTTTCCCCTTTGTACCCGGTGAAGGCAGCACATGCAGGAGGGGTGGTGCTGGGAGGGGAGAAAAGAGATATGAAAGCAAAGTCTTTTACTTCCTGTTATAGAGTGAAGCCGGAGGCCTAGCTGTGTGTTTACAAGAAGGGGCCATCTTTCCGATGAGAAGTTAAACTGAGGCCCCTTCTACCCTCTCAGTTGGATGTAAAAGATCCCACGGTGATATATCAGAGGAGCGCGGTGGGAACGGAGTTCTCCCTGGTGTCCTGTGGGGGTGACAACAGTCACTATAGTTCAATGGTACTGCATGAAATGCTTTGGGACGTCCTGAAAGTTTTGATTGAAACACAGGTTTTTCTTAAAGCAATGCCCACATCTCTCTTCTCCCTTTCATCCCCTGCGCCTCTGTTCCAACGTGCGCTCAATCTTGACTATTGGGAGCTTCGCACCTGCGGGTTTGTAGATAGGGCTGGGGTGGCATAGGGAATCTTCCTTCACCCCGAACAGTAACTATTCACTGGAAACAAAGGGGGTGAGATGAGAAGCTCAGGCGCTTTTGAAGTCTTCTTGCATCTGGGCCTGTGAAATGCAGAAGTGAAGTGTGGTGAGTCAGTGAGTGGGATTGAGAGTTGTCAAAACACCCACAAACTTCCTCAGACACTCTTATCTGACACTGTGACTTCCAGTAACTACCAAACACTTCAGATTACTAAACACTTACTGGATGTGGCCACTGCAATATTAGATGACAGAAGGCCATCTTGTATTTCTTATTTTTAAAAAATAATTTTCAGATACAACAGGGGTTTTTTTTATGCTGTTCGTTGGATCCTCAAAACCCCACCAGTCCCCATCTCTGGTGAAGGAGATGCCTCTTGCTGCCGATCAGTTCCAGGAGCTTACACCGAGTGGCTGCACCTGTTGCTCAATCCTGCACGGTGATCTGTGCTGAGTTACTTCACCCCGCCCCCACAAATAAATACTTACATTTCTATAGCACCTTTCACAACCTCAGGATTTACCCGCCGATGAAGTGCAGTCTCTGTTTTAATGAAGGAATCCAATTTGTGCACAGCAAGCTTCCACAAACAGTAATGTGATCAGATAATGTGCTGTTAGTTGAGAGATGAATTATTAGCCAAGGACACCAGGGAGAACTCCCACTCCCCAGCTCAAGATAGCACTTTGGATCTTTTATGTCTGCCTGAAAGGGCAGATAGAGACCAGATATAGTCTCTGGCAGTGCAGCACTCCCTCAGTACTGACTCTCTGACAGTGCAGCACTCCTTCAGGACTGACCCTCCGACAGTGCAGCACTCCTTCAGGACTGACCCTCCGACAGTGCAGCACTCCTTCAGGACTGACCCTCCGACAGTGCAGCACTCCCTCAGTACTGACTCTCTGGCAGTGCAGCACTCCCTCAGTACTGGCTCTCTGACAGTGCAGCACTCCTTCAGGACTGACCCTCCGACAGTGCAGCACTCCCTCAGTACTGACCCTCCGACAGTGCAGCACTCCCTCAGTACTGACCCTCCGACAGTGCAGCACTCCCTCAGTACTGACCCTCCGACAGTGCAGCACTCCTTCAGAACTGACCCTCCGACAGTGCAGCACTCCCTCAGTACTGACCCTCCGACAGTGCAGCACTCCCTCAGTACTGACCCTCCGACAGTGCAGCACTCCCTCAGTTCTGACCCTCCGACAGTGCAGCACTCTCTCAGTACTGACCCTCCGACAGTGCAGCACTCCCTCAGTACTGACCCTCTGACAGTGCAGCACTCCTTCAGAACTGACCCTCCGACAGTGCAGCACTCCCTCAGTACTGACCCTCTGACAGTGCAGCACTCCCTCAGTACTGACACTCCGACAGTGCGGCACTCCCTCAGTACTGACCCTCCGACAGTGCAGCACTCCTTCAGAACTGACCCTCCGACAGTGCAGCACTCCCTCAGTACTGACCCTCCGACAGTGCAGCACTCCCTCAGTACTGACCCTCCGACAGTGCAGCACTCCCTCAGTACTGCCCCTCCGACAGTGCAGCACTCCCTCAGTACTGACCACCCAACACTCCCTCAGTACTGACGCTCCAACAGTGCAGCACTCCAACAGTGTGACAATCCTTAAGTACTGACACTGGGAGTATCTGTCTAGATTTTTGTGCTTAATTCTCTGGCATGTGACTTGAACCCACAACCGTTTGACTGGGAGGCGAGAGTGCTACCCACTGGAGTACAGCCAACACAATCCCAAAGTAACTGTTGAAATGCTGTGACTAGCACTGATGTCTCTGGGAAATTGCGAGGCCAGACAGGCAGCCAAAGTCCTCAGTGCTGATCAGTACTCAATGACTTCTTGCCGGAAAGTGCGCGTGTGTGCGCGTTCAGTTTACCTGACTGCAGTCATTCACAAGAAGGTGTGGTGCTGGACATACCAAGAGTCAACACACTCAGGAGGGGAGGGGAGGCGAGGGGAGGCTGCCTGGGTCACTGCTGTTTGTTATTGCTGTGTGAAGGATAGTTTTTACTGTTTTGAGCCAGGGCTGAATTGTCGCACTGTCTCTCTGGTGTCTCTGTCTCTCTCTCTCTCGCCTCTGAGTCAGAAAATTGTGGATATAAAATACCAGTTCGGCCTTAGCTGGAATACTGTGTCCAATTCTGGGCACCACACCTCAGGAAGGATGTGAAGGTATTCGAGAGGGTGCTGAAAAGATTCACGAGAATGCTTCCAGGGATGTGGAATTTCGGTTACGTGGACGGATTGGAGAAGCTGGGGATGTTCTCTTCGGAGACGGGAAGGTTGAGAGGAGATTTGCTGGAGGTGTTCAAAACCACAAGGGGTCCGGACAGAGCAGATAGAGAGGAACTGTTCCCATTGGTGGAAGGAACGAGAACCAGAGGACACCGATTTGTGATTGGCTAAAGAGGCAACAGAGACAAGGGGGAAAACCTTTTTACACAGCGAGTGGTTAGCGGAATGAGTGTGTGGTGGAGGCAGATTTAATCGAGGCTTTCAAAAGAGAACTGGATAATTATCTGAAGAGAAAACAATTTGCAGGGCTACGGGGAACAGACAGGGATGTGGGACTAGCTGAGATGTTCTTGCAGAGAGTTAGCACAGACACGGCAGGCCGAACGGCCTCCTTCTGTGCTGTGACCGTTCTATGATTCTATTAAAGCCCACTCCAAGGATTTGAGCAGATACTCCGGGCTGACACTCCCACTGCAGCACTGAGGGAGTGCTGCAATATCGGAGCTGCCATCTTTCAGATGCAACCTTAAATCGAGGCCCCGCCGTCCTCTCAGGTGGACAGAAAGGATCCCATGGCACTATTTTGTAGAAGAGTGGGGAGTCGTTCTCCCCCGGTATCCTGGCCAATATTTATTGCTGAACCTACATTACGAAAACTGATTATCGGGTTGTTATCACAGTGCTGCCTCTGGGATCTTGCTCTGCACAAACTGGCTGCTGCCTTTCCAACATTATAACAGTGACTACACTTCAAAAGTACTTTCATTGGCTATAAAGTGCTTTGAGATGTCCTGAGGTTGTCAAAAGGCAGTACAGAGATGCAAGTCCCTCTTTATAAGGCACAGCAGTGGCATATAGTGCAGCTAACAGCTTCTGGGTGCAAATCACAAGTCATTTATTCAGCTAGAACCAAACTCTGCCAAGCAATTGGCCATTGAAAAGGAGGAAGTTTCATCCAGTCACATTCAATCTGAAATTGCATTCAACCAGGAAACCCAGGTCACATGGCAAACTACACGTATCAGTCACAAAATTCACCAACCACAGATAAACTGGCTGCCAGTCAGCACATTGGCCCCATTCTCTCTCCTGAGGAGCTGACCCGAGCTGGTGCACACTTTTGTGGGTATCAGCCATTCTCCGCGACCTCATCCGCACGCCCATGCATTAGGCCTGAAACAACATCAAGAACCAGTAATACAAAAGCAGAAATACTGCGGATGCTGGAAATCTGAAATAAAGTGCTGGAAATACTCAGCCGGTCTGGCAGCATCTGCGGAGAGAGAGAAACAGAGTTAGTGTTTCAGTTCTGATGGAAGGTCACTGACCTGAAACGTTAACTCTGTTTTTCTCTCTCTGCAGATGCTGCCAGACCTGCTGCGCGTTTCCAGCATTTTCGCTTTTTACATCCAAATCAAATTGCATTTAAATATTACAAGGCACTCGAATCTCACAGGAGCAATTAACAAACAGGATTTGACACCGAATCTCATATCATTGATGTTAGGTTTGGGTAGCAAACTGGTAGGTATTATGGAGGAGGGAGAGGTGTAGAGGGTTTTTTTGGAGGGGGGGGGGAATTCCACAGCAGGAGGGAATTCCACAGCAGGAATGCACAAGAGGCCAGAATTGGAGGATCGCAGAGGAGGTTACAGAGGTAGGGAGGCGGTGAGGCCATGGAGGGATTTGAATAGCATTTTAAACTTGGGGTGTTGGTGAGCTGGGAGTCATTGTGGGTCAGCAAGCATAGGGGTGATGGGCTGATTGGGACTTGGTGTGAGTTAGGATACAGTTACAGCAGCAAAGTTCACTAGCCATCAGGACTATTTCCTAACCCAGAGATACTGCACAGTTGCAGCACCAAGTACAGTAGAATGGGCCAACATGCACTCAGAGCAGGATCAAACCCAAAGACCTTGCTGCCTGTGAGGCTGAGCGCCAGCAATTTCCCGTTACAATTCAAGAAAAGTCCCGGAATTTATTGCATCAGAGCTGCGCTGCCGCTCGGCCCGTCCCATTTCCGGGATTGCACCCGCTCGCACCGCCTTCCCACTTCCCTTTTACCGTGAAGCGCAAAATCAACCTCGAAGAAATTCTGAGAATCGGAGGCAAGGGGAGCCCGCCCACTTGGTGACGTCAGCCGCGCGGTGCACGTGACCCCGGCGACCAGCGCGGATCCAACCATTTTCGGAGCCAAAGAGGGGGAGCTAGAAAACTCTAGCGACTTTCATGAAGCATTTGCGAGGAAAGAAACGGGCAGAAGCGACAGTACTCGATCTACATATTGTATAAAATGTGGGAAGTTCAGTACAGTGAGCTGAAGCTCGGGGAAAGCGGGCTGGGAGGTTGTGGCAGGTCAGAGCCCCCCTCCCGGAACCCAGCAATGGGCGGACCCACCTCCCATTCTCAGAACTCGCGGCGGCCGCTTCTTAGAAGCGATTTTCTACGAAGTGTCGACGTGCGTTTTCCAGGAAAAGCCAGCAGGTGATTAAATCCCTTCAGTGGAGAGGGAGAGGGAGAGGGTGAGGGAGAGGGAGTGGGTGAGGGTGAGGGAGTGGGTGAGGGTGAGGGAGAGGGAGAGGGAGAGGGTGAGGGTGAGGGTGAGGGAGAGGGAGAGGGTGAGGGTGTGGGTGAGGGAGAGGGAGAGGGAGTGGGTGAGGGTGAGGGTGAGGGAGTGGGTGAGGGTGAGGGAGTGGGTGAGGGAGTGGGTGAGGGAGTGGGTGAGGGAGAGGGTGTGGGAGTGGGTGAGGGAGAGGGTGAGGGAGAGGAAGAGGAAGAGGGAGAGGGTGAGGGTGAGGGAGAGGGTGAGGGAGAGGGAGTGGGTGAGGGTGAGGGAGTGGGTGAGGGAGAGGGTGAGGGAGAGGGTGAGGGAGAGGGTGAGGGAGAGGGTGAGGAAGAGGGAGAGGGTGTGGGAGTGGGTGAGGGAGAGGGTGAGGGAGAGGGGGGACGCAGGGATGAGGGAACTCCGCTTCACCCGGATACATTGTAGCCGTTTCAGTAACAAAGTGTCAGAGATTGTATCCCCGGGGAGAGAGGGATCGTCAGACTGGAGAGAGAGAGAGAGAGAGGGATCGTCAGACTGGAGAGAGAGAGAGAGAGAGAGAGAGAGGGATCGTCAGACTGGAGAGAGAGAGAGAGAGAGAGAGGGATCGTCAGACTGGAGAGAGAGAGAGAGAGGGATCGTCAGACTGGAGAGAGAGAGAGAGAGGGATCGTCAGACTGGAGAGAGAGAGAGAGAGAGAGAGGGATCGTCAGACTGGAGAGAGAGAGAGAGAGAGAGAGGGATCGTCAGACTGGAGAGAGAGAGAGAGAGAGAGAGAGGGATCGTCAGACTGGAGAGAGAGAGAGAGAGAGAGAGGGATCGTCAGACTGGAGAGAGAGAGAGAGAGAGAGAGAGGGATCGTCAGACTGGAGAGAGAGAGAGAGAGAGAGAGAGGGATCGTCAGACTGGAGAGAGAGAGAGAGAGAGAGAGATCGTCAGACTGGAGAGAGAGAGAGAGAGAGAGAGAGGGATCGTCAGACTGGAGAGAGAGAGAGAGGGATCGTCAGACTGGAGAGAGAGAGAGAGAGAGAGAGAGAGGGATCGTCAGACTGGAGAGAGAGAGAGAGAGAGAGAGAGAGAGGGATCGTCAGACTGGAGAGAGAGAGAGAGGGATCGTCAGACGAGAGAGAGAGGGATCGTCAGACGAGAGAGAGAGGGATCGTCAGACGAGAGAGAGAGGGATCGTCAGACGAGAGAGAGAGGGATCGTCAGACTGGAGAGAGAGAGAGAGAGGGATCGTCAGACTGGAGAGAGAGAGAGAGGGATCGTCAGACGAGAGAGAGAGGGATCGTCAGACGAGAGAGAGAGGGATCGTCAGACGAGAGAGAGAGGGATCGTCAGACGAGAGAGAGAGGGATCGTCAGACGAGAGAGAGAGGGATCGTCAGACGAGAGAGAGAGGGATCGTCAGACGAGAGAGAGAGGGATCGTCAGACGAGAGAGAGAGGGATCGTCAGACGAGAGAGAGAGGGATCGTCAGACGAGAGAGAGAGGGATCGTCAGACGAGAGAGAGAGGGATCGTCAGACGAGAGAGAGAGGGATCGTCAGACGAGAGAGAGAGGGATCGTCAGACTGGAGAGAGAGAGAGAGAGGGATCGTCAGACTGGAGAGAGAGAGAGAGAGGGATCGTCAGACTGGAGAGAGAGAGAGAGAGGGATCGTCAGACTGGAGAGAGAGAGAGAGAGGGATCGTCAGACTGGAGAGAGAGAGAGGGATCGTCAGACTGGAGAGAGAGAGAGGGATCGTCAGACTGGAGAGAGAGAGAGGGATCGTCAGACTGGAGAGAGAGAGAGGGATCGTCAGACTGGAGAGAGAGAGAGGGATCGTCAGACTGGAGAGAGAGAGAGGGATCGTCAGACTGGAGAGAGAGAGAGGGATCGTCAGACTGGAGAGAGAGAGAGGGATCGTCAGACTGGAGAGAGAGAGAGGGATCGTCAGACTGGAGAGAGAGAGAGGGATCGTCAGACTGGAGAGAGAGAGAGGGATCGTCAGACTGGAGTGAGAGAGAGAGAGGGATCGTCAGACTGGAGTGAGAGAGAGAGAGGGATCGTCAGACTGGAGTGAGAGAGAGAGAGGGATCGTCAGACTGGGGTGAGAGAGAGAGAGGGATCGTCAGACTGGAGAGAGAGAGAGAGGGATAGTCAGACTGGAGAGAGGGAGAGAGGGATAGTCAGACTGGAGAGAGGGAGAGAGGGATCGTCAGACTGGAGAGAGGGAGAGAGGGATCGTCAGACTGGAGAGAGGGAGAGAGGGATCGTCAGACTGGAGAGAGGGAGAGAGGGATCGTCAGACTGGAGAGAGGGAGAGAGGGATCGTCAGACTGGAGATAGGGAGAGAGGGATCGTCAGACTGGAGAGAGAGAGAGAGAGTGAGAGAGAGGGATCGTCAGACTGGAGAGTGAGAGAGAGGGATCGTCAGACTGGAGAGAGAGAGAGAGAGGGATCGTCAGACTGGAGAGAGAGAGAGAGAGAGGGATCGTCAGACTGGAGAGAGAGAGAGAGAGGGATCGTCAGACTGGAGAGAGAGAGAGAGAGAGAGGGATCGTCAGACTGGAGAGAGAGAGAGAGAGGGATCGTCAGACTGGAGAGAGAGAGAGAGAGAGAGGGATCGTCAGACTGGAGAGAGAGAGAGGGATCGTCAGACTGGAGAGAGAGAGAGGGATCGTCAGACTGGAGAGAGGGAGGGATCGTCAGACTGGAGAGAGGGAGAGAGGGATCGTCAGACTGGAGAGAGGGATCGTCAGACTGGAGAGAGGGATCGTCAGACTGGAGAGAGGGATCGTCAGACTGGAGAGAGAGAGAGAGAGAGGGATCATCTGACTGGAGAGAGAGGGATCATCTGACTGGAGAGAGAGAGAGAGGGAGAGTGAGAGAGAGAGGGATCGTCAGACTGGAGAGAGAGAGAGAGGGATCATCTGACTGGAGAGAGAGGGAGAGAGAGAGGGATCGTCAGACTGGAGAGAGAGAGAGAGGGATCGTCAGACTGGAGAGAGAGAGAGAGGGATCATCTGACGAGAGAGAGAGAGAGAGAGAGAGGGATTGTCAGACTGGAGAGAGAGAGAGGGATTGTCAGACTGGAGAGAGAGAGAGAGGGAGTAGGGATCATCAGACTGGGGAGAGAGAGAGAGAGGGATCATCTGACGAGCGAGAGAGAGAGAGAGAGAGAGAGAGGGATCATCTGACGAGAGAGAGAGAGAGAGAGGGATCATCTGACTGGAGAGAGAGGGATCGTCAGACTGGAGAGAGAGAGGGATCGTCAGACTGGAGAGAGGGAGCGAGGGATTGTCAGGCTGGAGCGAGGGATTGTCAGACTGGAGCGAGGGATTGTCAGACTGGAGAGAGGGATTGTCAGACTGGAGAGAGAGAGGGATCGTCAGACTGGAGGGAGAGAGAGAGAGAGAGAGAGATCGTCAGACTGGAGAGAGAGAGAGAGAGAGAGGGATCGTCAGACTGGAGAGAGAGAGAGAGAGAGAGAGAGAGAGAGAGAGGGATCGTCAGACTGGAGAGAGAGAGAGAGGGATCATCAGACTGGAGAGAGAGAGAGAGGGATCATCAGACTGGAGAGAGAGAGAGAGGGATCATCAGACTGGAGAAAGAGAGAGGGGGATCATCAGACTGGAGAGAGGAAGAGAGGGATCATCAGACTGGAGAGAGAGAGAGAGGGATCATCAGACTGGAGAAAGAGAGAGAGGGATCATCAGACTGGAGAAAGAGAGAGAGGGATCATCAGACTGGAGAAAGAGAGAGAGGGATCATCAGACTGGAGAAAGAGAGAGGGGGATCATCAGACTGGAGAAAGAGAGAGAGGGATCATCAGACTGGAGAAAGAGAGAGGGGGATCATCAGACTGGAGAGAGGAAGAGAGGGATCATCAGACTGGAGAGAGAGAGAGAGAGGGATCATCAGACTGGAGAGAGAGAGAGAGAGGGATCATTAGACTGGAGAGAGAGAGAGAGAGCGAGGGGGATCGTCAGACTGGAGAGAGAGAGGGGGATCGTCAGACTGGAGAGAGAGAGAGGGATCGTCAGACTGGAGAGAGAGAGAGGGATCGTCAGACTGGAGAGAGAGAGAGAGAGGGATCATCAGACTGGAGAAAGAGAGAGGGGGATCATCAGACTGGAGAGAGGAAGAGAGGGATCATCAGACTGGAGAGAGAGAGAGGGATCATCAGACTGGAGAAAGAGAGAGAGGGATCATCAGACTGGAGAAAGAGAGAGAGGGATCATCAGACTGGAGAAAGAGAGAGAGGGATCATCAGACTGGAGAAAGAGAGAGGGGGATCATCAGACTGGAGAAAGAGAGAGAGGGATCATCAGACTGGAGAAAGAGAGAGGGGGATCATCAGACTGGAGAGAGGAAGAGAGGGATCATCAGACTGGAGAGAGAGAGAGAGAGGGATCATCAGACTGGAGAGAGAGAGAGAGAGGGATCATCAGACTGGAGAGAGAGAGAGAGAGCGAGGGGGATCGTCAGACTGGAGAGAGAGAGGGGGATCGTCAGACTGGAGAGAGAGAGAGGGATCGTCAGACTGGAGAGAGAGAGAGGGATCGTCAGACTGGAGAGAGAGAGGGATCGTCAGACTGGAGAGAGAGAGGGATCATCAGACTGGAGAGAGAGAGAGAGGGGGATCATCAGACTAGAGAGAGAGAGAGGGGGTGAGATCGTCAGACCAGAGGGTGAGAGATGAGGGTGGGGGACAGAGGGTGAGGGGTGACCATCCGTTTGCGGGTCAAGGGAGTGATGGGGGTGATCCATGTAGCTGTGGGGGTTGAGAGTGGGATCTCGGGCCTGACTCTCCTGGTGCTGTGGCCTCGGGGGGGAGGGGGTGGGGGGGAGCGGTTCTGTTTGTTGACTTGGAGAAGTTGTGAGAACTGGTCTGGGCCTGTGAAAATGACTGGAGTTTGCATTTGGTGCTGTTGAGTGGGTTGTGGGAGGGGGTTCTGTTTTGTTGTATGGGCTCTGTGTCTATTGAATTATATTTGCTAATGGTTGTGTGGGGTTGTGTTGGGATGAGCAGACGCTAGATTTATGGAACTGTCTGTCATCGGGTGGATGAGCCAAGCAGTTTTTGATGAAATGCTGTGTGAGTTGGGGTCTCCTGGTGCGTCCTGGTTTTGTGGTGGGGAGTGCTGGGTGCCTGGCCTAACCGGATTGTCCTGTGAGGAGACATTGAGTAGCCGAGCCCTATGTTCTCTGGAGTTTAGAAGAATGAGAGGTGATCTCAGTGAAACATATGGACGGGGTAGATATTGAGAAATGCTTCGCCTGGCTGGAGTGTAGAAGACGGGGTCACAGTCTGAGGACAAGGGGTTGGTCATTTCGGACTGAGATGAGGAGAAATGTCTTCACTCAGAGAGTTCTGAATCTTTGGAATTGTCTATCCCAGGGAGCTGTGGGTGCTCAGTCATTGGGTATATTCAAAATAGAGAAGGACAGATTTTTTGGGCAATAAGGGAATTGAGGTATATGGGGATAGAGCGGGAAGGTGGATTTGAGGTAGATCTGGTTGAATTTTGCAGCATGCTCGAGGGGCTGAATGGCCTCCCCCATTCCTATTTTTTTCTGATCCTATTGGTTCTGCGGGGCTGGGTAATGGGGGGGGGGGGGGGGAGCCCATGTCTGGTTGATCGGGTGAGTGTGCGTCAGTGTGTTAGCTTGGCCGTCTGTCCTTAGCACCGTGCTTCCGGTCAAACTCCCTCGCAGCCCGAGGAGGAGCTCTTTCCTCGGGGTGGGGAGGGGGGGGTGGAGGGTGGTGTTGGGTGGGTTCGCCGATCGAAGGGGAACTCGCCAGTCTGTCTCCCAGACGCAGATTGACAGAGGAGCTTCCGGAGTGAGTCAGAATATATCGAGAAACCTTCAGCCTTGCAATAAAACCTGAAACCAGTTCCGCCAAACAGCGAGGGAGAGAGTTTGGTTGGTTTCAGTTCCTGTTTTGTGAATTTCAAACCATTTTCCTTTTCACCAGAATGATGCGATGGATCATCGCTGTGGATGTTTGGCTGTATTTGCTTCCTTTCTGGAGAGGCTGTGTGTGGCGGGTGGGGGGGGGGGGCGGGGGCGGAGGGGAGGTGGGTTTGAGATGTGAGTTCAAAATTCGCTATTGATTTTTGTTTTTAAGGGGATCTTTGGTTGAGAGTGGTGTGGGGGGGGCTGGGCAGTGCAGTTCACTCAGTGGAACAATTCCGATGGGTGGATCACACCAAGACTGGAAGAGCAGAAGGGGGTCCACTTTATCCCACCGAGGTCATTGGTCCAGAAGTTGACGAAAGATTTGCAGACACCTCACTTCACAGCCAATGAAGTGCATTTTGAGGTTGTCGTGCAGGGAAGCAAGCACAGCAAGATCCCACAAAACAGCAATGAAGTGATGACCAGACAATCTCTCTTGGTTGATGTTGATTGTGGGGGTAAACATTTTCCCCAGGACATGGGGGAGAACGCCTCCCTCCCCCCCCCACCCCCCCCCAGCTCTTCTTCCTAATAGCGGCCGTGGGTTCATTTGCATCCGCCCAAGTGGGCAGACGGGGGACCCCCGCTTTAACGTCTCTCCGTTAGTACTAGCAGCAAGAGTGTCGGCCTGGGTTATGTGACAGATACAATAGCTGGAGCTCTACTGGGAAAATATAACTCAGCACGCTGCCTGTGTGTGTCCTGTCTCCACCCCACTCCCTTTCACTGGTTCTCAGTCTGGGTGGTGGTGGTTTGACTGTAAAATTAGGGGCTGTATTTTCCTGCTCTGACTGGTGTTTGTTTGTGACTCAGGCATATTTACTGAATACTCTTCAGTGTTTACCGGAATCCTGGTCTGTCTTGAGTGAGTGAGTGTGTGTGCTTTTCAGTGACAGATCCTTCTCAACAGATGCCTTTAAAGATTAATGTATGAGTAATCTTAGCTCAACAACGGTAGAATTACTGGAAAGCATGAGGACAGGATGGGCTCAGACGTTCATCGAGGGAGGCAGAGATAGACATGCAGACTGTGGGGGAAGGGGGGTCTTTGCAGTGGTTCACACTCACTTACCTCGTCTCCCTCCCTCCCTCCGTCCCTCACTCTCAAGCCGAGACAGTGCAGCCTAACAATGCGACCTATTTTTGATCTCTTGTTCTTAAAGTAACAAATGTTTAAAACAGTTTGCTTTCTCACACACCGCTGCTGATAATGTTCCCTCACAGGCAGGGAGCAGTGCTGTCCTGTTGTATTGTGCGACAGTCCTGCGATAGTCAAGGTGACTGCATACTAACTGTGTCGTGAAGGCAGGAGTTACGTAGGTTTCTAATCTGTTAATCTCCCCGCCACCCTTTTCTTCCAGTCCCTGTTCTTGTGATGTCTGCACTCGGAGGAAATCAAAACCACAAATATATTTTTTTTAAATATCTAAGTTTAGAAGTCGCTCACCATCTCTTGAATATTTCTGAATGTACGAACGAGGGAATCCTGACTACAACAGGATGTCCCAAAGCACCACACCACCAATGTTTGAAGTGTAGCCACTGTTTTAGTGTAGGAAATGCGGCAGCCAATGCACGCACAGCAAGATCCCACACACAGCAATGTGACAGTGACCAGACCGTCCATTTGCAGGACTCGGTTGAGGAATAAATATTGAGCTGAATACCAGGGAGAATTCGAACACAAACAGAAAATGCTGGAAATACTCAGCAAGTCAGGCAGCATCTGGGGAGAGAGAAGCAGAGTTAACATTCTGATCGCTCGTCAGAGCTGGGAAAAGGCAGAACTCCCCTGCTCTTCTTTGAATAGTGGCCGTGGGATCTTCTGCATTCACCTTAGAGGGCAAACATGGCATCAGTTTAGTGTCTGATCCGAAAGACTGACCCTCCGACAGTGCGGCACTCCCTCAGTACTGACCCTCTGACAGTGCAGTGCCCCTCAGTACTGACCCTCTGACAGTGCGGCACTCCCTCAGTACTGACCCTCTGACAGTGCAGTGCCCCCTCAGTACTGACCCTCTGACAGTGCAGCGTTCCCTCAGTACTGACCCTCCGACAGTGCAGCACTCCCTCAGTACTGACCCTCTGACAGTGCAGCACTCCCTCAGTACTGACCCTCTGACAGTGCAGCGCCCCCTCAGTACTGACCCTCTGACAGTGCAGCGCTCCCTCAGTACTGACCCTCTGACAGTGCGGCGCTCCCTCAGTACTGACCCTCTGACAGTGCGGCGCTCCCTCAGTACTGACCCTCTGACAGTGCAGTGCCCCCTCAGTACTGACCCTCTGACAGTGCAGTGCCCCCTCAGTACTGACTCTCTGACAGTGCAGTGCCCCCTCAGTACTGACCCTCTGACAGTGCAGCGCCCCCTCAGTACTGACCCTCTGACAGTGCAGCGTTCCCTCAGTACTGACCCTCTGACAGTGCAGCGTTCCCTCAGTACTGACCCTCTGACAGTGCAGCACTCCCTCAGTACTGACCCTCTGACAGTGCAGCACTCCCTCAGTACTGACCCTCTGACAGTGCAGCGCCCCCTCAGTACTGACCCTCTGACAGTGCAGCGTTCCCTCAGTACTGACCCTCTGACAGTGCAGCGTTCCCTCAGTACTGACCCTCTGACAGTGCAGCACTCCCTCAGTACTGACCCTCTGACAGTGCAGCACTCCCTCAGTACTAATCTTCCGGCAGTGCAGCACTCCCTCAATACTGACCCTCTGACAGTGCAGCGCCCCCTCAGTACTGACCCTCTGACAGTGCAGTGCTCCCTCAGTACTGACCCTCTGACAGTGCAGCACTCCCTCAGTACTGACCCTCTGACAGTGCAGCACTCCCTCAGTACTGACCCTCTGACAGTGCGGCACTCCCTCAGTACTGACCCTCTGACAGTGCAGCACTCCCTCAGTACTGACCCTCTGACAGTGCAGCACTCCCTCAGTACTGACCCTCTGACAGTGCGGCACTCCCTCAGTACTGACCCTCTGACAGTGCGGCACTCCCTCAGTACTGACCCTCTGACAGTGCAGCACTCCCTCAGTACTGACCCTCTGACAGTGCGGCACTCCCTCAGTACTGACCCTCTGACAGTGCGGCACTCCCTCAGTACTGACCCTCTGACAGTGCAGCACTCCCTCAGTACTGACCCTCTGACAGTGCAGCGTTCCCTCAGTACTGACCCTCTGACAGTGCAGCACTCCCTCAGTACTGACCCTCTGACAGTGCAGCACTCCCTCAGTACTGATCTTCCGGCAGTGCAGCACTCCCTCAATACTGACCCTCTGACAGTGCAGCGCCCCCTCAGTACTGACCCTCTGACAGTGCAGTGCTCCCTCAGTACTGACCCTCTGACAGTGCAGCACTCCCTCAGTACTGACCCTCTGACAGTGCAGCACTCCCTCAGTACTGACCCTCTGACAGTGCGGCACTCCCTCAGTACTGACCCTCTGACAGTGCAGCACTCCCTCAGTACTGACCCTCTGACAGTGCAGCACTCCCTCAGTACTGACCCTCTGACAGTGCGGCACTCCCTCAGTACTGACCCTCTGACAGTGCGGCACTCCCTCAGTACTGACCCTCTGACAGTGCAGCACTCCCTCAGTACTGACCCTCTGACAGTGCAGCACTCCCTCAGTACTGACCCTCTGACAGTGCAGCACTCCCTTGGTACTGACATTGAAGTGTCAGCCCAGGTTATTTTTTTAAACCTCCAGGTTGAATCTCAGGAAGTTCTTCACAAAGTTTGATGAATGAATGGAATAGACTTGCAATAAGAGAGTACTGGAGTTAAATTGGCGAGTCATTTAAAACAGCATGTTGTGTACTGGGAGAGGTGAGGGACTAGATAAAATGTGTTGAATGGCCATCCTGAGCCCGGTATGAAACCTGAGCACGAAATCTAGGTTGACATCCAGTACTGAAGGAGTGCTGCACTGTCAGAGGTGCCGTCTTTTGGATGTGGTGTTAATCCAAGGACCTGCCTTCTCGGGTGAATATAAAATATCCTGTGGCTCTATCTCATAAAAGGCCTGGGACATTCTGTCCGGTGTCCTGTCCAATATTTATCTGTCAAACAACGACACTAGTAGTCATTATTGCATTGCTGTTTGTGGGATCTTGCTGTGCGCAAATTTGGCTGCAGCGTTTCCTACAGTACGATGTCAAAAAATGTACTTCATTGGCTGTAAAGCACTTTGGGACTTCCTGAGGTTGTGATAGGTGCTATAGAAATGCAAGTTCTTATTTTCCATACTTTCTTTTGATATGCTCTTGCCCCTGGGTTCTCCCTCTATGTGTGGAGCAGTACGAGTGTCGAGAGCCTCTCTGGCTGCTGTTAGGACTGGGATGAGCCCTCAGGAAGACAAGCTACCGAGAGAGAGTACCTCTGTGAAAGTGCGGTGGTGTCGAGGGCTGTGAATTGTCTAGGCTGGTCAAAGGGAGACAGTGCAGTTTGAGACTGTATATAACACTCACTCCTGGGCTAAACAGACAGAGGCTGTGAGGACTGACCAACGGCCAGACAGTTTGAGAGGACTAACCCCCAAGTCACATCCCAAAAAAGAAACCCCAGGCAGGAAGTAAACACAACGTGGGCGGTCAGTGGGTCACCTCAGTGAGCGGGCTGGGCCGTGCGCCCTCTGGAGTTAGAGTCCCTGTAACAGCACAGCATTTCCACCTCCTTCATCACACGGACAGAGAGGTGGAAGTCGTCGGGCTATCCACGTAACGCCCGTTAAGCACGTTTCAGGGAATTCTGTCGCGGAAGCCTTTATGCTTTTCTGGCCGTTTTACATGTATTTAAAAGAAAAAGCATTTAGAAAGTTGATCTGTCTGGTGCCTGTCCGAACTGCCCCAACACACTTTACAGGCACGGAGGTAATTTTGAAGCGCAGTCACTGCTGTAATGTCGGAAATGCTGCCGTCGGCAGTGTGCGCACAGCACGATCCCACAAACAGCACTGCGATAACGACCGGGATAATCTATTTTAGTGATGTTGGTTGAGGGATAAATATTGGCCCTAGGGCCCTGGTGGAGAACCCCCCCCCCCCCAATCACACCACCGCATCCTTCGCCTGCTCCTGTGAGGCCAGACAGGCCCCTAGTTATCGTCTTATCCGAGAGTAATTATGCATCCCTGATTCCCCTCCAATCGTGGGCCTAGATTTAAACCCCTGCAGAAGTGGAGTAAATGCAGGAAACTTGCATTCTCTTTCTGTTTTGGGTGGGGGCGGATTTACTCTAATGGGTCAAGTTGGGGTTTTACTGGATGCAACTGGGGGAGGGGCTTCGTAAATGACGGAGGAAATTCTCGCACTCATTGTAAAATAGTTACACTTGAATTTCCTTTGGGAGTGGGGGAGGAGGAGGAAGGTTTGGGGAATTCAGCAGAACTTTACTCTTGTGCTGTATTTCCAGGACGTTCCTGGCTGTCATTGTCTGTACCTTTGGCCCTGCTCTCCCAGTGGCACTGACTCTCCCTGGGGCTATGGGTCCCACACTCCACCCTGCCCTGCGGGATTGAGAGAGATAAACAAATCCTTCAGAACGCTTCTGATGAAGAGTCACTGACCCGGAAGGTTAACTCTGCTTCTCTCTCCACAGATGCTGCCTGACCTGCTGAGTATTTCCAGCACTTCCTGATTTCATTTCAGGTTTCCAGCATCTGCAGTATTTTGCTTTTATTTTCATGTTTTTGTTGGACTGAGTTATTGAGAAGAACCCTTTGCTGAATTCACTGTAAAATTCTGTGGCACTGAAACTCATTATCGGTGCCGTCAGCTGGAGTGTGCCCCCTTCTCCCCCCGCGGGCCCACCACCCCTGCAGTGTTGTCCCCCTGCCCCTCTAAGTGTTCCCCCACCTCCAAGGGTAGCCAGTGAACTTGTGCTCCCCTGTTTCCTGTTATGAAGCCCAGCCCATTAATCCAACCTCAGTGACTCAGCCACTTAACAAAGGACAGTGTGGAAACTGCTGGCAAAGGGCCGACGACTAGCTGATGAGTCGTCACACTGGGGTTTGGTGTGGTTTAGTCTGGGATTCTCCAGAGTGGGGCCATTGGCCATCGTCGTGTGTGTGTGTGTGTGCGTGTGTGTGTGTGTGTGTGTGTGTGTGTGTGTGTGTGTTCAGAGATCTTGTTCCATGATTTTGATAAATAACAAGGCCCCCAGTAGAAACTGACTCATCCCACACACCACAGACAAACAAGACAGACAGACAGAACGTGCAATTCTGCACCACCTTTCCCAACTTCTCAGCACGTCACTGAGCTCACAGCCAATTTTGAAATCTACTCACTGTTGCAAATGGAGGAAACGCGGCAGCCAATTTACGCACAGCAAGATCCCACAATCGGCAGTGTGACAATTCTCAGATAATCTGTTTGTTTTTAGTGATGGTGGTCGAGGGGTCAATGTTGATCAGGACACAGGGAAAACTCTTTTAAAATAGCAGCTGTGAGATCTTTTACACCCGCCTGAGACACCCTTTAACACCGTAGTGCAGGGCTCCCTCTGCCTGCCCGTCAGCCTGGGCTTTTGTGCACAAGTCTCTGGAGTGGGATTTGAACCCACAACCTTCTGACTCGGAGGTGACGCTGCTACCCACTAAGTCATAACTGACATCGAGTCACATGATACAACAATAACTGTGTCAATGATTGATTAATCAGGACAATCGATCTCTATTAATTGAGTTGTCAGCTGTAGCTCAGTGGCTAGCACTCGCTAGGCTCAGAAGATGTTGGGTTTGATTCTCATTGTTATTTATATTAATTGCATTTTAATTGTGGCGGGTGGTGGGTGTTGATTAGGATTCACTTGGGCTCCTATAAATAGGAACAGACTGAAACTGTGGTTGTTGGGTGCGGAGGTGGATGTTTGTAATGTAAGTAAATACTGATAGGAGTGTGTAAAGATGGGCTCCAGTGCTATCCTCCACCACCTGGCTTTCTTGAATATAACGCTGACTCCAAAAATCAAGGCTGACACTCCACTGTAGGACTGAGGTAGTGCTGCACTGTCTGAGGCACCTTCTTTCAGATGGGACCCTCAGCCCAGGGCCCATCTGCCCTCTCAGGTGGAGGTAAAAGATCCGGTTACGGAGAAGAGCCAGGGTAGTTTTCCCCGCGGTCCTGGTCAATATTTATAACTCAACCAACATCGCTCAAAATCTGGTCGTCATCACATTGCTGTTTGTGGGAGCTTGCTGTGCACAAATTGGCTGCCGCGTTTCCTACATTACAACACTTCAGAAGTACTTCATTGGCTGAGGTCAGAAACGGCTCTACGGAAATGCAAGTCTTTTTAGTCTACAACAGACCCAGACAAAAGACGATGAAATCTCCCCAGCGGTGGAGAGCTTTGGGAACCATCAGTCTGGAGTCACCTGTTTATAGGAGTAGGAGGAGGCCATTCGGCCCCTCGAGCCTGCACTGCCATTCAGTTAGATGGTGGCTGTGCCTCCCAAACACGCTACACTTACCGCCTCAAAGTACTCACATCGTGTATCCCAGAATCCCATTCACTGGAGGAAATTACTCGGACTTGTGTTTGAATCAATTGCAAACAGCTTTCACTGCCTTCCCTCGGAAACCTGTGCAATAGTTTGGTCGCTCACCGAAATGCCGTTTCTGCAGATCAGTTTGGAATCTACCTCCCCCACACCTCTCCCTCGAGGGAGGCCGAGTCCTCTGGTTCTGGACGAGGTGACAAATCTCCCTTCTTATGGGCAGGGAGTTACGAATGATTGCACAGCAAGTGGGCAGATACAAACTATAATTTAAAAGGCCAACGGAATGTCGCCTCTATCTCCGGGAAGCTGCAGTACAAAGGGGTAGAAGTTACATTTACTGGTTAGACCCTATTTAGAATAACTGTGTTCAGTACTGAACGCTGCACATTCAGGGTGGGATATATTGGCCCCTGGGGGGGGTGCAGTGTAGATTCACCAGAATGATACCGGGGCGAAAGGGTTAAATTACGAGGACAGGCTTGCACAGACTCGGCTTGGATTCCCTCGAGTGTGGAAGATTAAGGAGGTGATCTAATCGAGGTGTTTAAGATTATCAAAGGATTTGATAGTCTCTCTCGATCTATCCTATTTCCTGTGGTGGGTTGAGGGGGAATTTACGGAAGCCCTTCTTCACAAAGGGGCGGGGAAATCTGGAAAATTCCTCCCCTAAAACGGTGTTGAGTCTGGAGGTCAATTGAAAATTTCTAAACTGGGATTGGTAGATTTTTGTTGGGTGTAAAGGGATTCAGGATTACGAAACCAAGGTGGGCATTTGCAGATGAGACGCAGGTCAGCCATACGTTCATTGAATGGTAGAACTGCCTAGAGGGGCTGAATGGCCTTCTGCAGTTCCTAAAGGAAATTTTACCAGGGAGTGGCTGGTTGAGTGCACGTTCTTTCCCAGCTGGCCAGGAAGGCCTCATCAGTTAGCGCAGGATGGGATCTGCCTGTCAGAGAGAGAGAGTGAGTGACCATAAATGGTGTTGTGCGGGCTCGCAGGCTGGGTATTGTCGGAGTGACGCTCTCACTCAGTCCCACACAGCTGCCTGATCTAAAAGCAAGTGGCGTCACCATATCCTGTGCTCTCCACAATAGCAGGAAGGGCCTGCGACACCATTCATTGCAAGGGGAAACCAAACAGCGATCGTTCGAACCTAAACGGAACCCCCTGCTACACTCACACACTCACACAAAACCAACCAGAGATTCAACCTGTCTGTGTCTCTCCTCGCTCCCATCCCCTAGCAGTTCTTTGCTTGTTACTCCTCTTTTGTCTTGAGTGGGGGGGGGGGTGGGGGGGAAGGGGTGCAATGGGGGCGGTTCAGGTTCCACCGGCACGACCTGTTGACCGGCTGTTCGGCTACGTGTGGCAGCACAGCCCCAGACCAAACCTGCCATCACCTGGTGTGTGTACACGTCTACCAGGGGGGAAACGTTTGCAGGGACGTGGGGGTGTGGAAGTGGGACTAATTGCTCAGCACAGGAACGATGGGCCGAATGGCCACTTTCAGTGCTGCAAGATTCTACGACCAAACGTTGTGCTGCCTCTTCCCAGATTTTTAAAATGTTCTTTCCCGAGTTTGGAGCCGGAATCCTGCTTTGATTGCAGTCAGATTCTTTTCCTGAAAAGCTAAAAATATCGCTTGTCCCTTATCAACACCTGTGTCAGGGGAGGAAATAGGATGTGATTGCACTGACTTCCTGAGTTGGTATTAAGGGACACTTCCTGGCTGGATCCAGGACTTGTCCGTGTGGATTAGCTGGAAGCTGGGAACCTCGGTCAATGACCTATCCAAGCACCATCCTCAGTCACTGCATGGAAACCACCGCAGTTTCAACCTGGCAAAGGAGCTTCTATTGGCTTCGCTACAGCCGAGTCTGGCTCGTGGGTACACTGGGGTGAGTAGTCTGTTTGTGGAGGTGGGGGGGCGTTGGTTAGTGGGTGGCGCCTGGTAATCTCACTGACTTTAGGAACAGAATCTCCCCTCCCTGTGCAGATCCAGTGGCTGAAGATGTGTCCTTTCAGCTGGAATTAGGTTTTCTGTCTTTCAATAACATTGTCTGTTGCTGTGGAGATTACATTCTCTCTTGCAGTCCTGTTTTTTTCAAATTTTCTCAGTACTTCAAAGTTGATGGTCATGAGTACTGAAAACATCTCCCCGTATCAACACGCCCAGGACAGGGACAGCACGGGGTTAGATACAGAGTAAAGCTCCCTCTACACTGTCCCCACCAAACACTCCCAGGACAGGTACAGCACGGGGTTAGATACAGAGTAAAGCTCCCTCTACACTGTCCCCACCAAACACTCCCAGGACAGGTACAGCACGGGGTTAGATACAGAGTAAAGCTCCCTTTAGTAAACTACCTCCTCGTAAATCTTTCCATTTTCGACACCAGCCTTCTTACGGTCTCTCGACTAAGGCACCAGTTGCAGCTGAATTGGGGACAGTCTTGATTCTGTCTGAGCTGGACTGAAAGTGCCTTAAGATCTCTTCAGATATTAAAGGTCATAGCCAGCAGGTTGAAACTGTCAACTGATTAATCCCAGTTGGATTTGAGTCCCGATCCCAGTGGTAAGAGGCGAGAGTATCCAGGGATCAGCTTGTTCTAAGTTCCCCCTCTCTGACCAGGAGACACAAGGCTGCAATGTGGAGCAGGAGCCTTGGCTGTTTCACCAACCTCCTCATCACCTTCTTTCCCCAAGGATGCAGATTTTACAATTTAACAATCACGAGTCTTGCTGTGTGAGCTTGTTTCATTGCTGCTCTGGGATCTAATCACATTTTTCATGCTAGGTTTTCAGTGGGAGCTTGATTGGAGTGTGTTCAGGTTACTGTTATGAAACAGCGGATGGATAAATTTAGCTGAATGCTTTTAATATTCTCAAGGTTCCTTTTGAAGGGCATAACTTCATCCTGTGTGTGATTCTCCATTGGATGGACAGTGGGTACCGCTGTCTCGCCTCTGAGTCAGAGGTTTGTGGGATTAATTCCCACACTAGAGCCCAAAATCCAGGCTGACACTCCCAGTGTAGTACCGAGGGAGCCCTGCACTTTCGGAGGGGCAGTAGTGAGGGAGTGCGGCACTGTTGGAGGGGCAGTACTGAGGGAGTGCGGCACTGTCGTAGGGGCAGTACTGGGAGTGCTGCACTGTCAGAGGGTCAGTACTGAGGGAGTGCGGCACTGTCAGAGGGGCAGTACTGAGGGAGCGCTGCACTGTCGGAGGGTCAGTACTGAGGGAGTGCTGCACTGTCAGAGGGGCAGTACTGAGGGAGTGCGGCACTGTCGTAGGGGCAGTACTGGGAGTGCTGCACTGTCGGAGGGTCAGTACTGAGGGAGCGCTGCTCTGTCAGAGGGGCAGTACTGAGGGAGCGCTGCACTGTCAGAGGGGCAGTACTGAGGGAGCGCTGCACTGTTGGAGGGTCAGTACTGAGGGAGCGCTGCACTGAGGGAGTGCTGCACTGTTGGAGATGCTGTCTCTGAATGAGATGCTAAGCTGAGGCTCCTCTAGGGCGATGTAAACGATCCTGCGGCCACTATTTGAAGAAGAGCTGGGGTGTTCTCCCCGTTGTCCTGGACTAATATTTATTCCCCAACCAACATCATTTAAGAAAACAGTTTGACTGGCCACTTGCTTTGTGAGGCGTTGCCTTTTGCAAAAGGCCTGTGACGTTCACCGATTTGAGTGACTGCAAAAGGAGACTCAAAACATACTTTGGAGCATTCTGAGGAGTGAAAGGCACTTTATCAATCTGCTTTAGACTCCCGATTTTCAGCGCTTGCTGAGGGACATGGCAGTTGTGTTGAGTGTTTGTGCGAAGCTCGCGATTTGGCGTCAGAAACGTGAACTAGTAAATGCCCACCCCCCCCAGAGGGGACAAATGGGGGTAGGGGGCGGGACATATGAATTAGGAGCAGGAGTAGGCCACTCGGCCCTTTGAGCCTGCTCCGCCATTCAATAAGATCATGGCTGAACTGATTACTCCACATTTCCATCTACCCCCGATAACCTTTCACCCCCATTGCTTATCAAGAATCTATCTACCTCTGCCTTAAAAATATTCAAAGACTCGGCTTCCACCGCCTTTTGAGGAAGAGAATTCCAAAGCCTCACGACCCTCTGAGAGAAAAAAATTCTCCTCATTTCTGTCTTAAATGGGTGACCCCTTATTTTTAAACAGTGACCCCTAGTTCTAGATTCTCCCACAAGGGGAAACATCCTTTCCACATCCACCCTGTCAAGACCCCTCAGGATCTTATATGTTTCAATCAAGTCGCCTCTTACTCTTTTAAATTCCAGCGGATACAAGCTTAGCCAGTCCAATCTTTCCTCGTAAGACAACCCACCCATTCCAGGTATTAGTCTCGTAAACCTTCTCTGAAATGCTTCCAGCGCATTTACATCCTTCCTTAAATACGGAGACCAGTACTGTACACAGTACTCCAGATGTGGTCTCACCAATGCCCTGTATAACTGAAGCATAACCTCCCTACTTTGGAATTCAATTCCCCTCCAATAAACGATAACATTCTATTAGCTTTCCTAATTACTTGCTGTACCTGCATACTAACCTTTTGTGATTCATGCACTAGGACACCCAGATCCCTCTGCATCTCAGAGCTCTGCAATCTCTCACCATTTAGATAATATGCTTCTTTTTTTATTCTTCCTGCCAAAGTGGGCAATTTCCCACTTTCCCACATTATACTCCATTTGTCAGGTCTTTGCCCAGCCACTTAATCTGTCTATATCCCTTTGTAGCCTCCTTATGTCCTCTTCACAACTTACTTTCCTACCTATCTTTGTGTCATCAGCAAAGTTAGCAACCATACCTTTGGTCCCTTCAGCTAAGTCATTGATATAAATTATAAAAAGTTGAGGCCCCAGCACTGATCCCTGTGGCACACCACTCGTTGCATCTTGCCAACCAGAAAATGACCCATTTATGCCTACTCTCTGTTTCCTGTTAGCCAGCCAATCTTCTATCCATGCCAATATGTTACCCCCTACACCATGAGCTTTTATTTTCTGCAATAACCTTTGATGTAGCGCCTTATCAAATGCCTTCTGGAAATCTAAGTACTGTACATCCACTGGTTCCCCTTTATCCACAGCACATGTAACTCCCTCAAAGAACTCCAATAAATTGGTTAGACATGATTTCCCTTTCACAAAGCCATGTTGACTCTGCCTGATTACCTTGAATTTTTCTAAATGCCCTGCTATAACGTCTTTAATCATAGCTTCTAACAATTTTCCTAAGACAAATGTTAAACTAACTGGGCTGTAGTTTCCTGCTTTCTGTCTCCCTCCCTTTTTGAATAAAGGAGTTACATTCGTTATTTTCCAATCTAACGGAACCTTTCCCTGAATCTAGGGAATTTTGGAGAATTAAATCGAACGCATCAACTATCTCAGTCGCCACTTCTTTTAACACCCTAGGATGAAGTCCATCGGACCTGGGGACTTGTCAGCCCACAGCTCCAACAATTTGTTCAGTACCACTTCCCTGGTGATTGTAATTTTCTTGAGTTCCTCCCTCCCTTCCATTTCCTGACTTACAGCTAATACTGGGATGTTACTTGCATCCTCAATATTGAAGACCGATGCAAAATATCTGTTCAATTCATCCATTTCCTTATTATCCATTATTAATTCCCCAGACTCACTTTCTATAGGACCAACGTTCACTTTGTTAACTCTTTTTTAAATATCTATAGAAACTCTTACTATCTGTCTTTATATTTCTAGCTAGCTTTCTCTCGTACTCTAATTTTACCTTCCTTATCAATCTTTTAGTCATTCTTTGCTATTTTTTATATTCTGTCCAATCTTCTGACCTGCCTCCCATCTTTATGTAATTATAGGCTTTTTCTTTAAGTTTGATACTGTCTTTAACTGTTTTAGTTAACCATGATGGCGTGTCCCACCCTTGGAATTTTTCTTTCTCGTTGAAATGTATCCTGTGTATTCTGAAATATCCCCTTAAATGTCTTCCACTGCATCTCTATTGACTCATCCCTTAACCTGATTTGCCAGTTCACTTTAGCTAGCTCTGCTTTTATGCCCTCATAATTGTCCTTATTTAAATTTAAAATACTAGTCTTGGACCCACTCTTCTCTCCCTCAAACTGAATGTAAAATTCAATCATATTATGATTGCTGCTACCTAGAGGTGCCTTAACTATGAGGTCATTAATTAATCCTATCTCGTTGCACAATACCAGATCTAGTATAGCCTGCTCTCGGTTTGGCTCCAGAATGTATTATTCCAAGAAATTATCCCGAAAACATTCTATGTACTCTTCATCTCGGCGACCTCTGCCATTTTTTCTTCCTTTATACCCCATCCTACAGTGTGGTTAATGTTAGGTGGCCTATACGCCACTCCCACAAGTGAGTTCTTGTCCTGGTCACTTGGGTCATCCCTCTCCATTGCACTAATATCATCATTAATTAACAGAGCTATCCCTCCACCTTTTCCTAGCTTCCTGTCTTTCCTAAATGCCATGTACCCTTCAATATTCAGGTCCCAATCTATGTTATCCTGCAGCCATGTCTCTGTAATGGCTATCAGATCGTACTTATTTATTTCTATTTGTGCTCTCAGTTCATCTGTTTTGTTTTGAATGCTACGTGCATTCAGATACAGAGCCTTTAGTGTTGTCCTTTTATTATTTTTGCAACCTCTAGCCTTATCTGTTGATTTACTCTTAGATTTGTCCGCCCTTTCCTTCCTGTCACAGTTGGTTTATCATTTCCCATATTAATACCTTTCTCTCTTGCCTTTCTCTCTCAACTCCTTGGTTTACCATATCTTCCCAAATTTGATACGTGCCCTCAGCGGCATACCCTGGTCTGATGCTTCCCAGGTGCGAAAGAGATTATCCATTTTCGATGAATTTCTGATTGCGGGGAAGGATTCGGCTTCTCCTGTATAATTAGGAATATTATTCCCAGAGGATGAAAAATCTACTTTGTGATACACCATCCTCATAATCTGTTTTATTCCCAACTCTAGGTGCCTTTTGGGTTTGCTGATGTCCCTGTGAGTTACTGAAGGGACCTGGATTAGCAGAGGGAACAGGTAAGAGGAAGGAGAATGAATGAATTTCTATAGAATCACAGGATGTCCCAAACCACCTTACAGATATACAAAGTACTGTTTAATGTGCAGTCACTATGCACCAATGCAGCTCAGACAGCACCTTCCAAACCTGCGACCTCGACCACTTAGTAGGACAAGGGCAACAGATGCATGGGAACACCACCACCTGCAAGTTCCCCTCCAAATCACACACCATCCTGACTTGGAACTATATCGCCGTTCCTTCACTGTCGCTGGGTCAAAATCCTGGAACTCCCTTCCTAACAACACTGTGGGTCTACCTACCCCACATGGACTGCAGTGGTTCAAGAAGGCAGCTCACCATCACCTTCTCAAGGGCAATTAGGGATGGGCAATAAATACTGGCCTGGCCAGTGACGCCCACATCCCGAGAATGAATTTTTTAAAAAAGTCACAGTTGTAATTTAGGAAATGCGACAGATAATTTGCACACTGCAAGATCCCACACGTGGCAAATCATAAGATCTCGGTTAATGCTCTCAGTGTGCAATACTGAGGGAGTGCTGCACTGTCGGAGGGTCAGTACTGAGGGAGTGCCGCACTGTCGGAGGGTCAGTACTGAGGGAGTGCCGCACTGTCGGAGGGTCAGTACTGAGGGAGTGCCGCACTGTCGGAGGGTCAGTACTGAGGGAGTGCCGCACTGTCGGAGGGTCAGTACTGAGGGAGTGCCGCACTGTCGGAGGGTCAGTACTG
Organism: Heterodontus francisci; assembly: GCF_036365525.1. Classification (NCBI taxonomy): domain Eukaryota; kingdom Metazoa; phylum Chordata; class Chondrichthyes; order Heterodontiformes; family Heterodontidae; genus Heterodontus; species Heterodontus francisci. Next base: position 4,169,751 of record NC_090418.1, read on the forward strand.
AGGGAGTGCCGCACTGTCGGAGGGTCAGTACTGAGGGAGTGCCGCACTGTCGGAGGGTCAGTACAGAGGGAGTGCCGCACTGTCGGAGGGTCAGTACTGAGGGAGTGCCGCACTGTCGGAGGGTCAGTACTGAGGGAGTGCCGCACTGTCGGAGGGTCAGTACTGAGGGAGTGCCGCACTGTCGGAGGGTCAGTACTGAGGGAGTGCCGCACTGTCGGAGGGTCAGTACTGAGGGAGTGCCGCACTGTCGGAGGGTCAGTACTGAGGGAGTGCCGCACTGTCGGAGGGTCAGTACTGAGGGAGTGCCGCACTGTCGGAGGGTCAGTACTGAGGGAGTGCCGCACTGTCGGAGGGTCAGTACTGAGGGAGTGCCGCACTGTCGGAGGGTCAGTGCTGAGGGAGTGCCGCACTGTCGGAGGGTCAGTGCTGAGGGAGTGCCGCACTGTCGGAGGGTCAGTGCTGAGGGAGTGCCGCACTGTCGGAGGGTCAGTACTGAGGGAGTGCCGCACTGTCGGAGGGTCAGTACTGAGGGAGTGCTGCACTGTCGGAGGGTCAGTACTGAGGGAGTGCCTCACTGTCGGAGGGTCAGTGCTGAGAGAGTGCTGCATTGTCAGAGGGTCAGTACTGAGTTTAGTGCTGCATTGTCGGAGATGTCTTCTTCCGGATGAGACTTTAAACCGAGGCCCCATCTGCCGCCTCAGGTTCGCATAACAGCCGGAGACACCGTCTTCCTTATTTTTCCTTCAACCAACACCTGAAACAGATTATGTGGTTATGATCATGTTGCTGTTTGTGGAATCTTGCTGTGCGCAAGCTGGCTGCTGCATTTCCTACATTACACTTGAAAAAGTACTTCATCGGGACATGTTGAGTTTGTGAAAGGCGCTATAGAAATGCACGTCTTTCTTCCCACTCCCCATGTTCCGTATCCTCTTCCTTGTAACCGGCAGGGAGAATATTCTCAGTGTGTTTTGCAGCTGGTCTCGTCCTTCTTCCTGCCACAGGATCTGTGGAGTGAGTTCCACAGTTCGCAATGATCCCGGTGATTCCTTCATTGTGTTCTTTCCTTTCTGGTAGACCAGGATTGTGTCCGGAGTCTGGATTTCCAGTTAGGATTTTTAAACAAAACGCACGCTGGTCCAGTAACATTCTCCAAGTTGAGCTGTTTGACACTTGAGGCTTCCACATAAAACGTTTCACTTCCATATAAAGTTAAATGTCAGTAGAGAATGTACCAGAATTGCAGTGCAGGGAATTCCTGAAAGTTTCCACACGTTCGGAATGCATTTTGCAAATGAGAAACTGACTGTATGAGGACCACGTTAACAGTAACCCAGTTACACTTTAATTCAGTCACTTAATTGAAATGATCTGAACCCATCAGTTTATTCAAGCACAGGACATGAATTATCAGGAGTAGAATGTGGGAATATCCCCCCCCCCCCCCTCCCCGCCGAGTGGCTGGGTGAGTAATTGCTCCTGTCGTACTGAGCTGTTAGAGGCCAGTCGGAGGAGGCCCATTCAACCCCTCAAGCCTGTTCCGCCATTCAGTTAGACCGCGGCCGATATCTTTTTGCATCCAGCCGTGGAGGGCTGTGATGAAGTTGCTTACGCTGCAGTTAGAGCACAGCGCACAGTTCTGCGCTCCGCACCTCACACAGGATATACTGGCCTTGGAGTGGGTTGCAGCACAAGTTCACCAGAACGGTACAGGGGCTAAAAGGGTTAAATTCCGAGGACAGGTTGCACAGACTAGGCTTGTATTCTCTCAGGTATAGATGATCAAGGGTGATCTGAACGAGGGAGAATCTTTGCAGCACTCGGCTCGTCAAAAAAGCTGTCCAGTTTAGGCCCACACCCCATCTCTTTCCCCATAACCCTGCAAATTAACCCTCTCCAAGGAGTTGATCGGGTCGATAGAGAGAAACTATTTCCTCTGGTGGGGGGAGTCCAGAACAAGGGGGCAGAACCTTCGAATTAGAGCCAGGCCGTTCAGGGGTGATGTCAGGAACCACTTCTCCACACAAAGGGGAGTGGAAATCTGGAACTCTCTCCCCCCAAAAAAAGCTGTTGATGCTGGGGGCCAGTTGGAAATTTCAACACGGCGAGTGTTGGATCTTTGCTGGGTACGGTGGGGTTAAGGGTTACGGAACCAAGGTGGGTAAATGGGGTTAAGATACAGATCAGTCATGATCTCACTGAATGGCGGGACAGGCTCGAGGGGCTGAATGGCCTCCTCCCACTCCTGTGTTGCTACTGAATCTTTTGGGTCTTTCCTGGCCCTTTCCCTCGGGATCTTTCCATCCCCACTGAAGCTCGTTTGGGAGGGCGGGCCGGCGCTTTACCGTGTGATTGTTGTTTGTTGCTGTTTCTTTAACCCACCCCCCCCCCCACCCACCTCACTGTCCTCCTCGTTGACTTTGCTTAGGTGAAGATGGGGTCTAAGCTGGAGAGTTACATCAAGGAGTTCACGCGGCACTCCACTGACATGATGCTCAACCTGAACGAGCTGAGGAAACGAGAAATCCTCACCGACGTCAAGGTCCTTGTGGACGGGGAGGAGTTCAAAGCGCACAAAGCTGTGCTCATCGCTTGCAGGTACGAGCTCGTGGTCAGACTGTGAAACAGACTCCCCAGGACAACACTGGAAGCAGATTGCCCTGATTCATTCAAATGCAATCGAAAACTCTTACACTGAATGATATTTTGGAATACGTTATTTGACAAGTTTAAGAATGACTCGCACCAAGTCCTGTTCACCGCACTGACCTATAGTGGCTCCCAGTCCAGTAACTCCTCGGTTTTGGAATGCTCATCCTCGTTTTCAGATCTCTCCTCGGCATTGTCCCTCCCTATCTCTATATCCTCCAAACGCTCTGCACTCCTCCAGATCTGGCCCCACGTGCATCCTCCAGTACCTTCACCCCACTATCAGCAGCCAGGCCTTCAGGTGTCTACACAAACTCGGGAACTCTCTCCTTAAATCTTTCTGCGTCTCTGCCTCTCTCTCTCTGTCTCCTCCTTTACGATTCCACATAACCAGAATCAAGGTTTTAAATCACCCCTCCTAATATCTCCTGCTATGGATCGGTGTCAATTTTTGTCTTCTAACACTCCTGTGAAGCACTTTGGGATGTTTTCCTGTGTCAAAGGCGCTATATAAATGAAAGTTGTTGTTGAAATAGGTGAATAACTTCTCTTCTCCAGTGGCAGGAGGGTCACTAACCGGAGGACACTGGTTTAAGAAAACTGGCAAAAAAAAAACCAGAGGGAGGGATGAGAATTTTGTTTTCTGCGGTGGGTTGTTGTGATCTGGAACTGGCGCTGCCCGAAAGGGAATTGGATAAAATAATTTGCGGGGGGTGGGGGGGAGGGTCTGGGAAAAGAACAGTGGGTAGTGGGACTAATCGGAGAGCCAGCACAGACACGGTGGGCCGAATGGCCTCAATCTGTGCTGTCTGAATCCGAGCGGAAAACAATTTTGTGCACTGGCTGACTTTGAGAAATGTACCCGGTGATAAACCCTTGCTTTCTCCCTCAGTGGATTTTTCTACTCTATCTTTTCCGACCAAACGAAGAGGCATGTAAGCCAGCTGAAGCTGCCGTGTGGGATTAGTGCAGGTGGATTCCGTCTTCTGCTGGAATTCATGTACACATCCTGTCTTCCGCTCGACACAGGCTCCGTCGCAGAGATACTGACGGCCGCGAGTTACCTACAGATGGACCATGTGGCCGAGACCTGCCGCAGTTTCGCCCATTTCAGGTAAGGTTGGGTGGGGGGGAAACTCTTTCGAACACATTGATTCATTTCCCTCCGTGCTGAGCGTTGGCAGCTGTTGGAGAACTTTCTGGGATCAGCGGTGTCCGAGTTGTGTTCAACTCCTTCCCTCCACCCACCCCCCGATTCCCGCAGTGAGCAGGGGGCAAACTGCCAGCCTGGGGAGACCACCCTGGGACCGCACCTTCCTTCCATCAGACTGCGAGTGGACGCAAACCAGGGGAGGAGCAATTTACCCAGGTTTTGGGGAAATGCCCCATTGGCTGTCACCCTCCTCCCTGACTGCGCAGGAAAGGGGGCCAAAAATCAGCCAGAGCCCCCCACTCCAGAGCACTGGCTAGCAGTTCCCCTGGGAACGATCATGTGATCAGGAACAGACATCACTCATACCCCCTTCGATTGATTACCCAGCTAACACTGGAGTCAGGCACCAGAGGTCAGTCAGCACACTTTGGAAGCTGAAACCCATTAAAAGTCTATCTTCACGGGATGGATGGGGTAGCAGGAAGGAATATCAGGGAGACCCCGAAAGTCTTCTGTTAATACCTTGCGACTGATGCCGTGTCCCTTACGATCATCCCTCCTTTCCAGTTTGTCAGCCATGACTCAATGGGTCAGACGCTCTCGCCATCGGGTCAGATGGTTGTGGGGTCGAGCTCCACGCGAGAGACTTGAGCCCATAATCCAGGCTGGCACGGCAAGTGCAGTACCGAGGGAGCGCCGCGCTGTCGGAGGGTCAGCACTGATGGAGGGTCAGCACTGAGGGAGCGCCGCGCTGTCGGAGGGTCAGCACTGAGGGAGCGCCGCGCTGTCGGAGGGTCAGCACTGAGGGAGCGCCGCGCTGTCGGAGGGTCAGCACTGAGGGAGCGCCGCGCTGTCGGAGGGTCAGCACTGAGGGAGCGCCGCGCTGTCGGAGGGTCAGCACTGAGGGAGCGCCGCGCTGTCGGAGGGTCAGCACTGAGGGAGCGCCGCGCTGTCGGAGGGTCAGCACTGAGGGAGCGCCGCGCTGTCGGAGGGTCAGCACTGAGGGAGCGCCGCGCTGTCGGAGGGTCAGCACTGAGGGAGCGCCGCGCTGTCGGAGGGTCAGCACTGAGGGAGCGCCGCGCTGTCGGAGGGTCAGCACTGAGGGAGCGCCGCGCTGTCGGAGGGTCAGCACTGAGGGAGCGCCGCGCTGTCGGAGGGTCAGCACTGAGGGAGCGCCGCGCTGTCGGAGGGTCAGCACTGAGGGAGTGCTGCGCTGTCGGAAGTTCCGTTTTTCAGATGAGACATTAAACTGAGGACCCATTGGCCCTCTCAGGTGGATGTAAAAGATCTCATGGCCACTATTGGAAGAAGAGCAGGGGGGAGTTCTCCCCGGTGTTCCTGGGGAGCAGGGGGGGGGGGGAGTTCTCCCTGGTGTTCCTGGGGAGCAGTGGGGGGGGGGAGTTCTCCCCTGTGTCCCGGGGAGCAGGGGGGGGGGGGGAGTTCTCCCCTGTGTCCCGGGGAGCAGGGGGGGGGGGGAGTTCTCCCCTGTGTCCCGGGGAGCAGGGGGGGTGGGGGGGGAGTTCTCCCCTGTGTCCCGGGGAGTAGAGGGGGGGAGTTCTCCCCGGTGCCTATTTATCCTCAGCCAACATCAGTAAAATAGATTGGTCATGATCACATTGCTGTTTGTGGGATCTTGCTGTGCGCAATTTGACTTCCGCGTTCCCCACATTATTACAGTGGCTAATTGAGAAGTCTGTCACTGGCTGTGAAGATGTTGTGAATGGCATGTTGTACAAATATTTCTCTCTTTTCTTTCAGTGTTCCGCATGTCCACACCTTCCTGAAGTCTCTGGACTACACACCTGGCAGGCCGCTGGCTTGTTCCCTGAACTCCGACAGTGGTGCTCTCCCCTTCATCCCATCCAGGGCCTTTGTCCCAAACCGGGCTCCGCACCTGCTGACGAGCATGGCAACTGGCGGCTGCAGCTACTTCCGGGAATCTGCCTTCCGATTCCCTGACGGATGCATCGCTCCGCACAAGGCTGCGGGCGAGGCCCAGCAGGAAGGCCCTGCAGCGGTGGGGGCCCCGTGGAGCGACGGCAGGACCGCCTGGTGGGAAGGCCTTGGCGCCTGCGTGGGGAACAGGCCCGTCACCCGCTCGGAGCCCTGGATGTCAAAGGGCGGGAAGCCACCCGAGGAGAGGGCCGAACCCGACAGGCCCGTGGCCTGTGGCCAGAAGAGCAGCAAACCCCCCGTCCTGGCCCCCGACAGCCCCATGCGCTCCGACTGCTGCCCCAATTCCCCCACCGAGTCCCAGAGCGCCGTGCTGGACTGCAGCCGTCCCGCCAAGAAGGCCCCGGCCCCCGGACCCGCCCCCAACCCCAAAGCCTGCAACTGGAAGAAGTACAAGTTCATCGTCCTCAACTCCCTGAGCCAGTCCGTGAAGGAGCAGGGGATCTCAGGCTCCTGCTCCCCTCCCACCCTGTCCTGCTCCCCCGATCCCCTCTACACCCGGAGCGGCAGCAGCAGCAGTGGGGACGAGAGCTCAACCAACATGGAGGAAGAAACAGAGGACGAGGACCCAACTCGGAACAAGGCGGCCAGTCGGTAAGGGAAGAGGAACGGCTGGAGGCCATTCAGCCCCTTGAGCCTGTCCTGTCTTTGTGTGGAGAAGTGCTTCCTGACATCCTAGTCTGTTGTGGGTCGGGCTGTTTCAGCACACTGCCTGTCATTGGCCTCATTGTGCCTGAACTAAGGAGGTGTGATGGAGATCATTGGACAGGACTCTCACTCTTGTTCACTCCCCCATTGGCCCCTGCACAGTTGCGGAAATGCATGCAGCATGGGACGAGGACAGGGATCAGGCCCGTGATGGCTGCTGCAGTTGAATGACTGGGTGAGTGTGGCTGTGCCCGAGAAAGAGTCAGCACCCTTGGAGAAAGGAGGTTCGACAGACAGGAGACAGGGCAGGGGGGAGGGTGCAAAGCTGCAGTTGCCCCACATATCTTGGCGAGGGGCGGGAGTGTTGCCATTGTGGGGGTTCATGCATTGAATAAACAAAGTGAGTATTGACACCATTGTGTCAGCCAATGGGTTAGAGAGGCAGGGCAGGACTTGGAGCAAACAACAAACAGAGTCTATTTAAACAGAGTTTACCTGGCAATGTGCAGTGAGTGGAGGATAGTTATATAATGCAAATTACTGCCCATGATTAGCCTCAGTTACTTGCAGTAGCGCTCTCTCCAACCCGATTAACGGGGGACCCCATGTCGCCTTAAATAACATCCCTCGTTTCTGCTTTGATCCTGCTCAGGTCTTCGGCAGATTCCCGGAATGCACGCGGTTACTCCGTCTGCTCAGTGTGCGAGCTGCAGTTTGAGCACAACTCCGATCTCTGCCACCATATCCAGGTCTCCCATCCCGGGGAAGAAATCCCGGAATACCTTTCGGAATTCTCGGACAGTGGGTCAGGTAAGCATGAAACGAGCGGAGCAGGAATCCCCAGTTGTGGCTCACCCGCCCGGATCCCCTCGGCCGTGGCTCACCCGCCCGGATCCCCTCGGCCGTGGCTCACCCGCCCGGATCCCCTCGGCCGTGGCTCACCCGCCCGGATCCCCTCGGCCGTGGCTCACCCGCCCGGATCCCCTCGGCCGTGGCTCACCCGCCCGGATCCCCTCGGCCGTGGCTCACCCGCCCGGATCCCCTCGGCCGTGGCTCACCCGCCCGGATCCCCTCGGCCGTGGCTCACCCGCCCGGATCCCCTCGGCCGTGGCTCACCCGCCCGGATCCCCTCGGCCGTGGCTCACCCGCCCGGATCCCCTCGGCCGTGGCTCACCCGCCCGGATCCCCTCGGCCGTGGCTCACCCGCCCGGATCCCCTCGGCCGTGGCTCACCCGCCCGGATCCCCTCGGCCGTGGCTCACCCGCCCGGATCCCCTCGGCCGTGGCTCACCCGCCCGGATCCCCTCGGCCGTGGCCCAGTGGGTCGCACGTTGGCCTCTGAGTCAGAAGGTTGTGGGTTCAAGACCGACTCCAGAGACTTGAGCACAAAATCCAGGCCGACACTCCCAGTGCAGTACTGAGGGAGTGCTGCACTGTCTGAGGTGCCGTCTTTCACATGAGCTGTTAAACCGAGGCCCCCGTGCTGCCTGTCGGGTGGTGTAAAAGATCACGTGGCACTATTTCAAAGAAGAACCAGGGAGTTCTCTCCAGTGTCCCTCGAGATATTAGAATGTGAGAAATCGGGGCAGGAGGAGGCCATTCGGCCCGTCAAGCCTGCTGCACCATTCAGTAAGATCATGGCCGATCTACCTCAATTCCACTTTCCTGACCGATCCACACATTATTTGATTCCTTTTGTGTCCAAACATCTGTTGATTCCAGTCTTGAATGTTCACAATGACTGAGCATCTGCATCTCTCTGGGGTAGAGAATTCCAAAGGTTCACCATCCTCTGAGTGAAGGAATTTCTCCTCATCTCAGACCGAAATGGCTGAGCCCTTATCCTGAGATTGTGACCCCGTGTTCTGGACTGTCCGGCCAGTGGGAGGAACCAGCTTCTCAGCGTCTACCCTGTCGAGCCCTCAAAGAATTTTATATGCTTCAATCCTAAATGCCAGAGGATATGGGCCCATCGAATGGCCAGTAAGATGTCCATTAAACAGACTGTTTTCTTGCAGAGAACAGCCTCTTCTCCTGCAGCACCTGTGAGCTGAAGTTATCCGATGAGGAATCGCTGCAGCGACACTTTCTGCAGGTTCATAGTGACGACAAACCGTACAAGTGCAACATGTGTCAGGCTGCGTTTCGCTACAAGGGGAACCTGGCCAGTCACAAGACCGTTCACACAGGTGAGGCCAGTCCCGGAGGCTGGCGGGTAGGGGTGTGTGCCCGTGTGTGAGTGTGCCCATGTGTGTCTGTGTGTCTGTCTGTGTCTGTGTGTGTGTCTGTGTCTGTGTGTGTGTCTGTGTCTGTGTGTGTGTCTGTGTATATGTGTGTGTCTGTGTATATGTGTGTGTCTGTGTGTCTGTGTGTGTGTCTGTGTGTGTGTCTGTCTGTGTGTCTGTGTGTGTGTCTCTGTGTGTCTGTGTGTGTGTATATGTCTGTGTGCTCCGGAGAGGTGATGGGGGAACAGTTGGGGCATTGGGTAGGTGCATCTCAGACAGTGACACTATAGGCATGGAAAACCCCACCTTATGGGGAATTCTGGGACTGACCAGTGAATCCTGAACACTGTCCAGACATTGAGGCAGGGAGGTGAGCCTTGTGTCCTTGTATTGTCTAGCTAAGGAGCCCATTGGGCAGAACGGGAGTCCACCAGATCACCATGACTGGCACATTTGCTGCTGCAGCACCCAGTGATTGGCTTTGGCAGACCCACATCATTGATTTCGGGGACAGTTCCTTTGAATTCCAGGGCTCGGAGAGGGCAGACTATTCTTAGGAAACTCGGGGATAAGCCTGGGGGATTCACGAACCCAATCTCGGGCCTCGTCTATGTGAGCTGATGGCTTGTACGGACTCGGATTGTGGGGGGGTGGGGGTTGGTGGGTAGGTGGTGTGAGACAGGAGGTCATGTGATGGAATCTGCCCAAAACAGCACTGGCAACCCCATGTGAACTTGGCCAGTTTCTGAGCGTACGGTTTGGATTATGGATGGAGCCAGTGGGTGTGGGCATGTGGCCAGGACAAAGTGGTGTTGCTCCACTTGCAACAGTGAGTGACAAAAGCAGAAAAATTGTATCCAAAGGCTGAAGGTGGAGGGTGTCTTGTCTCTTTCAGGGGAAAAGCCCTATCGTTGCAATGTCTGCGGGGCGCAGTTCAACCGACCGGCCAACCTGAAGACGCACACCCGAATCCACTCGGGAGAGAAACCGTACAAATGTGAGACATGTGGAGCCAAGTTCGTGCAGGTGAGTGGATGTCGTTTGCTCAGGGTCCAAGGGCAGCCCCGAGTCACTTCAAGGGCAAAGATCACTGACCCCCCCCCGCCCAACAGCTTGGTGTCCTTCCCACACTCTCAGCTTGAAGTCCGGTCGAGGTCCATCTCTTGTGTCTCCCATTCTACCGTATGCTAACAGGCAGACCTGTGCTTGCTGACCTACATTGGCTGCCAGTCCATTAATGCCTGAATTTCATCCTCACGTTGAAAGGCCTCCACAGCCTCGCCCCTCCCTATCCCTGTAACTTCCTCCAAGCCCTACGACCCTCCGAGATCTCTCCATTCCTCCAATTCTGGCCTCTTGCACATCCCCAGTTTTCCATTGCTGCACCATTGCCTTCACCCTACGCTCTGGAATTCACTCCACAAATCACTCCACCCTCTCTCTCCTTTTAAGCCGCTTCTTAAAACTGAGCAATTGGTCAGCTGTCCTAATATCTCCTTATGTAGCTCAGTGCCAAATTTGGTTTTGATAATCACTCCTGTTTTTTTTTTAAAATTCTTTTCCATGGGATGTGGGACGTCACTGGCTCGGCCAGCATTTATTGCCCATCCCTAATTGCCCTTGAACTGAGTGGTTTGCTCGGCCATTGCAGAGGGCATGTAAGAGTGAACCACATTGCAGTGGGCCTGGAGTCACATGTAGGCCAGACCGGGTAAGGACAGCAGATTTCCTTCCTTAAAGAACATTAGTGAACCAGATGGGTTTTTATGACAATTGATGATAGTTTCATGGCACCCAGTAGCTTTCAATCCCAGAATTTTATTGATTAATTGAATTTATTAATTAACTGAATTTAAATGACACCAGCTGCTGTGGTGGGATTTGAACCCATGTCCCCAAGGCATTAACTTGAGCCTCGGGATTACTAGTTCGGTGACATTACCACTAGGCCACCATCTCCCATGAACCACCTTGGGACGTTCTACTACATTGAAGGTAGGTTGTTCATTTCTTTTGCGGGTTTTTTTTTCAGGTCGCTCACCTTCGAGCTCATGTCCTGATACACACTGGAGAGAAGCCGTATCCCTGTGAAACGTGCGGGACGCGTTTCCGACACCTTCAAACGCTGAAGAGTCATATTCGGATCCACACTGGAGAGAAGCCATATCATGTAAGGATACAACTACCATCCCCCCCACCCCCACAGGGTAAAGTCAAACCAACCCTTCAGAATGTTTGATGGGACAGTGTAGAGGGAGCTTTACTCTGTATCTAACCCCTGTTTTTTTTTTTTTTTTTTGTATCTAACCCCCGTTTTTTTTTCCACAAGGTGACCTTTATACCCCAGGCCCCTTTTATATTTTTCACATCGAGGGGGCCTTTATCCCTCAGGCCCCCTTTATGTACATATTTACAGTTTTAAAATAACTTTATTAAAACAGATAAATAAACAAAAAAAACTCAAATTAAAATGCCATTCTCGGCGTCGACGATGCACTCCAGTCCCTGCGGTGCCCACCGGTCGCGGAAGGCCTCAAGCGTACCGGCGGACACCGCATGCTCCTTTTCCAGGGACACCCTGGCGCGAACGTAACCGCGGAAGAGGGGCAGGCAATCGGGGAGGACGGACCCCCCGACGGCCCGCAACCTGGACCTGTGAATTGCCACCTTGGCCAGGCCCAGGAGCAGACCGACGAGGAGATCCTCCTCCCGGCCCGAGCCCCTCCGCACCGGGTGCCCAAAGATCAGGAGCGTGGGACTGAAGTGCAGCCAGAATTTGAGGAGCAGCCCCTTCAGATACTCAAATAGGGGCTGCAACCTCGCACACTCCATATAAATGTGGAACACGGACTCGTCCAGGCCGCAGAAAGTACAGCTGGCCTGGGAGTCCGTGAACCTATTTAAAAGCCTATTGCACGGGACTGCTCTGTGCAGCACCCTCCACCCCAGGTCCCCGATGTAAAGGGGGAAGACTCCCGCGTAGAGAGACCTCCATCGGGGTTTCCCCTCGCCGCCAGATGGCAACGCGGACCGCCAGGGCGTGTCCGGCCGGCTGACGAGGGCGAGGAAGTGGAGAGTGTGCAGGAACAGCCCGTACAGGAAACCCCTCCGCGCCGATTGGAATGGCACGGAGGGCATTTCCGAGAGGCGGCTCGGGTTGTGCGGGACCGGCTCCCGAGGAGGGTTTCGGGGCCTGGGTCCGATGAGCAGTTCCGGCCGAGCGGGGGTCAGCTCGGTCGGAATCGCTCCGCACTCCCGAGCCCCCTCGCCACCCGCAGTGAGGGGCGTCCCGGGGGTTTCGGCTACTCCTCCGCCCGCCGGACCGTCCCCGGAGTCGGCCGCCCGGACAGCCGAGGCGCTCTCCTCCGCCGGCGGGGGAGCGCCCTGACTGGAGGCGACCATGTTCCAGACTCGGAAAAGATCCCGGTAAAAGACAGGCAACTCCCTCAGAGAGGCGCGGCTAACGGACTCCACCGGGAGCTGCGTGTCGTCTTGAAGGCAGTGACACTGGCGGAAAAAATACGTCGCCAGCGCACACCATCTGGGAGGACGCTCGACGTACAGGTATCTCTGCAGGGTCCGAAGGCGGAGAGTCGCAGCCTGGGTGCGGACGCACACCAGCGACTGACCGCCCTCCTCGATCGGGAGACTCGGGACCGCAGCAGAGACCCAGTGTTTCCTCTTGCCCCAGAAGAAATCGACGAGTTTCTTCTGGATCTTGGTGGCAAATACAGGGGGCGGGGCCAAAGTGACCAACCGGTACCACAGCATGGAGGCCACCAGTTGGTTTATGACCAACGCTCGGCCCCTGTAGGAAAGCACTCGGAGCAGTCCTGTCCAGCGCCCCAGCCGAGCGGTGACTTTCGCCTCCAACTCCTGCCAGTTTGCCGGCCAGGCTTCCTCAGCGGGGCTAAGGTGGACTCCCAGATAGAGGAGGTGCGTGGTGCTCCACGCAAAAGGTGTCATCTCCTCCGGCAGGGAGTCCACCCGCCACTGACCAACCAGGAGTCCGGAACATTTCTCCCAATTGATCCTCGCGGAGGACGCGGCAGAAAAGGTCTGCTGGCAGTCGCGCATCCTCCGCAAGTCAACGGGATCTGTGATTGCGAGGAGCACGTCGTCAGCATAAGCCGAGAGGACGACCCGCATGGCCGGCTCGCACAGAGCCAATCCCGTCAACCTCCTGCGAAGCAGGCACAGGAAGGGCTCCACGCAGATGGTATACAATTGGCCGGACATGGGGCACCCCTGACGCACTCCTCTCCCAAATCGAAGGGGCGCCGTCAAGGACCCGTTAACTTTGACTAGACACTCTGCGGCGGCGTATAAAAGTCGGACCCGGGCCACGAAATGCGGCCCGAGTCCGAAAGCGCGCAGAGTCCCGAAAAGGTAATCGTGATCCACCCTGTCGAACGCCTTCTCCTGATCGAGGGAGAGAAAGGCGACCGACTGACCAGTCCTCTGGGAAAGATGGATCAGGTCCCGGACCAGGTGGATGTTGTCCTGGATGGACCGGCCCGGGACCGTGTAGGACTGGTCGGGGTGGATCATGTGGGCCAGCATAGAGCCCAGGCGGGTAGACATAGCCCGGGCAAAGATCTTATAATCCGTGCTGAGGAGGGAGACCGGACGCCAGTTTTTAAGCAGGCGGAGATCGCCCCTCTTCGGCAGCAGGACGATGACCGCCCTGCGCCACGAGAGGGGCATCTCCCCGGTCGCCAGGCTTTCCCCCAGGACCCGCGCGTAATCGTCCCCCAGGACGTCCCAGAACGCCCTGAGGAACTCCACGGTCAACCCATCCAGCCCTGGGGATTTGCCCCTCGAGAGCTGGTGGAGGGCGCCAGTCAGCTCCGCCAACGTGAGCGGAGCCTCCAATCCTTCGGCGCCCTCCGGGCTGACCTGCGGCAGGTCCTCCCACAAAACTCTGCGCGCATCCTCGCTGGACGGATCCGGAGAGAACAACGCACTGTAATAAGTCCGGACCAGGAGGCCCATTCCCTCCGGATCCGTGATGGAGGATCCGTCGTCGGCCAGCAGCTCGACGAGCTGCTTACGGACCCCCCGCCATTTTTCCAGCGAGTAGAAGAAGGGAGAGGCGCGGTCCAAATCTTCCAGGATCTGGATCCGCGACCTCACGTACGCGCCTCGGGACGCTATGAGCTGCAGGTCCCTCAGCGCGCCCTTCTTCTCTTTGTACGCCTGCCACAGAGCCGGGTCCGCGACGGCATGACCGAGGCGGGACTCCAAGTCGAGCACCTCCCTCTCAAGGCGCCCGATCTCGGCTTCCCGCCTCTTGGTCGACCCCCTCGCGTACTCCTGACAGAAGACGCGGATGTGAGTCTTGCCCACATCCCACCATAGCCTCAAGGAGGGGAAGCCCCCCTGCTTCCTTCTCCAGTCGGCCCAGAATCGACAGAACGAGTCCCGAAATCGCACGTCCTCCAGCAGCCGGTTGTTAAAGTGCCAGTACGCGGACCCCGCCCGCGTGCGGAGCGGAGTGAACTCCGCCCACACCAGTCGGTGGTCCGAGCACGGCACCAGCTGCATGGAGGCCGCCGAAACGCGGGAGACGTACGCCTGCGAAATGTAGAGGCGGTCGATTCGCGACCCCCCTCCTCCAGACCTCCACGTGAAGGCGCTGGAGTCGGGATGGAGATTCCGCCAGACGTCCACCAAGTTAAGGAGGCTGATCAGTCCCCTCAACTTCTCCACCGACGCTTGGCCGCGCTGGGGACCGGAGCGATCCCCCACCTCGAGGGTGCAGTTAAAATCCCCCCCGAGGATGATGCACTCGCCGCTATCGATGGAGCTCAAGAGAGCGGACACTTCTTCAAAGAAGCGCGCTTGCAACGCGCCGGGCCTGGGCGCGTACACGTTCACAAAGTGGAGCGGCACGCTACCCAGGCGAACGGCGAGGTGGAGCAAGCGGCCCGGCACTAGCTCCTTGACCCCCAAGATCTCCGGCTGAAAAGTCGGGGCCAACAAGATAGCCACCCCACTAGAAATAGGGGTGAGGTGACTCATGTAGACCCCACCCTGCCACTCCAGGAGCCAGGTGGCTTCGTCTCCCGGAACGGTGTGGGTTTCCTGCAGAAAGCTCACCGCGTATCTCCCTTCCCTAAGGACTGAGAGATTGTGAAATCTGCGGTGAGCCCCTCTGCTGCCGTTGATGTTGAGGCTGGCTATGGTTATCTTCATGTCAAAGGTAATTAAAACCCGTCACCAACACCTCACTGTGAGGAGGGAGTGGAAGTGCACCTGGCCCTCCACTCCCCCAGCAACCCATTGAGGAACACATTAAAACGGCGCCTCTCAACCAGTTTCACGTCCGCGCGCTTGCCCGCTATCTTAAGGGCGGCACGGACGGACTGGATGATCAGCGCCAGATTCGACCAACGGTCGAGGGCCAGCTGAACTTTATTGCGGCAACCTCTGCAAGCCGCGAGGAAATCCCGGAGTTCCGCCGTGGGGATGAGAGGAGATTCGGTGGGAGGCACGAGGGACTCCACCACCTCACTGGCGATGGAATCAAGATCATCCTCCGTGCCCCGCACCGAATCCCCATCCTCCTCCGGGTCGTCACCGCCAGCGGCCGACACATCCACCACACACTGTGGGGCGGACGTCCCGGCCGCGCCAGCTGGTCCCGCCTCCGTCACGATCCCACCCCCAGGATCGATGGCGGAGGAGTCCTCTCTGGGTTCGATTGTGAAACTGGAGCCTGTAGGCACCAGCGGTTCAGGACCCCCCTCCACCTCCGTCCCCAGGCCAATGAGTGGTCCAGGGGAGACAGAAGTTCCGGACTCCGGGAAACCAGCCGGAGCCGAGACTGGAGACGGCGAGAGGAGGCCATCTCCCGCTCCGCCAGCACCCACAGGCCCAGCAGATGGGGCAGCATTCTCAGTTATAACTGGGTCGGGTGTCCCCTGGTTGGTGGTGGACTCCGGCTGGGAGGCCCGACCCTCTGGGGCCTCGCCCTCCCCTTCATTCAGGGCACCCGACCCAGTAGCAGTGGCGGAATGGGCGGTTTCCCCAGGCTCCCCCACCACAAGCAGGGCCCCACTTACTCCTTTAGGAGGGGCCTCACGTACCGGGGCCATCCCCTCCCCTTCATCCTGAGGAATAGAGTGCTCCTGCCCGGACTTTGCAGCCTTGGTGGTGGCGGTAGGGGGAACCTGAGGACCAGAAGCAGGAGGCAGCTCCCCTCCAACAGATGGGCCCTGCACCTCAGGGCCCTGTGTTATTTCTGTGGAGGGGTGCCTTCTCCTCTTTTTCGCACTTGGGCGCGGAGACTCAGAGACCTCCATGTCATCAGAGGCCTCCGCCTCCGCACCCTTTTTTCTTTTCTTAGTCACCCTGGGCCTGAGCCCAGCCCTGGGACAGGTGGATTCCATGGGAATGGGCTTTGGGCTGAGCTCAGGCTCGGGTTGAGTCAAAGTGTCCAGGGGACGCGCCTCACGATGTTTCTTTTTTCCCCGCGTCTTCCTTCCGCTCGGACGGACGCTCCCCTCCCCGCCAGAGGCTGTGAAAACCACAGCCTCCGGAACTGACAGATCTGTTGGATCTGCGGGGGGAGTGGGAGGAGGTGCTGTGGAACCACTCTGGGCCGCCGAGGTGGAGCTGGCAGCCGGGAGGTTGGGGCAGTTCTTACGAACATGCCCCACCCCCTTGCAGACGTGGCACCGCGCTCCATCCGAGGTCCAGAAGACGCGGTAGGCCGTCCCCTGAAACTCTATACTGAAGTGGCCCTCCAAGACCTCCTCCCGCGCCAGCTGCATGAATAGCTGGCGGCGGAAGGAGTAGACATGTCGGAGGCTGTGCTCCCGAAGACCGAGCGGGACTGGGGTGATCCCTGACCTCACCTCCCCCAGATGGTGTAGGTGGGGGAGGAGGAGCTCATCAGGAATGAAGGGTGGGACGTTCGACAAGGTTACCCGATGTGCAGTGGCCCCCAGAGGGTCCACTGGCAGGTAAATCCCACCCACTGTGAGCCCCGTACTTAGGGCGAGGGACACAGCCCGCTCGGTCTTCAGGAAGAACACAGCCTTCCCATACATCTTTGAGGCTGCAACAATGGCCGAGGGGCCGACAACCACGGCCATTGCCTTAACACAAGCCTCAATAGTCATATTAGGATGGGTGTAACTCTTCACCCCATTCTTTGATGTTAAGATTTTAAATGGTGACGGGGCCACAGGAGCAGCTGCCGCCACCGGAGAGGACTGAGAAGTCATGGGGTAGAAGAGTTACAAGCACTTTGTTGAGAGCGAAAAAAAAAGAAAAGAGCAAATACAATAAATCAAAAATGTAACACTTAAAGGATGTAGCACAGGGGAAGAGGCTGAGGGAGAGGAAGGCCAAGAGGAATCAGTCTTTGTTAGTATTGCACAAGTCTTGTAGCTGGTCTACCAGTTGGGAGGGTGGGGTGATGTCTTCACCTGGGTCAGCTGTAAGCTGCCCAGGCACACGCCTCCTTTGATGTTCAGATAATAAGTCTCTTCACCTGGGCAGCTCCAGCTGTCCCAGGCTTAGTAGTTGGGGTGGGGAGGGAGCTCCCTATCCAAAGATGTTAAACACAGGAGCTCCCTATTGAACAATACAGCCCCACCCAAGGTCTTCAGGTCTCTTCTTTCCCCACCCCCAACAATCAATGAAAAAGACTTTCAGTACCAAGCAAACTCACAAAAAAGAGCTTCCAGTTCTCTGCCTTCCTTCCTTTGTTGAAATTTGGAAAAAACTTTTGTTTCAGTTTGAGTCTCTCCCTCTTGCAGCAGTCACACAGCCTGCAGCCTCCAACCTCTGCACACAGCAACAGTCAGCTGCACCTCGTTGATGCACTCAGGCTCCCAAATCAGAGAGCAGCCAATCCCAGTGCTGTACCTGTCCTGGGAGTGTTTGATGGGACAATGTAGAGGGAGCTTTACTCTGTATCTAACCCTGTGCTGTACCTGCTTCAGGAGTGTTTGATGGGACAGTGAAGAGGGAGCTTTACTCTGTATCTAACCCCATTTTTTTTTTTGTAGAGGGGGTTTTGCTCTGTCTGTAACCCATGCTATACCTGCGCTGGGAGTGTTTGATGGGGAACAGTGTAGAGGGAGCTTTACTCCGAATCTAACTCCGTGCTGTACCTGTCCTGGGAGTGTTTGATGGGGACAGTGTAGAGGGAGCTTTACTCTGTATCTAACCCCTGTACTGTACCTGTCCTGGGAGTGTTTGATGGGGACAGTGTAGAGGGAGCTTTACTCTGTATCTAACCCCGTACTGTACCTGTCCTGGGTGTGTTTGATAGGGACAGTGTAGAGGGAGCTTTACTCTGTATCTAACCCCGTACTGTACCTGTCCTGGGAGTGTTTGATGGGGACAGTGTAGAGGGAGCTTTACTCTGTATCTAACCCCGTACTGTACCTGTCCTGGGAGTGTTTGATGGGGACAGTGTAGAGGGAGCTTTACTCTGTATCTAGCCCCGTGCTGTATCTGTGCTGGGAGTGTTTGATGGGACAGTGTAGAGGGAGATTTACTCTGTATCTAACCCCGTGCTGTATCTGTCCTGGGAGTGTTTGATGGGGACAGTGTAGAGGGAGATTTACTCTGTATCATACCCCGTGCTGTATCTGTGCTGGGAGTGTTTGATGGGGACAGTGTAGAGGGAGCTTTACTCTGTATCTAACCCCGTACTGTACCTGTCCTGGGAGTGTTTGATGGGGACAGTGTAGAGGGAGCTTTACTCTGTATCTAACCCCGTACTGTACCTGTCCTGGGAGTGTTTGATGGGGACAGTGTAGAGGGAGCTTTACTCTGTATCTAACCCCGTACTGTACCTGTCCTGGGAGTGTTTGATGGGGACAGTGTAGAGGGAGCTTTACTCTGTATCTAGCCCCGTGCTGTATCTGTGCTGGGAGTGTTTGATGGGACAGTGTAGAGGGAGATTTACTCTGTATCTAACCCCGTGCTGTATCTGTCCTGGGAGTGTTTGATGGGGACAGTGTAGAGGGAGATTTACTCTGTATCATACCCCGTGCTGTATCTGTGCTGGGAGTGTTTGATGGGGACAGTGTAGAGGGAGTTTTACTCTGTATCTAACCCCTGTACTGTACCTGTGTGGTTGTATAATCTACTGTGTGCTTTTATTTTCAGTGTGAAAAGTGCGACTTGCATTTCAGACACAAGAGCCAGCTGCGTCTGCACCTGCGACAGAAACATGGGGCCATCACCAACACCAAGATACGTTACAAGATTGTCCCTGAGCTGTATGTGAATGGGCTGCAGACCTGCTAGAGGCTGTGGCGGGGGGGGGAGGAGAGGGAGACTCTGAGTGACCCTGGCCTGCACTGTAATTCACAACAACAAAAAGAGACTATGTGTTTTCTGACTTGACAGCATTTGTCATTCAGACAGTTCCTGAGCTGACATCATGTTCTTCCTCCAGAGGGAGTGAAATCTCACTATCCCAGCTCCGGAATCCAGCTCGCTGGCACACGAGAGGGCTCTCAGCTTCCACCCTCTTAGGAGGTGTCCTCATTGGGTCTGGAGTGCTTGGGTAGGGGTTTGGGGAGCTGGGGAGGGGGTTCGGAGGTTTGTGGGGACTGGGAGGGGACTCGGAGGTTTGTGGGAACTGGGTGGGGGCTCGGAGGTTTGTGGGAACTGGGTGGGGGCTCGGAGGTTTGTGGGGAGTGGGTTCGGAGGTTTGTGGGGAGGGGGTTCGGAGGTTTGGGGAACTGGGTGGGGGCTCGGAGGTTTGTGGGAACTGGGTGGGGGCTCGGAGGTTTGTGGGAACTGGGTGGGGGCTCGGAGGTTTGTGGGAACTGGGGAGGGGGCTCGGAGGTTTGTGGGAACTGGGTGGGGGCTCGGTGGTTTGGAGAACTGGGGAGGGGGCTCGGTGGTTTGTGGGAACTGGGTGGGGGCTCGGTGGTTTGGAGAACTGGGGAGGGGGCTCGGTGGTTTGGGGAACTGGGTGGGGGCTCGGAGATTTGTGGGAACTGGGTGGGGGCTCGGAGGTTTGTGGGAACTGGGAGGGGGCTCGGAGGTTTGTGGGAACTGGGGAGGGGGCTCGGTGGTTTGTGGGAACTGGGTGGGGGCTCGGAGGTTTGTGGGAACTGGGGAGGGGGCTCGGAGGTTTGTGGGAACTGGGTGGGGGCTCGGTGGTTTGGAGAACTGGGGAGGGGGCTCGGTGGTTTGTGGGAACTGGGAGGGGGCTCGGAGGTTTGTGGGGAGGGGGTTCGGAGGTTTGTGGGAACTGGGTGGGGGCTCGGAGGTTTGTGGGAACTGGGTGGGGGCTCGGAGATTTGTGGGAACTGGGTGGGGGCTCGGAGGTTTGTGGGAACTGGGAGGGGGCTCGGAGGTTTGTGGGAACTGGGGAGGGGGCTCGGTGGTTTGTGGGAACTGGGTGGGGGCTCGGAGGTTTGTGGGAACTGGGGAGGGGGCTCGGAGGTTTGTGGGAACTGGGTGGGGGCTCGGAGGTTTGTGGGAACTGGGGAGGGGGCTCGGAGGTTTGTGGGAACTGGGTGGGGGCTCGGTGGTTTGGAGAACTGGGGAGGGGGCTCGGTGGTTTGTGGGAACTGGGTGGGGGCTCGGAGGTTTGTGGGAACTGGGGAGGGGGCTCGGAGGTTTGTGGGAACTGGGTGGGGGCTCGGAGGTTTGTGGGAACTGGGTGGGGGCTCGGTGGTTTGGAGAACTGGGGAGGGGGCTCGGTGGTTTGTGGGAACTGGGAGGGGGCTCGGAGGTTTGTGGGAACTGGGGAGGGGGCTCGGAGGTTTGTGGGAACTGGGTGGGGGCTCGGAGGTTTGTGGGAACTGGGGAGGGGGCTCGGAGGTTTGTGGGAACTGGGTGGGGGCTCGGTGGTTTGTGGGAACTGGGAGGGGGCTCGGAGGTTTGTGGGGAGGGGGTTCGGAGGTTTGTGGGAACTGGGTGGGGGCTCGGAGGTTTGTGGGAACTGGGTGGGGGCTCGGAGGTTTGTGGGGAGGGGGTTCGGAGGTTTGTGGGAACTGGGGAGGGGGCTGGGGGCTTGGGGATGGCAGTAGGTGAAGTCCACACAGTCCGTGTGAGCTCTGTGTGGGATCCTCACTGAGTATTTGTGGTGATTTTTATCCAAAGGCCTCCAGGCAATGTGACTGCGGGAAGGTTACAGAAGCCGATGGGTTCTGGGGCTGTTGATTGGCCCCATTGTGTAGCCCGTCCGCCTGTGAGGAGCAGGGGAGGCAACACTTGGGGGCAGTGGGCTCCCTGCAGAAATTCTCAGCTGGATTCTGCGATTGTAATTGTTTATTCTCAGCTGGCTGTTGCTTATTGCTCCGTCTTTAATGCTATTGATTAAAAGAAGTGAATGAGCCCCATGTACAGGAACAGGAGGAGGCCATTCAGCCCCTTGAGCCTGCTCTACCATTCCGTCAGATCATGGTTGATCTTCACCTCAGCTCCTTACTGAGGGAGTGCCTCACTGCCAGAGATGCCATCTTTCACGTGAGATGTTGAATCGAGGCCCGGTCTCGGGTGGGTGCAAAACCTCCTGTGGCCACGATTTGACGAAGAGCAGGGGATTTCCCGCTGGTGTCTGGGCTCAATATTTATCTCTCGACCAATATCGCTTTTTTAAAAAAAAATGAATTATCCGGTTGTTATCACACTGATGTTTGTGGGATCTTGCTGTGCACAAAGTGACTGCTGCGTTTCCTGCATTACAACAGTGACTACACAGCAAAGGTACTTCATTGGCTGTAAAGCACTTTGGGACGTCCTAAGGGTGTGAAAGGCACAATAGAAATGCAAGTTCTCTCTTACCTATTGAGAATCGGGAGCAGCCGAAGAAATTTGGCAGTTGGGGGAGAATTTGTGCTGTTTTTTTTTTTTTCTTCAATCTACCCGAGGTTTGCTGGACAAATCTGCCGGGAGAAAAATGTCTTTCAGATTGAAAATAGGTGGGGAGCTTTCCTGGTCAGCTCGCCGCCCGGCACGCTCCAGTTTACTCAGCGACCGGCTGAGATTCCAGCCCACGCTGGGGAGGTGACCGTATCTGCAGGAGGTGGTTCGTTCCCTGTCTCGTTCCCCCCGGGGGGGGTGGGGGTGGGTGGAGTGAGGACATCGTGAGCTCTCTCTGGGTGACAGGAGCTCGTGCAAACAATCTGTCGCCCTAATCCTAACCTGGAACCGAGTCAGGTTCCACCCGGCTCTGCCCAGAATCATATTTTGTTTCGATGCTTCAAGGCAAAGCAAGCCCCACATTTATGCTACCGTTCCTCATAATTTAAACCTTTGTTGTAAGTGCAGGTGACAGGATATCTCAGCAGAGGATAGCTGGTCTCCCCCTGCATACACAGGAGTTTCTCAGCTCTGTTCTCCCCCTCTCTCTCTCTCTCTCTCTCTCTCTCTCCTCTCCTCTCACTCCATCTTGTGCTGTCCCTCACACACACGCTGGATCTCGCTCATGTACAAGGTGCTTTGTGAATAACATTGGGCGAGGGATTTATTTTTTTTTATGTTTTAAGTTTTTTTTTTGATGGGAGAGAGGAATTTCTTTGAATGAAAAACGCATTTTATCTTTAACTTGCTTCAAAAGCGATTTGCTGGAGTATTTTGCTGAGCAAAAATCGAAAGACTTTCTAAAATAAAAATAAATATGTAAACTTTTTTTTTTCGAAAGGGAAGAGAGAATGATGTTGACAATTATTTTCTCTGCTGTTAATCACCAAGGCAGACATTTAATAAATAAACTTTGACGTTTGAGACGTGTGATTGATTTGCAGAATTCGACTTTCATCACTGACTTTTAACCTTCACCTTTCAGAGAATTGTTGAGTAATACAGCAAAGGAGGGGGCCATTCAGCCCTGTACCTGTGCTGTCCCCTTCCTGATGGTGCTGACTCTGGTTCGAACCCAGCCACAGCCTGTGTGCCACTGGAGAGAGCAGAGTTAGCAGACTGCAGACCGGATGTTGTGGGAATCCAGGCCGATGCGCCACTTGCTAACACGAGGGGTGAGGGTGCTGAGGCAAACTGAGGTCAGTTTGCTCAGTGCTGGAGTGAGAGCTGAGGCTGTTGTGAATTGCACTCTGAGCCAGAAACTCGTGTGATCGAATCCCACGCCAGAGATTTAAGAACAAAATCCAGTAACCGAGGGTGCGCTGCACTGTCGGAGGGTCAGTACTGAGGGAGCGCCGCACTGTCGGAGGGTCAGTACTGAGGGAGCGCCGCACTGTCGGAGGGTCAGTACTGAGGGAGCGCCGCACTGTCGGAGGGTCAGTACTGAGGGAGCGCCGCACTGTCGGAGGGTCAGTACTGAGGGAGCGCCGCACTGTCGGAGGGTCAGTACTGAGGGAGCGCCGCACTGTCGGAGGGTCAGTACTGAGGGAGCGCCGCACTGTCGGAGGGTCAGTACTGAGGGAGCGCCGCACTGTCGGAGGGTCAGTACTGAGGGAGCGCCGCACTGTCGGAGGGTCAGTACTGAGGGAGCGCCGCACTGTCGGAGGGTCAGTACTGAGGGAGCGCCGCACTGTCGGAGGGTCAGTACTGAGGGAGCGCCGCACTGTCGGAGGGTCAGTGCTGAGGGAGCGCCGCACTGTCGGAGGGTCAGTGCTGAGGGAGCGCCGCACTGTCGGAGGGTCAGTGCTGAGGGAGCGCCGCACTGTCGGAGGGTCAGTGCTGAGGGAGCGCCGCACTGTCGGAGGGTCAGTGCTGAGGGAGCGCCGCACTGTCGGAGGGTCAGTGCTGAGGGAGCGCCGCACTGTCGGAGGGTCAGTGCTGAGGGAGCGCCGCACTGTCGGAGGGTCAGTACTGAGGGAGCGCCGCACTGTCGGAGGGTCAGTACTGAGGGAGCGCCGCACTGTCGGAGGGTCAGTACTGAGGGAGCGCCGCACTGTCGGAGGGTCAGTACTGAGGGAGCGCCGCACTGTCGGAGGGTCAGTACTGAGGGAGCGCCGCACTGTCGGAGGGTCAGTACTGAGGGAGCGCCGCACTGTCGGAGGGTCAGTACTGAGGGAGCGCCGCACTGTCGGAGGGTCAGTACTGAGGGAGCGCCGCACTGTCGGAGGGTCAGTACTGAGGGAGCGCCGCACTGTCGGAGGGTCAGTACTGAGGGAGCGCCGCACTGTCGGAGGGTCAGTACTGAGGGAGCGCCGCACTGTCGGAGGGTCAGTACTGAGGGAGCGCCGCACTGTCGGAGGGTCAGTACTGAGGGAGTGCTGCACTATCAGGTGGATGTAAAATATTCCATGGATACTAACGCTGGGACTTCTTTCTCCACGATGTCCTGGGAGGTTGTTTATCCCTCAACCAATGCGATGTAACAAAATGGTCACATGCTTTGTGCAAAATGCTGCACTTCACCGAGTACTTTGGGACACAATGAGGATATGAAAGGTTTTGTATCAATGGGAGCACTTTCCCTCTCTCAGCATCTCACCCTCCAGGTGCTGCTGTCAGAATTGCCAGAGATACACAGAGTGGGTGGATGAGAGAGACACAGACTGTGGTTAGTGTCTCCAGTCTAACACTAAGAAAATCACTCGTGTTTTGTAAGTTTATTCCATGCTCCCTCTGTAGATTAGCCACACTCCGGGTGGTACTGAGGCAAATACAGAGATGCCTGATCACTGCCATGGCTGGGGATGATGTCCTACAACTAGCTTAACAGCCAGGATGACTGCTTGTGATAACTGGAGAGGGTGGCTGTGTTGTGTGGGTGTTGTGGCTGGCTGTGTGTGTGTGGTGTGACTGGCTGTGTGTGTGTGTGTGTGTGTTTTGACTGGCTGTGTGTGTGTGTTTTGACTGGCTGTGTGTGTGTGTTTTGACTGGCTGTGTGTGTGTGGGTGTTATGACTGGCTGTGTGTGTGTGGGTGTTGTGACTGGCTGTGTGTGTGTGGGTGTTGTGACTGGATGTGTGTGGGTGTTGTGACTGGCTGTGTGTGTGTGGGGGGGGGGTGTTGTGACTGGCTGTGTGTGTGTGGGGGGGTGTTGTGACTGGCTGTGTGTGTGTTGTGACTGGCTGTGTGTGTGTGTGTGTGTGTGTTGTGACTGGCTGTGTGTGTGTGTGTGTGTGTTGTGACTGGATGTGTGTGTGTGTGTGTGTGGGTGTTGTGACTGGATATGTGTGTGTGTGTGTTGTGACTGGCTGTGGGTGTTGTGACTGGATGTGGGTGTTGTGACTGGATGTGTGTGGGTGTTGTGACTGGCTGTGTGTGTGTGTGTGTTCTGACTGGATATGTGTGTGTGTGTGTTCTGACTGGATATGTGTGTGTGTTGTGACTGGCTGTGGGTGTTGTGACTGGATGTGTGTGGGTGTTGTGACTGGATGTGTGTGGGTGTTGTGACTGGCTGTGTGTGTGTGTGGGGGGGTGTTGTGATTGGCTGTGTGTGTGTGTGGGGGGGTGTTGTGACTGGCTGTGTGTGTGTGTGTGTTGTGACTGGCTGTGTGTGTGTGTGTGTTGTGACTGGATGTGTGTGTGTGTGTGTGGGTGTTGTGACTGGATGTGTATGTGTGTGTGTGTGTTGTGACTGTGTGTGTGTGTGTGTGTGTGTGTGTTGTGACTGGCTGTGGGTGTTGTGACTGGATGTGTGTGGGTGTTGTGACTGGCTGTGTGTGTGTGTGGGGGGGGTGTTGTGACTGGCTGTGTGTGTGTGTGGGGGGGTGTTGTGACTGGCTGTGTGTGTGTGTGTGTGTTGTGACTGGCTGTGTGTGTGTGTGTGTGTGGGTGTTCTGACTGGATATGTGTGTGTGTGTGTTGTGACTGTGTGTGTGTGTGTGTGTGTGTGTGTGTGTTGTGACTGGCTGTGGGTGTTGTGACTGGATGTGTGTGGGTGTTGTGACTGGCTGTGTGTGTGTGTGTGGGGGGGTGTTGTGACTGGCTGTGTGTGTGTGTGGGGGGGTGTTGTGACTGGCTGTGTGTGTGTGTGTGTGTGGGGGGGTGTTGTGACTGGCTGTGTGTGTGTTAATTGGTTTCAGGAGACTCCAGCTGTAACCTTGTGCTGGTGACACTGTGATTTATCAGTCAGCTCGGTTCCTGGAACTTGCTCTCTGCTGCTGCCGGTCCAGGGCTGGTTAATTTCCTCAGTGTATTGTTGTTCTCCTGACCTTCCTGTTTAACTGAGCAGGATGCAGGTGTGCAGCTGGACTGCCAGCTCTGATCAGGCATCAATATTGTCCTTGCAATCTGCCCTGTGTCACCCCCAGCCCGGCCTCACTCACCCCCAGCCCGGCCTCACTCGCCATCTGTACTGTGGTTCCCGTGGAGGGTCAGGGGGCAATCTTCCTGTTTCAGATTGGAAAGACAGCTTGTGTTAAAGGTGAGTACTGGAGAAAGCAGTCCAATGGGAGTCTTTAGATGAAACATCTGAGCCATCGGAATGGAGGTTAGGATCACGAGGAGGTCACCTCTCTATCTACCCTCTCAATTCCTTTCAAAATCCTAAAAAAAAAACCAAAATCAAATCACCTTCGATATTCCAGGGAATACAAGCCTAGTTTATGTCATTTCTCCTCACAATCTAATCCTTGGAGCCCGGGTAAAATCCTGATCAAACTGCACTGCTGTCCTTTCTGACATGTGGTCCCCAGAAAGGGGGATTTGTAAAGCTGCAGCAAGACCTCCTCCCCTTAATATCCCAGCCCTCTGGATAAAAAAGCTAGCATTCCATTAGCTTTTCCGATTTTTTTTCTTTGGACCTGACCACTACGTTTTAGTGATCTGTGTAAGTGGACACAGAAATCTCTTTGTCCCTCTACTATACCCAGCTTTTCATCATTTAAATTGTACTCTGATCTGTTCGTTTTGGGCCCAAAATAGATGGTATCACACTGACCTGCATTGTAAACCAGCTGCCACGGTTTTGCCCACTCACCTGATCTCGAAATACCTCTTTGTAACTTTATGCTTCCATCTACTCTGCGCACCAAGTCACCAATATTCGTGTCATCAGCAAACAGTGATATCTTTCTCTCTCTTGTGTTATCTGGATCATTAATAATATGGTGAATAGTTGAGGCCCCAGTACAGATCCTTGGGGACACCACAAGTCACATCCTCTCAATACGACTACATGCTTATAATCAGGAATCTCAGCCTATGTTGGGCTTTCTCTAACCTGCTGGAATTTCTTGAAGTTCTCAATCCTTAATAATAAGAGTTCAATAACTTAGACAAACAGGTCTATAATTTCTGGTTTCTCTCTCTCACCTTTTTTTAAATAATGGAGTTAGGTAAGAGACAATTCCTGAATCGAGAGCTTTGCAAATTAATAGCTTAAAGCAAAAACAAGAAATGCTGGATTCACTCAGCAGGTCTGGCAGCATCTGTGGAAAGAGAAGCAGAGTTAACGTTTCGGGTCAGTGACCCTTCTTCGGGCACCCTCACTTTGCTCACCTACTTCCTGTAAACACTCCCAGGACAGGTACATCACGGGGTTAGATACAGAGTAAAGCTCCCTCGACACTGTCACCATCAAACACTCCCTGGACAGGTACAGCACAGGGATTGGCTGGTCAATTTGGAGCACTTCCTGCCAGCAATCAGGGGGAGCAGCTGCACCTGTGCTGCAGCAACTGCAGAGTGGAGAGTGGAGACTGCAGCAACTGGAGAGAGAGATTGGAGAAAGGTGAATACAGAGTGGAGGGAAACCATCAAGGAAGGCTGCAATTTTTCTGGAAAGGTGGGTGTCAGGGCACCTGAAAGACTCTGAAGTTTAAACTGTTTGGGGGAGGGAGAAGAGGCCTGAAGACTCAGGGGTGGGGCAGCCAAATCCAGTAGGGGCCCCTGTATTTGTATCGGTGTTTGCACACAGGGAGCTCCCTCCCCACCCCAACTGCCTGCTCGGGACAGCTGGAGTTGCCCGGGTGAAGACTGTCTTGTTAAAATCAGAAGAGGAGAGTACCGGGCGGCTCCAGCCGTCCCGGGCGAAGAAGCCTCCCCCAACTGGAAGACAACAAACAGTTTTGGACTAATTGTTATAAAGGTGCTCCAACTGGCAGTTGGATCAAACATCCTTTTCAGCCTTTCTCTCCCTTCCTCCACTCAGTCGCCTCAGTCACCTATCCTCCCCATTTCCTTTACCATCCTACCCCATCCTCCTCTACTCCCACTCCACCTTGTTTAAAGTTTGCTTTTTTTTTAAAATTGTGTAAATTTGTTTTGTTTCTTGGGGGTGGACGTAGCTCTTAGACCCCATGGCAAGCCCCTCTTCGCCGGTGGCGGGGCCTTCCCGTTCATATGCTGCTGCGGCTGCTGCAGCTGCACCTGTTGCCCCGTCACCTTTTGCTTTATTAACAACGAAGCATGGGGTCAAGAGCTACGTCCACCCGAACATGACTATAGAGGCATGCGTGAAAGCAATGGCCGAGGTTGTCGGCCCTTCGGCCATTGTTGCAGCCTCTAAAATGTACGGGAAGGCAGTGTTTTTCCTGAAGACCGAGCGGGCGGTGTCCCTGGCTCTGAGCAAGGGGCTCACCGTGGGCGGGACCTTTCTGCCAGTGGACCCCCTGGAGGCCACTGCGCAAAGGCTCATTTTATCCAATGTCCCACCCTTCATCCCTGGTGAGCTCCTCCTTCCCCACCTGTACCATCTGGGGGAGGTAAAGACGGGGCTCACCCCAGTCCCGCTCGGTCTTCGGGAGAACAGCCTCCGACACGTCTACTCCTTCCGCCGCCAGTTATTCATGCAGCTGGCGTGGGAGGAGGTGACAGAGGGCCACTTCAATGTAGAATTCCAGGGGACGGCCTACCGCGTCTTCTGGACCTTGGACGGGGTGCGGTGCCATGTCTGTAAGGGGGTGGGGCATGTTCGTAAGAACTGCCCCAACCTCCCGGCTGCCAACTCCAACTCAGCGGCCCAGGGTGGCGACGCTGCACCTCCTCCCACCCCCACTACACCACCACCAGATACCATTCAGTCGGTACCGGAGGCTGTGGTTTTCACGGCCTCCGGCAGGGAGGGGGGTGACCGTCCAAGTGGAAGGAAGGCGCGGAGGAGAAATAAACATCGAGAGGCGCGTCCCCTGGATATCATGACACTACCCGAGCCTGAGCTCAGCCCAAGGCCCGATCTCGGGAAGTCAACTTGCCCCAGGGCTGGGCTCAGGCCCAGGGTGAATAAAAAAAAGGAGAGTGTGGAGGTGGAGGCCTCTGATGATATGGAGGTCTCTGAGCCTCCGCACACAACTGGGAAAAAGAGGAGAAGGCACCCCTCCACAGAGGTAACGAGGGGCCCTGAGGCGCAGGGCCCATCTGTTGGAGGGGAGCTGTCTCCTGTTTCGGGTCCCCAGGTTTCCCCTACCGCCACCACCAAGGCTGCAAAGTCCGGGCAGGTGCTCCCAATTCCTCAGGATGGAGGGAAGGGGATGGCCCCGGTACATGAGGCCCCTCCTGAAGGAGTAAGTGGGGCCCTGCTGGTGGTGGGGGAGCCTGGGGAAGCCGCCCATTCTGCCACTGCTACTGGGTCGGGTGTCCTGAATGAAGGGGAGGGCGAGGCCCCAGAGGGTCGGGCCTCCCAGCCGGAGTCCACCACCAACCAGGAGACACCCGACCCAGTTATAACTGAGAATGCTGCCCCACCTGCTGGGCCTGTGGGTGCTGGCGGAGCGGGAGATAGCCTCCTCCCTCCGCCTCCAATCTCGGCTCCGGCTGGTTTCCCGGAGTCCGGAACTTCTGTCTCCCCTGGACCACTCATTGCCCTGGGGACGGAGGTGGAGGGGGGTCCTGAGCCGCTGGTGCCTACAGGCTCCAGTTTCACAATAGAACCCAGAGAGGACTCCTCCGCCATCGATCCTGGGGGTGGGATCGTGACGGAGGCGGGACCAGCTGGCGCGGCCGGGACGTCCGCCCCACAGTGTGTGGTGGATGTGTTGGCCGCTGGCGGTGACGACCCGGAGGAGGATGGGGATTCGGTGCGGGGCACGGAGGATGATCTTGATTCCATCGCCAGTGAGGTGGTGGAGTCCCTCGTGCCTCCCACCGAATCTCCTCTCATCCCCACGGCGGAACTCCGGGATTTCCTCGCGGCTTGCAGGGGTTGCCGCAATAAAGTTCAGCTGGCCCTCGACCGTTGGTCGAATCTGGCGCTGATCATCCAGTCCGTCCGTGCCGCCCTTAAGATAGCGGGCAAGCGTGCGGACGTGAAACTGGTTGAGAGGCGCCGTTTTAATGTGTTCCTCAATGGGTTGCTGGGGGAGTGGAGGGCCAGGTGCACTTCCACTCCCTCCTCACAGTGAGCTGTTGGTGACGGGTTTTAAGTACCTTTGACATGAAGATAACCATAGCCAGCCTCAACATCAACGGCAGCAGAGGGGCTCACCGCAGATTTCACAATCTCTCAGTCCTTAGGGAAGGGAGATACGCGGTGAGCTTTCTGCAGGAAACCCACACCGTTCCGGGAGACGAAGCCACCTGGCTCCTGGAGTGGCAGGGTGGGGTCTACATGAGTCACCTCACCCCTATTTCTAGTGGGGTGGCTATCTTGTTGGCCCCGACTTTTCAGCCGGAGATATTGGGGGTCAAGGAGCTAGTGCCGGGCCGCTTGCTCCACCTCGCCGTTCGCCTGGGTAGCGTGCCGCTCCACTTTGTGAACGTGTACGCGCCCAGGCCCGGCGCTTTGCAAGCGCGCTTCTTTGAAGAAGTGTCCGCTCTCTTGAGCTCCATCGATAGCGGCGAGTGCATCATCCTCGGGGGGGATTTTAACTGCACCCTCGAGGTGCGGGATCGCTCCGGTCCCCAGCGCGGCCAAGCGTCGGTGGAGAAGTTGAGGGGACTGATCAGCTCCCTTAACTTGGTGGACGTCTGGCGGAATCTCCATCCCGACTCCAGCGCCTTCACGTGGAGGTCTGGAGGAGGGGGGTCGCGAATCGACCGCCTCTACATTTCGCAGGCGTACGTCTCCCGCGTTTCGGCGGCCTCCATGCGGCTGGTGCCGTGCTCGGACCACCGCCTGGTGTGGGCGGAGTTCACTCCGCTCCGCACGCGGGCGGGGTCCGCGTACTGGCACTTTAACAACCGGCTGCTGGAGGACGTGCGATTTCGGGACTCGTTCTGTCGATTCTGGGCCGACTGGAGAAGGAAGCAGGGGGGCTTCCCCTCCTTGAGGCTATGGTGGGATGTGGGCAAGACTCACATCCGCGTCTTCTGTCAGGAGTACGCGAAGGGGTCGACCAAAAGGCGGGAAGCCGAGATCGGGCGCCTTGAGAGGGAGGTGCTCGACTTGGAATCCCGCCTCGGTCATGCCGTCGCGGACCCGGCCCTGTGGCAGGCGTACAAAGAGAAGAAGGGCGCGCTGAGGAACCTGCAGCTCATAGGGTCCCGAGGCGCGTACGTGAGGTCGCGGATCCAGATCCTGCAAGATTTGGACCGCGCCTCACCCTTCTTCTACTCGCTGGAAAAATGGCGGGGGGTCCGTAAGCAGCTCGTTGAGCTGCTGGCCGACGACGGATCCTCCATCACGGATCCGGAGGGAATGGGCCTCCTGGTCCGGACGTATTACAGTGCGTTGTTCTCTCCGGATCCGTCCAGTGAGGATGCGCGCAGAGTTTTGTGGGAGGACCTGCCGCAGGTCAGCCCGGAGGGCGCCGAAGGATTGGAGGCTCCGCTCACGTTGGCGGAGCTGACTGGCGCCCTCCACCAGCTCTCAAGGGGCAAATCCCCAGGGCTGGATGGGTTGACCGTGGAGTTCCTCAGGGCGTTCTGGGATGTCCTGGGGGACGATTACGCGGGGGTCCTGGGGGAAAGCCTGGCGACCGGGGAGATGCCCCTCTCGTGGCGCAGGGCAGTCATCGTCTTGCTGCCGAAGAGGGGCGATCTCCGCCTGCTTAAAAACTGGCGTCCGGTCTCCCTCCTCAGCACGGATTATAAGATCTTTGCCCGGGCTATGTCTACCCGCCTGGGCTCCGTGCTGGCCCACATGATCCACCCCGACCAGTCCTGCACAGTCCCGGGCCGGTCCATCCAGGACAACATCCACCTGGTCCGGGACCTGATCCATCTTTCCCAGAGGACTGGTCAGTCGGTCGCCTTTCTCTCCCTCGATCAGGAGAAGGCGTTCGACAGGGTGGATCACGATTACCTTTTCAGGACTCTGCGCGCTTTCGGACTCGGGCCGCATTTCGTGGCCCGGGTCCGACTTTTATACGCCGCCGCAGAGTGTCTAGTCAAAGTTAACGGATCAATTGGGAGAAATGTTCCGGACTCCTGGTTGGTCAGTGGCGGGTGGACTCCCTGCCGGAGGAGATGACACCTTTTGCGTGGAGCACCACGCACCTCCTCTATCTGGGAGTCCACCTTAGCCCCGCTGAGGAAGCCTGGCCGGCAAACTGGCAGGAGTTGGAGGCGAAAGTCACCGCTCGGCTGGGGCGCTGGACAGGACTGCTCCGAGTGCTTTCCTACAGGGGCCGAGCGTTGGTCATAAACCAACTGGTGGCCTCCATGCTGTGGTACCGGTTGGTCACTTTGGCCCCGCCCCCTGTATTTGCCACCAAGATCCAGAAGAAACTCGTCGATTTCTTCTGGGGCAAGAGGAAACACTGGGTCTCTGCCGCGGTCCTGAGTCTCCCGATCGAGGAGGGCGGTCAGTCGCTGGTGTGCGTCCGCACCCAGGCTGCGACTCTCCGCCTTCGGACCCTGCAGAGATACCTGTACGTCGAGCGTCCTCCCAGATGGTGTGCGCTGGCGACGTATTTTTTCCGCCAGTGTCACTGCCTTCAAGACGACACGCAGCTCCCGGTGGAGTCCGTTAGCCGCGCCTCTCTGAGGGAGTTGCCTGTCTTTTACCGGGATCTTTTCCGAGTCTGGAACATGGTCGCCTCCAGTCAGGGCGCTCCCCCGCCGGCGGAGGAGAGCGCCTCGGCTGTCCGGGCGGCCGACTCCGGGGACGGTCCGGCGGGCGGAGGAGTAGCCGGAACCCCCGGGACGCCCCTCACTGCGGGTGGCGAGGGGGCTCGGGAGTGCGGAGCGATCCCGGCCAAGCTGACCCCCGCTCGGCCGGAACTGCTCATCGGACCCAGGCCCCGAAACCCTCCTCGGGAGCCGGTCCCGCACAACCCGAGCCGCCTCTCGGAAATGCCCTCCGTGCCATTCCAATCGGCGCGGAGGGGTTTCCTGTACGGGCTGTTCCTGCACACTCTCCACTTCCTCGCCCTCGTCAGCCGGCCGGACACGCCCTGGCGGTCCGCGTTGCCATCTGGCGGCGAGGGGAAACCCCGATGGAGGTCTCTCTACGCGGGAGTCTTCCCCCTTTACATCGGGGACCTGGGGTGGAGGGTGCTGCACAGAGCAGTCCCGTGCAATAGGCTTTTAAGTAGGTTCACGGACTCCCAGGCCAGCTGTACTTTCTGCGGCCTGGACGAGTCCGTGTTCCACATTTATATGGAGTGTGCGAGGTTGCAGCCCCTATTTGAGTATCTGAAGGGGCTGCTCCTCAAATTCTGGCTGCACTTCAGTCCCACGCTCCTGATCTTTGGGCACCCGGTGCGGAGGGGCTTGGGCCGGGAGGAGGATCTCCTCGTCGGTCTGCTCCTGGGCCTGGCCAAGGTGGCAATTCACAGGTCCAGGTTGCGGGCCGTCGGGGGTTCCGTCCTCCCCGATTGCCTGCCCCTCTTCCGCGGTTACGTTCGTGCCCGGGTGTCCCTGGAAAAGAAGCATGCGGTGTCCGCCGGTACGCTTGAGGCCTTCCGCGGCCGGTGGGCACCGCAGGGACTGGAGTGCATCGTCGACGCCGAGAATGGCATTTTAATTTGAGTTTTTTGTTTATTTATCTGTTTTAATAAAGTTATTTTAAAACTGTAAATATGTACATAAAGGGGGCCTGAGGGATAAAGGCCCCCTCGATGTGAAAAATATAAAAGGGGCCTGGGGTAAAAAAAAAAAAAAAACGGGGTTATAACATGGTCGCCTCCAGTCAGGGCGCTCCCCCACCGGCGGAGGAGAGCGCCTCGGCTGTCCGGGCGGCTGACTCCGGGGACGGTCCGGCGGGCGGAGGAGTAGCCGAAACCCCCGGGAGGCCCCTCACTACGGGTGGCGAGGGGGCTCGGGAGTGCGGAGCGATCCCGGCCGAGCTGACACCCGCTCGGCCGGAACTGCTCATCGGACCCAGGCCCCGAAACCCTCCTCGGGAGCCGGTCCCGCACAACCCGAGCCGCCTCTCGGAAATGCCCTCCGTGCCATTCCAATCGGCGCGGAGGGGTTTCCTGTACGGGCTGCTCCTGCACACTCTCCACTTCCTCGCCCTCGTCAGCCGGCCGGACACGCCCTGGCGGTCCGCGTTGCCATCTGGCGGCGAGGGGAAACCCCGATGGAGGTCTCTCTACACGGGAGTCTTCCCCCTTTACATCGGGGACCTGGGGTGGAGGGTGCTGCACAGAGCAGTCCCGTGCAATAGGCTTTTAAGTAGGTTCACGGACTCCCAGGCCACCTGTACTTTCTGCGGCCTGGACGAGTCCGTGTTCCACATTTATACGGAGTGTGCGAGGTTGCAGCCCCTATTTGAGTATCTGAAGGGGCTGCTCCTCAAATTCTGGCTGCACTTCAGTCCCACGCTCCTGATCTTTGGACACCCGGTGCGGAGGGGCTTGGGCCGGGAGGAGGATCTCCTCGTCGGTCTGCTCCTGGGCCTGGCCAAGGTGGCAATTCACAGGTCCAGGTTGCAGGCCGTCGGGGGGTCCGTCCTCCCCGATTGCCTGCCCCTCTTCCGCGGTTACGTTCGCGCCCGGGTGTCCCTGGAAAAGGAGCATGCGGTGTCCGCCGGTACGCTTGAGGCCTTCCGCGACCGGTGGGCACCGCAGGGACTGGAGTGCATCGTCGACGCCGAGAATGGCATTTTAATTTGAGCTTTTTTGTTTATTTATCTGGTTTTAATAAAGTTATTTTAAAAATATAAGTGTGTATATAAAGGGGGCCTGAGGAATAAAGGCCCCCTCGACATAAAAAATGTATAAAGGGGGCCTGAGGAATAAAGGCCCCCTCGACATAAAATATATAAAAGGGGCCTGGGGTATAAAGGCCACCTTAAAAAAAAAAACTGGGTTAGATACAGAGTAAAGCTCCCTCTACACTGTCCCCCATCAAACACTCCCAGGACAGGTACAAAACGGGGGTTAGATACAGAGTAAAGCTCCCTCTACACTGTCCCCCATCAAACACTCCCAGGACAGGTACAAAACGGGGGTTAGATACAGAGTAAAGCTCCCTCTACACTGTCCCCCATCAAACACTCCCAGGACAGGTACAAAACGGGGGTTAGATACAGAGTAAAGCTCCCTCTACACTGTCCCCATCAAAAAAAAAAAATGGGGGTTAGGGAAAAACACGGACTCAGCTACTCTGATAGGAGAGCTGACAGAGGAGGAAGTTTGTAAAATACTGATTAATCCTGCACAATTTCTCTGCGTCTTTTAATGGTCAAACACCTCCACCTGTACTCCCCATCAAGAACAATCTGTAAAGTTAGTACAAGACCGCCCCCCTGTGGCTCTTGGTAGTTAGTACATGAAAGTCAGACAATGCTTTTGGATTGCCATGGGTCCTCGATCTCATTCTCCAGACCCTCAGTGTTCGCGATGTGACTGTCTGTCACTGTTGCTGCTACTAACCATTACTCAGGGACTCCTACATGTGAACTAACATCAGGTGCAGACAGGATTGACTTCAGGTGTGACTCACTCCTGGTTGAATATCTCACTGCAGCCATCTGTGTGGATACAAATAATAGCCACCAGAGTGAGGTACCAGAGGGAGGCTGACCTCTGTGGAACTGTACCCCAGTGACAGTCAGTGTGTGTGGAACTGTACCCCAGTGAGAGTCA
Source organism: Heterodontus francisci (assembly GCF_036365525.1). NCBI lineage: Eukaryota > Metazoa > Chordata > Chondrichthyes > Heterodontiformes > Heterodontidae > Heterodontus > Heterodontus francisci. The sequence goes on from NC_090418.1 coordinate 4,205,139, forward strand.
GTGTGTGGGGAACTGTACCCCAGTGAGAGTCAGTGTGTGTGGAACTGTACCCCAGTGAGAGTCAGTGTGTGTGGAACTGTACCCCAGTGAGAGTCAGTGTGTGTGGAACTGTACCCCAGTGAGAGTCAGTGTGTGTGGAACTGTACCCCAGTGAGAGTCAGTGTGTGTGGAACTGTACCCCAGTGAGAGTCAGTGTGTGTGGAACTGTACCCCAGTGAGAGTCAGTGTGTGTGGAACTGTACCCCAGTGAGAGTCAGTGTGTGTGGAACTGTACCCCAGTGAGAGTCAGTGTGTGTGTGGGGAACTGTACCCCAGTGAGAGTCAGTGTGTGGGGAACTGTACCCCAGTGAGAGTCAGTGTGTGGGGAACTGTACCCCAGTGAGAGTCAGTGTGTGTGGAACTGTACCCCAGTGAGAGTCAGTGTGTGGGGAACTGTACCCCAGTGAGAGTCAGTGTGTGTGGAACTGTACCCCAGTGAGAGTCAGTGTGTGTGTGGGGAACTGTACCCCAGTGAGAGTCAGTGTGTGTGGAAATGTACCCCAGTGACAGTCAGTGTGTTTGTGGGGAACTGTACCCCAGTGAGAGTCAGTGTGTGTGTGGGGAACTGTACCCCAGTGAGAGTCAGTGTGTGGGGAACTGTAACCCAGTGAGAGTCAGTGTGTGTGGAACTGTACCCCAGTTAGAGTCGGTGTGTGTGTGGGGAACTGTGCCCCAGGGAGAGTCAGTGTGTGTGGAAATGTACCCCAGTGAGAGTCAGTGTGTGTGTGGGGAACTGTGCCCCAGGGAGAGTCAGTGTGTGTGGAACTGTACCCCAGTGAGAGTCAGTGTGTGTGGAAATGTACCCCAGTGAGAGTCAGTGTGTGTGGAATTGTACCCCAGTGAGAGTCAGTGTGTGGAAAACTGTACCACAGTGAGAATTAGTGTGTGGGGAACGGTACCCCAGTGAGAGTCAGTGTGTGTGGAACTGTACCCCAGTGAGAGTCAGTGTGTGGAAAACTGTACCCCAGTGAGAGTTAGTGTGTGGGGAACTGTACCCCACTGAGAGCCAGTGTGTGGGGGGAACTGTACCCCAGTGAGAGTCAGTGTGTGGGGGGAACTGTACCCCAGTGACAGTCAGTGTGTGTGTGGGGAACTGTACCCCAGTGAGAGTCAGTGTGTGGGGGGAACTGTACCCCAGTGACAGTCAGTGTGTGTGTGGGGAACTGTACCCCAGTGAGAGTCAGTGTGTGGGGAACTGTACCCCAGTGAGAGTCAGTATGTGTGGAACTGGACCCCAGTGAGAATTAGTGTGTGGGGAACTGTACCCCAGTGAGAGTCATTGTGTGTGGAACTGTATCCCAGTGAGAGTTAGTGTGTGTGGAACGGTACCCCAGTGAGAGTTAGTGTGTGGGGAACTGTACCCCAGTGAGAGTCAGTGTGTGTGGAACTGTACCCCAGTGAGAATTAGTGTGTGGGGAACTGTACCCCAGTGTGTGTGGAACTGTATCCCAGTGAGAGTCAGCGTGTGTGGAACGGTACCTCAGTGAGAGTTAGTGTGTGGGGAACTGTACCCCAGTGAGAGTCAGCGTGTGTGGAACTGTACCACAGTGAGAGTCAGTGTGTGTGGAACTGTACCCCAGTGAGAATTAGTGTGTGTGGAACGGTACCTCAGTGTGTGTGGAACTGTATCCCAGTGAGAATTAGTGTGTGGGGAACTGTACCCCAGTGAGAGTCAGTGTGTGGGGAACTGTACCCCAGTGAGAATTAGTGTGTGGGGAACTGTACCCCAGTGAGAGTCAGTGTGTGGGGAACTGTACCCCAGTGAGAGTCAGTGTGTGGGGAACTGTACCCCAGTGAGAGTCAGTGTGTGTGGAACGGTACCCCAGTGAGAGTCAGTGTGTGGGGAACTGTACCCCAATGAGAGTCAGTGTGTGTGGAACTGTATCCCAGTGAGAGTTAATGTGTGTGGCACTGTACCCCAGTGAGAATTAGTGTTTGGGGAACTGTACCCCAGTGAGAGTCAGTGTGTGTGGAATTGTACCCCAGTGAGAGTCAGTGTGTGTGGAATTGTACCCCAGTGAGAGTCAGTGTGTGTGGCACTGTACCCCAGTGAGAATTAGTGTGTGGGGAACTGTACCTCAGTGTGTGTGGAACTGTATCCCAGTGAGAGTTAGTGTGTGTGGAACTGTACCCCAGTGAGAATTAGTGTTTGGGGAACTGTACCCCAGTGAGAGTCAGTGTGTGTGGAATTGTACCCCAGTGAGAGTCAGTGTGTGTGGAACTGTACCCCAGTGAGAATTAGTGTGTGGGGAACTGTACCTCAGTGTGTGTGGAACTGTATCCCAGTGAGAGTTAGTGTGTGTGGAACGGTACCTCAGTGAGAGTCAGTGTGTGGGGAACTGTACCCCAGTGAGAGTCAGTGTGTGTGGAACTGTACCCCAGTGAGAGTCAGTGTGTGTGGAACTGTACCCCAGTCAGAGTTAGTGTGTGGGGAACTGTACCCCAGTGAGAGTCAGTGTGTGTGGAACTGTACCCCAGTGAGAGTCAGTGTGTGTGGAACTGTACCCCAGTCAGAGTTAGTGTGTGAGGATCTGTACCCCAGTGAGAGTCAGTGTGTGTGGAACTGTACCCCAGTGAGAGTTAGTGTGTGGGGAACTGTACCCGAGTGAGAGTCAGTGTGTGTGGAACGGTACCCCAGTGAGAGTTACTGTGTGGGAAACTGTATCCCAGTGAGAGTCAGTGGGTGTGGAACTGTACCCCAGTGAGAGTTAGTGTGTGGGGAACTGTTCCCCAGTGAGAGTCAGTGTGTGTGGAACTGTACCCCAGTGACAGTTAGTGTGTGGGGAACTGTACCCCAGTGAGAGTTAGTGTGTGGGGAACTGTACCCCAGTGAGTGTTAGTGTGTGGGGAACTGTACCCCAGTGAGAGTCAGTGTGTGGGGAACTGTACCCCAGTGAGAGTCAGTTTGTGTGGAACTGTACCCCAGTGAGAGTCAGTGTGTGGGGAACTGTACCCCAGTGAGAGTCAGTGTGTGTGGAACTGTACCCCAGTCAGAATTAGTGTGTGGGGAACTGTACCCCAGTGAGAGTCAGTGTGTGTGGAACTGTATCCCAGTGAGAGTTAGTGTGTGTGGAACTGTACCCCGGTGAAAGTCAGTGTGATTGGAACTGTACCCCAGTCAGAGTTAGTGTGTGGGGAACTGTACCCCAGTGAGCGTCAGTGTGTGTGGAACGGTACCCCAGTGAGAGTTACTGTGTGGGGAACTGTATCCCAGTGAGAGTCAGTGGGTGTGGAACTGTACCCCAGTGAGAGTTAGTGTGCGGGGAACTGTACCCCAGTGAGTGTCAGTGTGTGTGGAACTGTACCCCAGTGACAGTTAGTGTGTGGGGAACTGTACCCCAGTGAAAGTTAGTGTGTGGGGAACTGTACCCCAGTGAGTGTTAGTGTGTGGGGAACTGTACCCCAGTGAGAGTCAGTGTGTGTGGAACTGTACCCCAGTGAGAGTCAGTGTGTGGGGAACTGTACCCCAGTGAGAGTCAGTGTGTGTGGAACGGTACCCCCGGAGAGTCAGTGTGTGTGGAACTGTATCCCAGTGTGAGTCAGTGTGTGTGGAACTGTACCCCAGTGAGGCCAGTGTGTGGGGAACTGTACCCCAGTGAGGGTTAGTGTGTGGGGAACTGTACCCCAGTGAGAGTCAGTGTGTGGGGAACTGTACCCCAGTGAGAATTAGTGTGTGGGGAACTGTACCCCAGTGTGTGTGGAACCGTATCCCAGTGAGAGTTAGTGTGTGTGGAACGGTACCTCAGTGAGAGTTAGTGTCTGGGGAACTGTACCCCAGTGAGAGTCAGTGTGTGGGGAACTGTACCCCAGTGAGAGTCAGTATGTGTGGAACTGTACCCCAGTGAGAGTTAGTGTGTGTGGAACTGTACCCCAGTGAGGTCAGTGTGTGGGGAACTGTACCCCAGTGAGAGTCAGTGTGTGGGGAACTGTACCCCAGTGAGAGTCAGTGTGTGTGGAACTGTACCACAGTGAAAGTCAGTGTGTGTGGAACTGTACTACAGTGAGAGTCAGTGTGTGTGGAACTGTATCCCAGTGAGAGTCAGTTTGTGTGGAACTGTACCCCAGTGAGAGTCAGTGTGTGTGGAACGGTACCCCAATGAGAGTCAGTGTGTGTGGAACTGTACCCGTGAGAGTCAGTGCGTGTGGAACTGTACCCCGGTGAGGTTAGTGTGTGGGGAACTGTACCCCAGTGAGAGTCAGTGTGTTTGGAACTGTACCCCAGTGAGAGTCAGTGTGTGTGGAATTGTACCCCAGTGAGAGTCAGTGTGTGGGGGGATCTGTACCCCAGTGACAGTCAGTGTGTGTGTGGGGATCTGTACCCCAGTGAGAGTCAGTGTGTGGAGAGATCTGTACCCCAGTGACAGTCAGTGTGTGTGTGGGGAACTGTACCCCAGTGAGAGTCAGTGTGTGGGGAACTGTACCCCAGTGAGAGTCAGTGTGTGTGTGGGGAACTGTACCCCAGTGAGAGTCAGTGTGTGGGGGAAACTGTACCCCAGTGAGAGTCAGTGTGTGTGTGGGGAACTGTACCCCAGTGTGAGTCAGTGTGTGGGGAACTGTACCCCAGTGAGAGTCAGTGTGTGTGGAACTGTAACCCAGTGAGAATTAGTGTGTGGGGAACTGTACCCCAGTGAGAGTCATTGTGTGTGGAACTGTATCCCAGTGAGAGTTAGTGTGTGTGGCACGGTACCCCAGTGCGAGTTAGTGTGTGGGGAACTGTACCCCAATGAGAGTCAGTGTGTGTGGAACTGTATCCCAGTGAGAGTTAATGTGTGTGGAACGGTACCCCAGTGAGAGTCAGTGTGTGTGGAACTGTACCCCAGTGAGAATCAGTGTGTGTGGAACTGTACCCCAGTGAGAGTCAGTGCTTGTGGAACTGTACCCCAGTGAGAGTCAGTGCGTGTGGAACTGTACCCCATTGAGAGTCAGTGTGTGTGTGGAACTGTACCCCAGTGAGAGTCAGTGTGTGTGGAACTGTACCCCAGTGAGAGTCAGTGTGTGTGGAACTGTACCCCAGTGAGAGTCAGTGCGTGTGGAACTGTACCCCAGTGAGAGTCAGTGTGTGTGGAACTGTACCCCAGTGAGAGTCAGTTTGTGTGGAACTGTATCCCAGTGAGAGTCAGTGTGTGTGGAACTGTACCCCAGTGAGAGTCAGTTTGTGTGGAACTGTCCCCCAGTGAGAGTCAGTTTGTGTGGAACTGTGCCCCAGTGAGAGTCAGTTTGTGTGGAACTGTACCCCAGTGAGAGTCAGTGTGTGTGGAACTGTACCCCAGTGAGAGTCAGTGTGTGTGGAACTGTACCCCAGTGAGAGTTAGTGTGTGTGGAACTGTATTCCAGTGAGAGTCAGTGTGTGTGGAACTGTACCCCAGTGAGAGTCAGTTTATGTGGAACTGTACCCCAGCGAGAGTCAGTGTGTGTGGAACTGTACCCCAGTGAGAGTCAGTTTGTGTGGAACTGTACCCCTGTGAGAGTTAGTGTGTGTGGAACTGTATCCCTGTGAGAGTCAGTGTGTGTGGAACTGTACCCCAGTGAGAGTCAGTTTGTGTGGAACTGTACCCCAGTGAGAGTCAGTTTGTGTGGAACTGTACCCCAGTGAGAGTCAGTTTGTGTGGAACTGTACCCCAGTGAGAGTCAGTGTGTGTGGACCTGTACCCCAGTGAGAGTTGGTGTGTGTGGAACCGTACCCCAGTGAGAGTCAGTGTGCGTGGAACTGTACCCCAGTGAGAGTCAGTGTGTGTGGAACTGTATCCCAGTGAGAGTCAGTGTGTGTGGAACTGTACCCCAGTGAGAGTCAGTGTGTGTGGAACTGTACCCCAGTGAGAGTCAGTGTGTGTGTGGAACTGTACCCCAGTGAGAGTCAGTGCGTGTGGAACTGTACTCCAGTGAGAGTCAGTGCGTGTGGAACTGTACCCCAGTGAGAGTCAGCGCGTGTGGAACTGTACCCCAGTGAGAGTCAGCGTGTGTGGAACTGTACCCCAGTGAGAGTCAGCGTGTGTGGAACTGTACCCCAGTGAGAGTCAGCGTGTGTGGAACTGTACCCCAGTGAGAGTCAGCGTGTGGGGAACTGTACCCCAGTGAGAGTCAGCTTGTGTGGAACTGTACCCCAGTGAGAGTCAGTGTGTGTGGAACTGTACCCCAGTGAGAGTCAGTGTGTGTGGAACTGTACCCCAGTGAGAGTCAGTTTGTGTGGAACTGTACCCCAGTGAGAGTCAGTTTGTGTGGAACTGTACCCCAGTGAGAGTCAGTGTGTGTGGAACTGTACCCCAGTGAGTGTCAGTTTGTGTGGAACTGTACCCCAGTGAAAGTCAGTGCGTGTGGAACTGTACCCCAGTGAGAGTCAGTTTGTGTGGAACTGTCCCCCAGTGAGAGTCAGTGTGTGTGGAACTGTACCCCAGTGAGAGTCAGTGTGTGTGGAACTGTACCCCAGTGAGAGTCAGTTTGTGTGGAACTGTACCCCAGTGAGAGTCAGCGTGTGTGGAACTGTACCCCAGTGAGAGTCAGCGTGTGTGGAACTGTACCCCAGTGAGAGTCAGCGTGTGGGGAACTGTACCCCAGTGAGAGTCAGCGTGTGTGGAACTGTACCCCAGTGAGAGTCAGTGTGTGTGGAACTGTACCCCAGTGAGAGTCAGTGTGTGTGGAACTGTACCCCAGTGAGAGTCAGTTTGTGTGGAACTGTACCCCAGTGAGAGTCAGTTTGTGTGGAACTGTACCCCAGTGAGAGTCAGTGTGTGTGGAACTGTACCCCAGTGAGTGTCAGTTTGTGTGGAACTGTACCCCAGTGAAAGTCAGTGCGTGTGGAACTGTACCCCAGTGAGAGTCAGTTTGTGTGGAACTGTACCCCAGTGAGAGTCAGTGTGTGTGGAACTGTACCCCAGTGAGAGTCAGTGTGTGTGGAACTGTACCCCAGTGAGAGTCAGTTTGTGTGGAACTGTACCCCAGTGAGAGTCAGAGTGTGTGGAACTGTACCCCAGTGAGAGTCAGTGCGTGTGGAACTGTACCCCAGTGAGAGTCAGTGTGTGTGTGGAACTGTATCCCAGTGAGAGTCAGTGTGTGTGGAACTTTACCCCAGTGAGAGTCTGTGTGTGTGGAACTGTACCCCAGTGAGAATCAGTGTCTGTGGAACTGTACTCCAGTGAGAGTCAGTGTGTAAAATCTGGGTATTAATCATTATTTGAGAAATAAATGTGCTATTTTTAAACAAGAATCCCAGACTGTATTTGTGATAATGCCTATTTCAGCCTGTCATTGTTGTGTTCAGGTGCACTGACCTGTACAGTTTCTCTCTTTCTCTCTCTCACCCTCTTGTCTCTCTCTCTCTCTCTGTCTCACCTTTTTTCTATCTCTCTGTCTTTATATCTCTACTTTCTCTGTCTCTCTATCTTTCTCTCACTGTTGCTTTCTATTTCTCCATCTCCCTCTCTGACTTTGTTTCTCTCTCTCTGTCCATCTCTATCTATCTCTCTCCCTTCTCTTTCCCTGTGTCCCTCTTTCTACATCTCTGTCTCTTTCTCTCTCTGCGTTTCTCTCTTCTGTCTCGCTCGCTCTGTTTCTTTCTCTGTGCATGTATCTCTGCCTCTCTCTATCTCTGAGTTTCTCTCTGCCTCTCTTTCTCTGCCTCTCGTTCTCTCTGTCTCTCTCTGCCTCTCTCTATCTCTGAGTCGCTATCTCTGTCTCCCTCGCTCTGTCTCGCTCTCTCTCTCTCTCTCGCATGGACTGTGCTGCTAATTGCTGATAATTGTATCTATAACTCAAGGTCCTTATTTACAAACAGTCGTGGATAAATGGTGGTAAAAGGTCTTTAGTTTATGTTTCAGCGAAAGCTTGATTAATGGTGGATGTTTCTCCCATTCTCAGCCGCACGTTATGTCACCGACTGCTTTCTACACATGGACCTGTCCTCGTTTCCGAGGACAATTCCCAGGGTCAACAGAGCCTGTGTCCAGGGACATCCTCGTTCATATACATTTGTGTTCTGCTGTAGTTTATCCCTCAACCAACAGATGATCTGGTCATTATCCCATTGGTATTTGTGGGATCTTGCTGTGTGCAAATTTCCAACACGACATCAGCAGCCAGACTTCAGAATGTGCTCCATTGGTTGTAAAATGCTTTGGGGTCCTAAACGGCGCTACTGAAATGCAAATTCCTTCATTCTTTTCTGTTATTTGCCTCTGTAGAACTTGCTCACAGATGACAGACTGAGGGTCTCTCTGTGTCTCTCCCTCTGTCCCTCTTTCTACCTGTCCCTCTGTTCCAGCCCATCTCAGTGGGTAAGACCCTCAGCTGGAGGCAGAAGGCTGTGGGTTTGATGCCCAGCTCCAAGGTTTAAGCACATAATGCAGGCTGGGGCTTGGGCACAGCTCAGAGGGAGTGCTCAGTGCAAAGCAATCTCACCACTGCCTCAGAAAGTTGTGGATTCAAGTTACACTCGACAGAGTTGAGCACAGAATCTGGCCTGACGCTCCCAGTGCAGTACTGAGGGAGTGCTGCACTGTCAGAGTCAGTACTGAGGAAGTGCTGCACTGTCGGTGGGTCAGTACTGAGGGAGTGCTGCACTGTCGGAGGGTCAGTACTGAGGGAGTGCTGCACTGTCGGAGGGTCAGTACGGAGGGAGCGCTGCACTGTCGGAGGGTCAGTACTGAGGGAGTGCTGCACTGTCAGAGGGTCAGTACTGAGGGAGTGCTGCACTGTTGGAGGGTCAGTACTGAGGGAGTGCTGCACTGTCGGAGGGTCAGTACGGAGGGAGCGCTGCACTGTCGGAGGGTCAGTACTGAGGGAGCGCTGCACTGTCAGAGGGTCAGTACTGAGGGAGTGCTGCACTGTCGGAGGGTCAGTACGGAGGGAGCGCTGCACTGTCGGAGGGTCAGTACTGAGGGAGTGCTGCACTGTCAGAGGGTCAGTACTGAGGGAGTGCTGCACTGTCAGAGGGTCAATACTGAGAGAGCGCTGCACTGTCGGAGGGTCAGCACTGAGGAAGTGCTGCACTGTCGGAGGGTCAGTACTGAGGGAGTGCTGCACTGTCAGAGGGTCAGTACTGAGGGAGCGCTGCACTGTCGGAGATGCTGTCTTTCAGACGAGACATTAAACTGAGGTCCCTGTCTCTCCTCTCAGATGGATGTAAATGATTGCACTGTTCAACAAACTGCAGGTGATGTCTCCCTGGTGTCCTGATCACGATGGCCAGGAATGATCTTTGATGGAACTCCCTTCACTAAGTTCTCCATTATTAGCATCTTATGGGCCACCATTAGTCAGTAGATTTTCCTGAGCAGCCATATTAAATGCAGGTTCAGAGGCTGGGGAATCTGCAGCGTTTGGCTCACTTCCTGACGCCTCAAAGCCTTTCCACTACCTACAAAGCATAACTCAGGAGAGCCAGAGCTCTCCCCTTGCCTGGACTGTGAAGCCACAACAATCCATCTGGAACAAAGCAGCCCGCTTGCTGGCCATTCCGATCACCAGGGTCAATATCAAACCACTCAGGCTCTGGAGTACCAAGCAACACCTCGGCAAGGGAATGTACTGGAAACACCAGCTGCCTGTGTGAGCTATGGACCATGCTGGTTTGGGACATTTATTGGGTGTTCCTTCAATATCCTGGAATTCCCTACCTAATGGGATTTAGTATTCTGAGCTGAAGGTTCAGCATCCCCAGCTCAAAGGGCAATGAGGGTGGGATTATTTCCTGTCCGGTTAACCTCATCCGAATCTCGTACGAACGGGAGGAGGCCATTCAGCCCCTCCACCTTCTTCTGCCGTTCAGTACATCATGGCTGAGCTGTATCTTAATTCCATCTGCCCGCCTTGGTTCTGTCACCCTCAATCCCCTTCCCCAACAAAAATCTATCAATCTTGGGATTGAAATTTCCAACTGACCCCCTGGGGGGAGAGAGTTCCAGATTTCCATTCCCCTTTGTGTGAAGAAGTGCTTCCTAACATCACCCCTGAACGGCCTGGCTCTAATTTGAAGGTTCTGGCCCCCTTGTTCTGGACTCCCCCCCACCAGAGGAAATAGTTTCTCTCTATCGACCCGATCAACTCCTTTAATCATCGTAAACACCTTGATTAGGTCACCCCCTTAATCTTCTACACTCGAGGGAATACAAGCCTAGTCTGTGCAACCTGGCCTCGTAATTTAACCATTTCAGCCCCGGTATCATTCTGGTGAATCTGCACTGCACCCCCTCCAAGGCCAATATTCCTGCGGCCCAGAGCCCAGAACTGAACACGGCCTCAAGAACCAATGGTGTAAAAGTCTGGAGCAGGTCGGTCAGCACCTGTGAGAAAGCTGATCCAGGTGTGGGGTGTGAACCTGGTCAGCTCTGAAAGGGTGAGAGATGCAGAGATTCCCACTGGGCTGCCGTTGCTCCTCCGGCGCGGCAGATGGCGCTGTACTGGGAGGAGCCGCGGGGAAAGGGGCGGGGCTTTAGGTGAGATTGAGCACGCGCAGAACCCGTGCGCCGCCGCCCCCACCCTCCCCCCCCCTCCGCCTTAACCCGCTGAGTTAGCGCGTGCGCGGGGGAGAGCGCGAGCAGCGGCAGGTGAGGGGGCGGGGCGACGGATGAAGAGGGATGGAGGGTTACTGGAGGGAGGGAGAGAGATGGAGGGTTCCTGGAGTGAGGGGCACTGGGGTGAGAGGGAGAGGGATGGAGGGTTCCTGGAGGGAGGGAGAGAGATGGAGGGTTCCTGGAGTGAGGGGCACTGGAGTGAGAGGGAGAGGGATGGAGGGTTCCTGGAGGGAGGGAGTGAGTGAGTGAGATGGAGGGTTCCTGGAGTGAGGGGCACTGGGGTGAGAGGGAGAGGGATGGAGGGTTCCTGGAGGGAGGGAGAGAGATGGAGGGTTCCTGGAGTGAGGGGCACTGGAGTGAGAGGGAGAGGGATGGAGGGTTCCTGGAGGGAGGGAGAGAGATGGAGATACTGGGGTGAGGGAGTGAGATGGAGGGTTCCTGGAGTGAGGGGCTGAGGGGGGTACTGGGGTGAGAGGGAGAGGGAGAGGGATGGAGGGTTACTGGAGGGAGGGAGAGAGATGGAGATACTGGGGTGAGGGAGTGAGATGGAGGGTTCCTGGAGTGAGGGGCTGAGGGGGGTACTGGGGTGAGAGGGAGAGGGATGGAGGGTTACTGGGGTGAGGGGATACTTGAGGGGGGTCGTGACATGGAGGGTTACTGTGGTGATGGGGGTTACTGGGGGAGGGGAGTTCTGGAGGGAGTGGGGTGAGATAGAGGGGCTACTGGGGGCAGGGGCTGAGGAGCTGACTGGGAGGGTGGGGAATGGGGGGCGAAGGGGCAGGGAAGGGGGACAATGAGGTGCCCCATTATCCAATTAACCCATTAGCTGAACTGTGATGAGTGGGCTAATCCGATGGATATTTCTGAGAGCTGGCACAGGTCCGAATGACCTGCTGTGCAGTATCATTGCATGATTCTAACTGAAGTTGGGTAATGATTGGCCAATCAATCCGAGATCACAGGAGGGACAGTGTACAATTATTAACAAGTATTGCCGTTTTTAATCTGATAATCTTCCAAGAGTGATTATAAAATCGCAGTGAGACGGTGCAAACTTGACCATAATCCACAGGGAGACCCTCGGTATCGCCTGCATCTCCCCCTCCCCACCTTGCGTTATTGGTTCCACAGCTGCCTCATTGACGTGGCCCTGTCCTTCAGGTGTGAGCTAGCTGCCGGTGTTAAGTGGGGGATTCAACCCTGGGGGGGTGGGGGGTGGGGGTGCATTGCTGCCAGACCCACCGGCTGCTGCCTTAAAGCTTCACCGAGAGCTCTCGGTTCCAGATGGGACTGCGGATCTGATCATGGAAGCAGAATCTGTGCCAACGTTGAAACTGGCAGCTCCGGTGTGTCCAGCGGAGAGGTCATGGTGGGAGGGGGGGGGGGGGGTTAGGATTTTGTGTTCCACTGCGTATGGGAGATTTAACAGAATAGACTGTACTGATCTGTGTCATGCTCCATAATCCTGGCTGGCATCAAGTTATCTTTCTCACCTCAGGCTTTATCGATTGTTGCCTCTGAATTAACCAGCATGTTTAACTGGCAGCTCCTTTAATGAGACTGAACAAGTCAAGGGCCGGGGTGGGCGAAGAAGGGATAACAACAGCACAGAGAGGGATCAGTAGGTTCACTGACCACAAATGAGTGTTCAGTCCAACAAAGGACTCCAGGGCCAGGTCGTAGGAGGATTAGAAAGTGAGGACCAAGGGTCTTTATGTCACTTTGCCCTTTGTTTCAAATATGGATAATCTAAGACAGGGTTGAGTGACTTCAGTTATATGGAGAAGCTGGGATTGTTCTCCTTAGAGCAGAGAAGGTTAAAGGGAGATTTAATTGAGGTGATCTAAATTATTGGGGGTTTTGATGGAGTAAATAAGGAGAAACTGTTTCCAGTGACAGGAGGGTCGGTAACCAGAGGGACACAGATTGAAGATAATTGGGAAAAGAGCCAGAGAGGGGAGATGAAGATTTTTTTTTTCATGCAATGAGTCGTTATAGAAACAAAGACTTGCATTTCTATGGAGCCCTTCACAACCTCAGGACGTCCAAAGTGTTTTACAGCCAATGATGTACTTTTGAAGTGTGGTGACTGGAGTGATAGAGGAAGTGTAGCAGTTGCTGATCTGGAACGCGCTGCCTGAAAGGGCGGTGGAAGCAGGTTCAATAGTAACTTTCAAAAGGGGAATTGGTTAAATACTTGAAGGGGAAATTTTTTTAGGGCAATGGGGGAAAGAGCAGGGGGGAGTGGGACTAATTGGATAGTTCTTTCAAAGAACTGGCACAGACACGATGGGCTGAATGGCCTCCTCTGCTGTAAGATTTTATCAGTCTTGCTGGAGCTGCTCTGCATTGCTTTGACACGAATGTTAATTCAGCTAAAACCCTGAAAGATTGTTGAGCTGCGGCACTGCTTACTGGAGGACCTGGGCTGCTTGTTACTCCTTTCCATCGGTTACTCAGTGTTTACTAATCTTTTACCATCCACCATTCCCCAGCCGTGACCTGGCGAGGTTTGAGGAGGAGTGGCACTTGGATTGTTGCAGTTCTCTCGTAGTTTAGAGATACTGCACTGAAACAGGCCCTTCGGCCCACTGAGTCTGTGCCGACCATCAACCACCCATTTACACTAACCCTACACTAATTCCATATTCCTACCACATCCCCACCAGTCCCTATATTTCCCTACCACCTACCTATACTAGTGGCAATTTATAATGGCCAATTTACCTATCAACCAGCAAGTCTTTGGTATGTGGGAGGAAACCGGAGCACCCGGAGGAAACCCACGCAGACACAGGGAGAACTTGCAAACTCCACACAGGCAGTACCCAGAATTGAACCCGGGTCGCTGGAGCTGTGAGGCTGCGGTGCTAACCACTGCGCCACTGTGCTGCCCTCGTACTGGCACAGGCTGGCAGATGAAGAGTTTGGAACGTCAGGGCAAGAGGAAAGGAGAGGAACTGAATAAAACCCCATCACAGAGGTTGAGTGGGACACTCTACGTTTGTGATTGCAGTGAGAACTTTGGAGACAGTCCCTGAGCAAGGTGGCAGTGTTTCGAAGACTCGGCCTGGGGTTTATCAGTTATGCAAAGAGCAGGTTCATAGCCTGAGGCGAGAGAGTGTATGAGGCCGGTAAACTGCTCCGGTGGCTTTCCTATCCTGCGATACAGGATTGGAGGGCCGAAAGGCCTGTTCCTGTGCTGTACTGTTCTTTGTTCTTTGAAAGTGATGATCAGAGGGTGGGTAAGTAGGGCTGGCTTCGGTCTGTGCAGGGGGCAGGAGTTGCAGAGAAATGGAATGTACAAACGTCAGCATGAAGTGAAGTATCGGAGGCTTTATCTGTCAAAAAGCTTTGCAGCTTATTCTACTGTGTGGACTGCATCTAAACCAGCGGCTGGCCATCGCTCAGTCTGCCACCTGAAGCAGCACTATAGTCCTGCTAACGCTGGAGGGATAGTCCCCTTATTCTCTACACCTCTGGGTTTGCTATCTATGTAGTACGATGCAGCAGATTTTTCAGTCCCATATTTGTTTTTTTTTCGCAGGAGGAGAGTGTGGAGCAGAGAAGCGAAGTGTAGCGATCACCATGGAGACGTCCCCTCAGTGCTAATGAGGTAAGGTGGGAGATAGAACAGGAGGATTGTGAAAGAGGTGACTGTAAAGAACCAGATAGTGCAATGGAAATTTTCCCTGGGGGTTCAGTTCCCCACACACTGACTCTCACTGGGGTACGGTTCCCCACACACTGGACTCTCACTGGGGTACGGTTCCCCACACACTGGACTCTACCTGGGGTACGGTTCCCCACACACTGGACTCTGTCTGGGGTACGGTTCCCCACACACTGGACTCTGTCTGGGGTACGGTTCCCCACACACTGGACTCTGTCTGGGGTACGGTTCCCCACACACTGGACTCTCACTGGGGTACGGTTCCCCACACACTGGACTCTCTCTGGGGTACGGTTCCCCACACACTGGACTCTCTCTGGGGTACGGTTCCCCACACACTAGACTCTCACTGGGGTACGGTTCCCCACACACTGGACTCTCACTGGGGTACGGTTCCCCACACACTGGACTCTCACTGGGGTACGGTTCCCCACACACTGGACTCTCACTGGGGTACGGTTCCCCACACACTGGACTCTCACTGGGGTACGGTTCCCCACACACTGGACTCTCTCTGGGGTACGGTTCCCCACACACTGGACTCTCTCTGGGGTACGGTTCCCCACACACTGGACTCTCACTGGGGTACGGTTCCCCACACACTGGACTCTACCTGGGGTACGGTTCCCCACACACTGGACTCTCACTGGGGTACGGTTCCCCACACACTGGACTCTGTCTGGGGTACGGTTCCCCACACACTGGACTCTCACTGGGGTACGGTTCCCCACACACTGGACTCTCACTGGGGTACGGTTCCCCACACACTGGACTCTCACTGGGGTACGGTTCCCCACACACTGGACTCTCACTGGGGTACGGTTCCCCACACACTGGACTCTCTCTGGGGTACGGTTCCCCACACACTGGACTCTCTCTGGGGTACGGTTCCCCACACACTGGACTCTCTCTGGGGTACGGTTCCCCACACACTGGACTCTCTCTGGGGTACGGTTCCCCACACACTGGACTCTCTCTGGGGTACGGTTCCCCACACACTGGACTCTCTCTGGGGTACGGTTCCCCACACACTGGACTCTCACTGGGGTACGGTTCCCCACACACTGGACTCTCACTGGGGTACGGTTCCCCACACACTGGACTCTCACTGGGGTACGGTTCCCCACACACTGGACTCTCTCTGGGGTACGGTTCCCCACACACTGGACTCTCTCTGGGGTACGGTTCCCCACACACTGGACTCTCTCTGGGGTACAGTTCCCCACACACTGGACTCTCACTGGGGTACGGTTCCCCACACACTGGACTCTCACTGGGGTACGGTTTCCCACACACTGGACTCTCACTGGGGTACGGGTTCTTTGGATTGGAATGAGGGGTGCCTTGCGATGAGGACATGGTGGTCTTTACTTTTCAAAAGTGTGAGATCTGCAGTGTCATCAGGAAGTGGTTGGAGCTGTTGTCGGGTGCAGCCGGTTTCCTTGGCCATTTGCTCTGAGTTGGATGGGGGATTATTTGCCTTGTTTTGGGGCCAACATTTATGTCTCAACGGAAACCAGTTAAAAAAAAAAAAATCCTATCGCTTTTTTGACTGAGGGATCTTGCTGTGCGTAAATTGGTTGCCACATTTCCTACGTTACAACAGTGACTACACTTCAAAAGCGTTCCATCGACTGTAAAGTGCTTTGAGATGTCTTATGGGGTGAGAGACGCAATAGAAATGCCTTGTCTAAATTTTGGAGACTGCAGGATTTGTCACAAATGTTTGGAAGTGGGTGAGAGGAGGGGTCATTGCCTCAGCCAAAGCTCTCCTTCACTTCCTGGAATGACTAACCTCGCCTCCTTCCTGCCAAGACCAGCTCTGAAGTATTTACCTGAGGGAATACTGCATGGAAGTCACACCCTCAGACAGCTGCTGCATATTGAGGTCTGACTGGTCCGTCTCTGTCTGTCTTCTCTCAGCTCGCACTCCCTGCTCTCGGCATTTATTTTTTGTTCCTTCTCGGGATTTGGGTGTTGCAGGCAAGGCCAGCATTCCCTAACTGCCCTTGAGAAGATGGTGGAGAACTGCCCACCACCTTGAACCGCTGCAGACTGGTAGCTGCACCCACAGTGCCTTCATTCTCTAGCAGTTTGATACAGTTGAGTGGCTTGCTAGGCCATTTCAGAGGGCAGTTGAGAGTCAACCTCATTGCTGTGGGTCTACAGTCACATGTAGGCCAGACCGGGTAGGTACGGCAGATTCCCTCCCCTGAGGGACATTAGTGAACCAGATGGGTTTTTTTGCGACCATCTGGTAGTTTCATGATCATTCATAATGAGACTAGCTTTTTATTCCAGATTTATTAATGATCTGAATTTAAATTCCACCAGCTGCCATGGTGGGTTTTTAATTTGTCTCTTCGGAGCATTATTTGCAGCCTCCGGATTGCTAGTCCAGTAACATTACCACTGTGCTTTCGCCATGCAGCTGGCCTGTAGGTCACTCATCTCTGACATTCTCCAGACAGTACTGGAAATATGCCACGGGTCTGGGAGCAGCTGGAGTGAGCAAAGGGGCAGCTTTGATGGGTCAAACGGTTGTCTACTGGTCAGAGCTGCCCAGGTGCGTCTGTCAGGTGCTGCAGGAATTTCCTGCTGCCGTAATATTTATTTTTAAATTCCTCCTTGTATTTGCCGTGTTGTGTTTTTCCACTGACATCTTATACTCAGGGCAGATGACAGCATTTTGCGTTCTAAGTTTCTGTGCCGTCAGTGGGATGACAAAGCTCTCCAGTTTAAATTGTAGCTGGACAGGAGGAAGTGTTGTGTGATCCAGGGTGCTGTTCACCCACCTGAGCTGTGTCAGTGAGGGGAGTTATGAGGGGTACACTTACCTCTTGGGGAGGGGGGTGCTGCGAGTCTTGTCTTCCAGGTAATCCTGCAGATGAGTTGTGAGTGAATGGGCTGGAATAGGATCAGGAGAAGGCCATTCAGCCCCTCGAGCCTGTTCCACCATTTAATGAGTTCATGCCTGATCTGCGACCTAACTCCATGTACCTGCCGTTGCCCCATATCCTGTCATACCTTTGGTTAACAAAAATCTATCAGTCTCAGATTTAAAATGAATTAATGTCGTATCAGTTTCTGCTTGTGGAAGGGAGTTCCAAACTTCTATCACCCTTTGTGTGACTTGTTTCCCAATTTCACTCCTGAAAAATCTGACTTTAATTTTTACCACTGTGCCCTCAGTTCCAGACTACCCAACTAGTGGAAATAGTTTCTCTCTATCTACCCCATCTGTTTCCCTTAATATCAGGCAAACTTTGATCAAATTGCCCCTTAACGTTCTAAATTCCAGGGAATACAATCCTAGTTTGTGCAGTCTCTCCTTATAATTTAGAGTTAAAGCTGGACATAGAGCCAGTGAAGTGTCAGCCAGTTAACTCCAGGACCCTGTGCTGCATCTGGAGGTTTCTAAGCCTTAGCTCTACGAACCCCTTTCCTGTGTTCTTTGACTTTAAATAAGTGGGATGTATGCCTGTGAGCAGAGTGTATACATGGAAACACCGCCTAGCATCGTGCAGCACAGGAGAGGCCATGGGCCGATTGTACCTGTGCTGGCTCATTAAAAGGGCTTGTCAATTAGTCCCACTGTACCCCACACCCTCTTCTCTATAGCCCTGTGTGGGTTTCCTCAGTAATTTTACCCTTGGTCTTTGAGCACGATGAAGGGTGTTTGTGCACGTCGAACTGTTACTTGAGAATTTTTTTTAATTAAAAGGAGAGAATTGAAAAGGGAGAAATTGGAAACTTAACAGCTCAAAGAAGGAAGTGGTAGCAGTGAATGGTGAGTTCAATGGTGCTGCAAAATAAACAGGTGCCTTTTCAAAATTGAATTTTAATGCTTTTTGAATGTGGGTGATGATACATTGAATTTCTCTTTTCCTCTTGACCCCCTCTGCACCCCCCTCCTCGCCCTCCCATCCCTCAGATAGTTGAAAGGAATCCTCCAGTGGTAGTGAAGCTGTTTCATGTTCTTCTTCTCCCCAAAAATAGCCAAGAAACTCGCCACAAATCTCACTCCTTCCTCTCATCGGAGTTTCCCTCCCCCCTCTCTTTCTCACGTATCCTTCAGTAACATTCTTAAATTTTATGAGATTTTCCGTTTGCATTTCTGCAGCTTGCTGTTTCTGTCTTTACGTCTGATAACGATTGAGTTTTTTTTTCTTTGTGGCAACTTCAAGACCATTTCAGCCGAGCTGCTTGTCTATAGAGAGTCGTGGAGAAGCAACCTCCAGAGCAGTGAGAGAAGGAGGGCAAGCAGGAAAGGACAGGTGGGTGATCCAAAGCCTGGTGGAAGAGGAGGGTATCTTGGGTGGGTGGAGGGGGCTGAGGAATGGTGTCGAGACTTGGAGGGAATGTGGGGGCTACCTGTGGTAGGGCAGAGGAAGCTGGAAGTAAGATGCGAGGCAGTCTCAGAGGAAGGTAGATTGCGTGTCGTGATGCATGGCTGGAGTAAAGCTCCAAACAGGACCAGGGCAAGGCTGTGGGAGAATTCTTAAGTGAGGACTGAGGGTCTTAATGTCACTTTATCCTTTATGTATGAAATATTAATAATGTGCAAGCCAGGGATGAGGGACATCAGTTGTGTGGATGGACTGGAGAAGCTAGGGTTGATCTTAGAGCAGAGAAGGTTAAGGGGAGATTTAATTGAGGCTTTCAAAATCATGAAGGAATTTGAGAGAGTAAATAAGGAGAAACTGTTTCTTCTGGCCTGGTGCCAAAGCGCGCTGTATCCAGCCCAAACCTACATGTAACAGTTTCAGTCTGCTGCTTATCTGGTTAGAAATAAGACATACTGTTCCAACTGTGACATAAGATTATCTGCATGGCAGCTTTCCTATCTCCTGTGTGATGTGCTCCAGTCCCACAGAGGGGAGGAATAGGATCCTGCAGAACAAGGAGGTACAGAGACCCACTGGTGTAGTGCATGGGCATTGAGTGGCAGGGCAGGGCCCCATGGCTCGGGGGTGTTGATGTGGGGCCTGCTGCTGGCTGTATTAATCAGCTGAGAATTCATGTTCAGGTTCGAACTTGCTGCTTTCTGGCAACTTGGCTCCTGGAAGGTTCTGCAATACCCAGTGTCTGGGCAGCCTACGCCCCAGCAATGGCCAGGGCCTTCGGGGATGGGGAGGGGTGGGTGGGAAGGGCGGGAGATGGCTATTGGCAACTTTGGGGATGGGGGCTTGCTGTGTGCAAATTGGCTGCTGCGTTTCCTACATTACAACAGTGACTACGCTTCAAAAAGTACTGTATTGGCTGCCAGGGGTGTCCTAAGGTTGTGTAAGGCGCTGCAGAAATGTGGGTCCGTCTTTTTTTTTTTAGGATTCTCATCTTTTACAGCTGTTGTTAAAATAAAATTGTCACTGTTTCTCCCCGTTCTGTCTGTAACAGGTGAAAGGTCATCGACATGGCAGCCAGGGTTCCGGGGGAGGTGCCAGATGGCGGCTGGGGATGGATGATTGTGGTGGCGGCGTTTCTCATGTCCGCCCTGGTGTTTGGAGTGATCCGCTCATTCGGTGTTTTCTTTTTGTCGTTCGTGGACTATTTCTCGGAAGTGTCGAGTACAGTATCGTGGATCACATCGATGGCTGTTGCAGTGCAGCAGTTTTCCAGTGAGTACAGAGGCCAGTATGAGTGCCTGATTCCTGGGGCGGTACGTGTTGTATTTTGACCTATACCAGCATGTGGAGGTTTTATTTTTTAGCAGCCCCGTTCTCACAAACGGGAGCGTGAAACGCTATTTGTTTAGGGCATCTCACCCGATGTGTAACTGTACAGTCCCTGCTTATTTAGCAGGGTAAGGATTATGTGCATTTGATTAGCGAAGTTTTACAATACTGGATTTGGGTCTCTGGAGATAGCGAGCTGGATGCAGCTGTGAGAAATAACTCTACTGTTCTTCTTTCAGGTCCCATTGCCAGTGCTCTCAGCAACTATTTTGGAGCTCGGCCTGTGGTGATGTCGGGTGGATTGCTTGCCAGCCTGGGGCTGATATTTGCCTGTTTAGCTACAAACCTGATTCATCTCTACCTCTCTATCGGACTGCTCTCAGGTGAGCTGGAAACGGTTACTAACAGGAAGGTGTTCACATAGCGGTGAAGATACTACACGATTGGCAGCAGATTCCGTGTGGATAGGTATTAGATCCACTGAGCACTGACACATCCCGCTTTACTTACGAGCAAACGAATTAGGAGCAGGAGTAGGCCACTCGGCCCTTCAAGCCTGCTCCGCCATTCAATAAGATCATGGCTGAACTGATTACTCCACATTTCCACCTACCCCCGATAACCTTCCACCCCCTTGCTTATCAAGAATCTATCTACCTCTGCCTTAAAAATATTCAAAGACTCGGCTTCCACTGTCTTTTGAGGAAGAGAATTCCAATGCCTCACGACCCTCTGAGAGAAAAAAATTTCTCCTCATCTCTGTCTTAAATGGATGACTCCTTTATTTTTAAACAGTGACCCCTGGTTCTAGATTCTCCCACAAGGGGAAACATCCTTTCCACATCCACCCTGTCAAGACCCCTCAGGATCTTATATGTTTCAATCAAGTCGCCTGTTACTCTTCTAAATTCCAGTGGATACAAGCCTAGCCTGTCCAATCTTTCCTCGTAAGACAACCCGCCCATTCCAGGTATTAGTCTAGTAAACCTTCTCTGAACTGCCTCTAACGCATTTACGTCCTTCCTTAAATAAGGAGACCAATACTGTACACAGTACTCCAGATGTGGTCTCACCAATACCCTGTATAGCTGAAGCATAACCTCCCTACTTTTGTATTCAATTCCCCTCACGATAAACAATAACATTCTATTAGTTTTCCTAATTATGTGCTGTACCTACATATTAACCTTTTCATGCACTAGGGCACCTAGATCCCTCTGCATCTCAGAGCTCTGCAATCTCTCACCATTTAGATAATGTGGTTCTTTTTTAGATAATATGCTCTGGAGGAAAGGTACTACCCAGTGAAGCACAAAAAAGTATGGCCTCATAGAAATCACAGCACAGAAGGAGGCCATTCAGCCCATCGTGCTGGTGCAAGCTCTTTAACTGGAGCTGCCTACTCCAGTTCCATTTCCCTGTGCCCCTTTCCCAAAAGAGTTCTGGTGTGGGATAAGTTAGCTGGCTGATGTTTGGAGCTGCCCTGCGTCCTGTGATCCTGTGACTAGGTGAGGATAAGATGGGGCTTTAATTTGTTTTACTCACGGGATGTTGGTGACACCAGCTGGGCTGATGATTATTGCCCATCCTCACGAGCCCAGGGGGCATTAGGAGACAGCCAGCCTTACCTGCAAGCTGCACAGCCTGCAGCAATCTGAAATGTACAATGCAACAAACAAGCAGCGCACAACAAACAAAAATGAGAGGGATCATTGTAGACAACCAAGTGGCATGGGACAGGAGTCACGTGTATGCTGGGCTGGGGAGGGCAGAGCAGCAGGTTTCCTTCCTTAAAGGGCACGACTGAAGCAGTTAAGACAATCTGAAAGCTTAATACTCATTTTACTAACACCAGCTTTTCATTTCCAGATTTTTTTTCAAACTGAACTTAAATTCTCAAAACTGTCATGGTGGTAAATTGAACTCGTGTTCTGTGGATTACGAATCCAGGCCTCTGGGTTATTAGCACCAGTAGCACAACTACTACACTGCCTTGCCCTTCAGTAACGCTTCCATTCTACCTTGGCCATTGAAACCATGGGGACCTGAATAAGTCGATAAACACAACTTGCATTTATATAGCTCCTTTAATGTGGTAAAATGCCCAGCTTCACAAGTGTGTAATTTGGACAGAGTTTGACACTGGGCCACATTAGGAGACATTAGATAATCTGTATCGAATGTACAACTAAAAGCTCAAAGAGGTAGGTTTTACAAAGTATTTACAACACAAACAGGCCATTCGGCCCATCTGCTCCGTGCTGGTGTTTCTGCTCCACATGAGCCTCCTCCCACCCTCTTCATCTCATCACCGTATCCTGCTATTCCTTTCTCCCTCATGTGTTTATCCAGTTTCCCCTTAAATGCATCGACACTGTTCACCTCAACCGCTCCCTGTGGTAGCAAGTTCCACATTCTCACCACTCTGTGGGGAAAGAAGTTCCTCCTGAATTCCCTATTGGATTTATTAGTGACTGTCTTTTATTGGGATGGCCCCGAGTTGTGGTCTCCCCCAAAAGTGGAAACATCTCCCCTACGTCTACCCAATCAAACTCTCTCTCAATCTTAAAGGCCTCCATCAGGTCACCTCTTAGCCTTCCCTTTTCTAGTGA
The DNA here is from genome assembly GCF_036365525.1 of Heterodontus francisci. Classification (NCBI taxonomy): domain Eukaryota; kingdom Metazoa; phylum Chordata; class Chondrichthyes; order Heterodontiformes; family Heterodontidae; genus Heterodontus; species Heterodontus francisci. Next base: position 4,227,643 of record NC_090418.1, read on the forward strand.
AAAGAGCCCCAGCCTGTTCAGTATTTTTTGATATTATAACCTGTCAGTCCTGGCATGATCCTACCACAGAAATGGCCAACATCTGCTGACAATTTATCAAATACAGAAGTGATACAGTAGCAGGAAGGAGCAGCCGAGAATCCACAAAAGATTTCACAGTTTCAATTCAGCTGCTAAATGGGCAAAAATGTGGTACAGAAATTGCAATGGATTCTATTTAATAGTTGATGCTGTCAATACACGGAACTTTCATCTGAAACTAGCTACTGCTATCACCCACTCTGTCCTTCCATGATTCTTTAGGCTAACTCTTACAGATCTCTGCATTAAATTTCATCTGACATGTATCTGCCCAGTTCACTGGCCTACCTACGTCCTTCTGAAGTCTCTCACTATCCTCCTCACTGTTTACTGCTTTGTCCAGTTTGGTGTCATCTGCAAACTTTGAAATTATGCCCTGTATAGTCACTAATATATATCGAAAAAGCTGTGGTCCCAACCCACTGTATACTTTGCTCCAGTCTGGAAAAACAATGGTTCACTACTACTGTCTGCTTTCTGTCCCTTAGCCGGTTTTGTATCCATGGTGCCTCTGTCCCTTTAATCCCATGCACTTGGATTTTGCAAACCAGTCTATTATGTGGTACTTTATCAAATGTCTTTTAAAAGTCCATGTACACATCAACCCTCTCCATTACTTCACTGAAGCACGCAATCAACTTTCTCAGACAGGATTTATCTTTAACAAATCAGTGATAATTATCACTTATTTATCCTTATTCTTCCAAGTCTTAAAATTTCCCCCACCACCAACATGAGGCGGATTGGCTTACAGTTGCTGGGTTTATCCCTCCTACTTTTTTTGAACAGAAGTGTAACATTTGAAGTCCTCCAGTCCTCTGGCACCACTCCCATGTCCAAGGAAAGATTGTGGCCAGAGCCTCTGCAATTTCCACCCTGACTTCCCTCAGCAACCTCGGGTGTATCCCATCTGGACTGGAGGACTTTCTTAGTTTGAGCGCTGCCAACCTTTTAAGTACCCGCTCTTCATCTATCTTAATCTTACACAATTTCTCTACCACTTCCTCCTTTACTGTGCAATGGGCAGCATCCTCTTTCATAAAGGCAGCTGCAAAGTATTTATTTCATCCCGTGCTTTCTGCCTCTGCAAGAATTTCCTTTTTGGTCTCAAATTGGCCCAACCGTTCATACGTTCTTTACCTCTCTCATTTCCTGTTTTAGTTCTCCTCTCTACTTTCAGAATTTACTCATATAATGTCATTCACAGCCTCAGGGCATCCCAAAGCTCTGTGCAGCTGATGAAGCACCTTTGAAATGTTATAATGTAGGAAACACACCAGCCAATATGCGTAAGCAGGCAAAACAGCAATGAGATAATGACCAGATCATTTTAAAAAAGAATGTTGATTCAGGGACAGATATCAGCCAGGACACAGGGGAGAACGTCCCTGTTCTTCCAAATTAGTGGCCATGAAATTTTTTGTACGCCCTCCTGAGAGGGCGGATGGAGCCTCAGATTAATGTCTCACCTGAAAGAATTTACCTCCGACACTGCAGCACTTCCTCAGCACTGGGGGTGTCAGCCTGGATTATGTGCTCGAGTCTCTGGAGTGGGACTTGAGCCCACAACCTTCTGACTGTGAGTGCTACCCACTGGGCCATGGCTGACTACTCTTCCTCTTTCTTCACCATCCACCCCCCCCCCCCCACCCCCCCAACAGGAGCACTGAGCTGAATTCTGGCACACTATGTGGGATGAATGCTGTTGTATTTAGTGGCTCAGTCACTCACTAGGTCCATTAATTGGAGCCCTGATGGTGGGACATTATAATGCGATTATGATTTGCTGTTTAACTGTGTGTGCAAATATTGTGTTCTCCTGTTTGGCAGGATTTGGGTGGGCGTTAGTCTTCACCCCGTCTGTTGCTGCTGTCAGTCGGTACTTTAACAAGAGAAGGACTCTGGCTATGGGGATGGCGTTCACTGGGGTTGGCATTGGCTCCTTCGTCTTCTCCCCTCTCTTCCAGTACCTGTTGGATGAGTACACTTGGAGGGGGGCGCTGCTGATCATCGCGGGAATGATGCTCAACCTCATGGCCTGTGGCGCGCTGATCCGACCCCTGACCCTGAAAGAGGACCGGGTTTGCGCGGTAGTGCCAGGCGGGGGACAACAGTCCTGTTGTGGCACTGGCAGCATGATCTTCAACCTGCTGGACCTGACCCTGCTCCGACACTGGCCCTTCATGACCTTGGTGCTGTCCATCACCTTGATAAACACTGGCTACTTTGTGCCTTATGTCCACTTTGTGGCCCACGCCCGCTTGATTGGCTTCGATGAGTACCAGGCAGCGTTTCTGATGTCAGTGGCGGGGGTGCTGGACCTGATCGGCCGGCTCCTGTCTGGCTGGTTCTCTGACCTGCGTAAGATGCAACTGGTTCACATCCTGATGCTCTGGACCTCGCTGACAGGACTCACCCTGATCGTCCTCCCCTTCGGCCGTACCTATCCTGTGCTGATGTTGATCAGCGTGGCATACGGCTTCTGCTCTGGTGCCCTGACGCCCGTGGTATTCTCTTTGCTGCCGGAGATAGTTGGAATCGGGAGGATTTATGGAGCACTGGGACTGCTGCAGATGCTGGAGAGTGTGGGGGGACTGCTGGGAGCACCCATGTCAGGTACAGGCAGTTCTGCATTTTGGCTTTTCTTTTTGGAACACTAGGTACAGGAGTTTTGACTGGTAAGGGTATTAAGGGGATATGAAACCAAGTTAAGATACAGATCAGCTCTGGTGTAACTGGCAGCAGAACAGACTCGAGGGGCTGAATGGCCGCTTCCTGATCCTGTGAATAGGCTGATCCTTTAACCCCAGGTATTGTTCAGGTGAGTCTGCCCTGAACCCCGTCCAAGGCCAGTATATCCTTCGTGAGGTGTGGAGCCCAGAACTGAACACAATTTCTCCAGATGGGGTCTGACCAAGGCTCTGTACAACTCAAGCATCGCTTCCTGCCCTTTGTATTCGAAACCACTTGAGATAAAAGCCAATTTTCCATTAGCCTTTTTTGATTGCTTTTTGTGGCTTGCTTTCAATGATTTGTGTACATTAACTGCCAAATCTTTCTGCGCCTCCAGTTTCTAGTTTCTTACCATTTAAAAAATTCTCCCAAAGCAATAAACTTGCATTTATGTAGTGCCTTTCACAAGGACGTTCCAAAGCACTTCACAACCAGTGACATACTTTTGAAGTGCTGTCCCTGTTGTACGGTCGGAAACATGGCAGCCAATTTGCGCACAGCAAGCTCCCACAAACAGCAATGTGATATTGACCAGATCATCATTTTGTAGTGATGGTTGAGGGATAAATATTGGCCAGGACACCAGGGAGAGCAAATAGTGGCTGTGGGATCTTTTACATCCGCCCGAGAGGGCAGATATAGGGGAGGCGGTGGTGTAGTGGTATTATCACTGGACTAGTAACCCAGAGACCCAGGGTATTGCTCTGGGGACATGGATTCGAATCCCACCACAGCAGAAGGTGGAATTTGAAATCAATTAATAAATCTGGAATTTAAAAAAAGCTGGTCTAATGGCCATGAAACCATTGTCAATTGTTGTAAAAACCCATCTGGTTCACTAATGTCCTTTAGGGAAGGAAATCTGCTGTCCTTACCTGGTCTGGCCTACATGTGACTCCAGGCCCACAGCAATGTGGTTAACTCTTACATGCCCTCTGAAATGGCCTAGCAAGCCACTCATTTGTGTCTAACCGCTACGAAGTCAATAAAAAAGAATGAAACCGGACGGACCACCCGGCATCGACCTAGGCACCAGAAACGACAACGGCAAACCCAGCCCTGTCAACCCTGCAAAGTCCTCCTTACTAACACCTGGGGGCTTGTACCAAAGTTGGGAGAGCTGTCCCACAGACTAGTCAAGCAACAGCCTGACATAGTCATACTCACGGAATCATACCTTACAGACAATGTCCCAGACACTGCCATCACCATCCCCAGGTACGTCCTGTCCCACCGGCAGGACAGACCCACCAGAGGTGGTGGCACAGTGGTATACAGTAGGGAGGGAGTTGCCCTGGGAGTTCTCAACATTGACTCTGGACCCCATGAAGTCTCATGGCATCAGATCAAACATGGGCAAGGTAACCTCCTACTGATTACCACCTACCGCCCTCCCTCAGCTGATGACTCAGTACTCCTCCATGTTGACAGCACTTGCAGGAAGCACAAGGGCACAGAATGTACTCTGGGTGGGGGACTTCAATGTCCATCACCAAGAGTGGCTCGGTAGCACCACTACTGACCGAGCTGGCCGAGTCCTAAAGGACATAGCTGCTAGACTGGGTCTGTAGCAGGTGGTGGGGGAACCAACAAGAGGGGAAAACATACTTGACCTCGTCCTCACCAATCTGCCTGCCGCAGATGCATCTGTCCATGACAGTATTGGTAGGAGTGACCACCACACAGTACTTGTGGAGACGAAGTCCCGCCTTCACATTGAGGATACCATCCGTCGTGTTGTGTGGCACTATCACCGTGCTAAAGGTGATAGATTTTGAACAGATCTAGCAATGCAAAACTGGGCATCCATGAGGCGCTGTGGGCCATCAGCATCTACCAACTAGAAGGACAAGGGCAGCAAATGCATGGGAACACCACCACCTGCAAGTTCCCCTCCAAGTCACACACCATCCTGACTTGGAACTATATCACCATTCCTTCACTGTCACTAGGTCAAAATCCTGGAACTCTCTTGCTAACAGCACTGTGGGTGTACCTACCCCAAATGGACTGCAGCAGTTCAAGAAGGCAGCTCACCGCCACCTTCTCAAGGGCAATTAGGGATGGGCAATAAATGCTGGCCTGGCCAGTGACGCCCACATCCCATGAATGAATAAAAAAACCAGGCCTTGATTTAACATCTCATCCTACACTGGGAGTGTCAGCTGAGTTTATGTGCTCAGGTTTCTAGAGTGAACCTTGAGCCTACGACCTTCTGACTCAGAGGCAAGAGTGGTATCCACTGAGCCACGGCTGGCACTGACAGACTCGGGGTTGAGCCTCTGTTTTAGCACATTGACCAGTCTTGGCTTTTTAAAGCTGCGGTTTGAAACAGACGTGCACTGACCTAACCTTTTGCACTTTTCACTTTCAGGCTGGCTGCGCGATGTAACTGGTAACTATACAGCTTCCTTTGTGGTGGCAGGTGTCTTCCTGCTGCTTGGCAGTCTGGTCCTCTTTAGTCTCCCCAGTGCCTTGACCTGCTGCCATCTCCAGTCCCGGACACAGGACGAGGCAGAGGAATGCAAGTCCATGACTGCCTCGAATGGATCCGTATTCGAGGCACAGTGCCCCCCGATCGATCCCAGCAATGCTTCTTCGATGAACATAGAGGTGGCCTGAGTATAGAGATGAGCTGCTAATGCTGGGTTGATGGTGATGTTTAAATCAACTCAAATTAAAAAGGAGTGAGGACACCACTGTGTCAGCCAATGGGTTTGAAGTGGGACAGAATTTACGGCAAACAGAGTCTATTTAAATGAAGTCTTTATGAAACACAGCAAACAGAGCTCCTGACTGAAACTACAGCAAAGTCTCCGGTAAAGGCAGGATTATTTCCCAAACAAAATACAGTGAGTGGAGGATAGTTAGACAATACCAATTGTGTGTGCAAAATCAATCACTTACAGCAGCATGATTGACAGCGACGTTACCCAATCGTCTCCATTCTGACTGCGTCTTGTGGTGCCATGCTGTGCAGCCAATTAGAAATGACTGACTGACTCTTTCTCCCTTGTCCTCTCTCTCCCCTCCCACCCCATTGACACTGAGCTTGTAACATCATGTTCTGATTTAGCAATGTCTCCGTTTCTAAAGGCACTGTGCGGCAGCCTCAGGCAGACTGGCCGGGTTCCTGGTTCCGATCCCGGACTGCGCATGAGTTAGCTGATCTTGGCAGGGAGTGGGTGGGGCTACAGTCGGCCTCAGTGCCCCTGAGTTGCAGGGGGTGGTGGTGGCGTGGGGTGAAGGAATCTGCTACCTGTCTGCTGTCCAGTGATTCCTCCTGGAACATTGTGTGTGTGTGTGTGTGATTGTGATTCCGATTCCTGGGGCAGTAGCCCCGTGTGAAGAAAGGAGAAAATTGGGATGGACAAAGCCTCTTGCAGCAGTGTGGAGGGCTTTAAGAATGTGCAGTTGTGCTCAGTGTGGGGCTGTTGCAGGGTATACCCAGTATGGTCACTGAAGCCAATGATCAGGACCCCTCAAAGTGGGATTTTGGAGGACTGTTGCAATCGGAGCAGAAACAGGAGTCCACCAGCATAGGTGTTTCCTTGCTGATGCCTTTTGTCAAGTGTCTGGGTAACTGACTCCCCACAGACCAGAAGATCAGAAGTTCCATCCCTTCCTCACGCCCAACCCCCCCACAATCGGCGTGCTGCAGCAGCCTTTCAGCCAGCAGAGCTTGTCGGCTGTACTTTAGCAGTGCAGCCAAGCAATCACCTGTCCCCAAGGCCAGACCATGTTTCCCCTCTCCCTAACATAAGTTGCAGTTCAGCCTCTAGCTTTTGTTCAGGAATTATCCCTTGTTGTAGCAATTCCGGAGGAGCAGATCAATCCAGCCCTGCCTTAGGTCTCTTGACACCCTCCTCCTGTTCAGGCCCAGCTGATGCTGGCAACTTGTGTTGGAGTCTGCTGACCAATCCCCAATTGATAGAATCATTGAGACACTGTGTTAAATAACTCTGGGCGACTGGAATTCAGTTGTGTTGGAATTCATTTTCTTTGTTTATTCAAAGGTTCAATTTTGTTTTTGATATTTTCAACCATGTGTTTGTTTAAAAATGTAAAATGCAAATTGGGGCATTATTGGAGATGGTGTAATAGCTGAAGGTGGAAATCCTGCTTACTGGACCCATTCAATGTTCTGGTTCTCATTGCCTCTATTCTCCTTCACTGCAGACTCACACCAGTTTTGTGCCTTAGCAGTCGGGAGTCAGGTTTAACTGTGACTTGGGGAGGGTGGAGGGGTATGAGTGGGTGATGGAGCTTATTTGAAAAGGGGTTTTCCAGTGGGCCCCTCAGTGTAATTTCTCAGGGATCCCCTGCTCCTGTCCCTTCCTAAAAAGCCTGCCCATCCATTGCTGCATTTTAACACAAATTGAGAATGTTGAAACAATAAAGGAATTTTTAAAATACTTGCGCTGTCTTCTCTTTGTTAAAACTAGGGCTGCTGCCACTGGTGAGCCCCTAGGCCCTTTCCCTGGGTGGTGCTGCATTAGTTTGACTAGGCCAGGATGCTACAGTTGACCTCGTTGTGCCTGAGCCATGAGAAAAACAAGCCGACCTGCTCCTGGGTGTGGGTACCAGGTGAAGATAGGATTGGGCTTTCTCATGTTGTGATGATTAGCCTGCGTCCATTCACTGTCTGGGCCTACACCTGAAGACTGGCTACTTTGGTAAGGTGCTGAGAGGACCAGCATCACTGGAGTTGAGGTACAGATCAGCTGTGATTGAACTGAATGGCAGAACGGGTACGAGGAGATGAATAGCCGACTTGAGCACAAAATCCAGGCTGACACACTCAGTGCAGTACTGATGGAGCGCTGCTCTGTCAAAGGGTCAGTACTGATGGAGCGCTGCGCTGTCGGAGGGTCAGTACTGATGGAGTGCTGCCCTGTCGAAGGGTCAGTACTGAGGGAGCACTGCGCTGTTGGAGGGTCAGTACTGAGGGAGCGCTGCGCTGTTGGAGGGTCAGTACTGATGGAGCGCTGCGCTGTCGGAGGGTCAGTACTGATGGAGCGCTGCCCTGTCGGAGGGTCAGTACTGATGGAGCGCTGCTCTGTCGAAGGGTCAGTACTGAGGGAGTGCTGCACTTTCGGAGGGTCAGTACTGATGGAGCTCTGCGCTGTCGGAGGGTCAGTACTGAGGGAGCGCTGCGCTGTCGGAGGGTCAGTACTGAGGGAGCGCTGCGCTGTCGGAGGGTCAGTACTGAGGGAGCGCTGCGCTGTCGGAGGGTCAGTACTGAGGGAGCGCTGCGCTGTCAGAGGGTCAGTACTGAGGGAGCGCTATGCTGTCGGAGGGTCAGTACTGATGGAGCGCTGCGCTGTCGAGGGTCAGTACTGATGGAGTTCTGCGCTGTCGGAGGGTCAGTACTGATGGAGTGCCGCACTGTCGGAGTGTCAGTACTGAGGGAGTGCCACACTGTCGGAGGGTCAGTACTGATGGAGCGCTGCGCTGTCGAGGGTCAGTACTGAGGGAGTGCTGCACTGTTGGAGGGTCAGTACTGAGGGAGCGTTGCGCTGTCAGAGGGTCAGTCCTGATGGAGCGCTGCGCTGTTGGAGGGTCAGTACTGAGGGAGTGCTGCACTGTTGGAGGGTCAGTACTGAGGGAGTGCTGCACTGTCGGAGGGTCAGTCCTGATGGAGCGCTGCGCTGTCGGAGGGTCAGTACTGATGGAGCGCTGCACTGTCAGAGGGTCAGTACCAAGGGAGCACTGCACTGTCGGAGTGGCAGTACTGAGGAGGTGCTACTCTGTCAGAGGGCCAATACTGAGGGAGTGGAGGCCATTCAGTTCCACCTGCCTTCTCCATCATTCAGTTAAATCATGGCTGATCTGTATCTGTTCTCCATTTACCCGCCTTTGCTTGATACACTTACCCAACAATCATTTATCCAGCTCAAACTTTAAAACCCACATGACCCCCAGCACCTCTCCTTTGGAGGGAAAGATTTCCTGATTTCCACTACCCTTTGTGTGAAGAGGTGCTGCCTGATTTTGCTTTGAACAGCCTGGCTATTGTCCCCTCATTCTTGTTTTTCCCCACCAGAGGAGACAATTTTTCCATATCTGCCGTTTCAAATCCATTTTAACATTTTAAACCCCTCAATCAGATCACCACTCGATCTGCTATACCCAAGGGAACATACCCTGGAGTAACTGTGTGGTTCTGGGCTTGGCACCTCATGAAGGGTATGTTGCGTAGACTAAGCTTATATTCCTTTGAGTATAGACGATTAATGGGTGATTAATGGGTGATTAATGGGTGATCTAACTGAGGTGTTTAAGATGATTAAAAGATCTGATAGGGTTGATAGAAACTATTTCCTCTGATCGTGGGAGGGGGTGGGGAGTACAGAACAGTCCGGAGCAGTGGTTAGCATCACAGCTCCAGCGACCCGGGTTCAGTTCTGGGTACTGCCTGTGCGGAGTTTGGAAGTTCTCCCTGTGACTGCGTGGGTTTCCCCCCACAGCCAAAGACTTGCAGGTTGATAGGTAAATTGGCCATTGTAAATTGCCCCTAGTGTAGGTAGTTGGTAGGAGAATGGTGGGGATGTGGTAGGGAATATAGGATTAATGTAGGATTAGTATAAATGGGTGGTTGTTGGTCGGCACAGACTCGGTGGGCCGAAGGGCCTGTTTCAGTGCTGTATCTCTATCTCTAAATAAAAATTAAAAAATAAAATCAAGGGGGCAGAACCTTAAAATTGGAGCCAGGCCTCTGGGGTGATGTCAGGAAGCACTTCTTCACACAAAGGGGAGTGGAAATCTGGAACACTCTCCCCCTAAAAAAGCTGTTGAGGCTGGAGGTCAATTGGAAATTTCAAAACTGAAATTGAAGGATCTTTGCTGGGTACGGGGGGTTAAGGGTTACGGAACCAAGGCAGGTAAATGGGGTTAAGATACAGATCAGCCATGATCTCATTGAATGGCGGGACAGGCTCGAGGGGCTGAATGGCCTCCTGTTCCTATGAAAACTGTGCGGGTCTATTTCCTCAGCTGTCCTAACACATAGCCCGCACGTTGATCACTTGAAGTGAAAAGGAGCTTCCTGTCTGAATTCATTTGTTTGTCCGGTTTCCAGATTCCAGCTACTTTCGCTTCAAGCCACTGGCACGTCAGAAAGGAGGGGGAATATTTGTTAAAGATTGGAACGCTGATCATCCTGAACAGAATTTCACATTTCCCCTCTGCCGCAGAAGATGCCGGCACAGAATCAGTCAATGCTTTTCTGCTCTGCTTGGCCTCTGCTCCTGTAAGATGGAGTAAGGGGCTGGAGGGCACACTTGGGCCATGAAATCCAGTGAGAATCCTTTGCGTCCAAATCCCTCCCTACCTCTATCCTCCTGCAGCCCTGCATCCTCTGAGAAATCTGCATTCCTTCATTTTAATCGTTCCAGTACTGGCGGTCATGGTTTCAGCCGTCTAGGTCCCAAGTTCTGGAATTCTTTCCTGAAATCCCTCTCTTCTGCTTTAAGACTCTCAGACCTACCTATTCGACCAAGCTTTTGGCTACCTTATTATCTCCTTTTGTGGCTCAGTGTCAAATGTTTGTCAGACAACTCCCTTGGGAAGCAGTTTGGGACGGTTTACTATGTTAAAGGCACTATATAAATGCAAACGAGAGTGAGCAACTTCAGGAGCCCTTGACTGAATGTCTCCCAAACAGTTCAAACAATGGGTTCTTAATGGGAGTGATTCTTGTGAAATAGGAATAACACAACCCCCAGAACCCTGGTCTTGGTATAAATTTCCTGGACCAAAAGGTTTTTTCCATTATGAATTTCTGTCTGGAGGCAATTCCCAGCAGCTGACCGATCAGAAGTCTTTGGGGAGGTATTTTTAGTATCGCCATTGTATACAGCACGACAACTAAAGTGCCATCCTTGTTCTACAGGAGGATGACAGGACAGTAGGTCGCCATCTTTCCACGTTGTACCAGTAGCTTCTGACAAAACTGAGGATCCCATCTCGCTTCCTGCGGTTTAATTAGGAACGGATTCCACCAGCACTGACTCAGTGGCGTACAAGTTCCACATACACTGACTCAGTGGCGTACAAGTTCCACACACACTGACTCTCACTGGGGTACAGTTCCACACACACACTGACTCTCACTGGGGTACAGTTCCACACACACTGACTCTCACTGGGGTACAGTTCCACACACACACTGACACTCACTGGGGTACAGTTCCACACACACACTGACACTCACTGGGGTACAGTTCCACACACACACTGACTCTCACTGGGGTACAGTTCCACACACACACTGACTCTCACTGGGGTACAGTTCCACACACACTGACTCTCACTGGGGTACAGTTCCACACACACTGACTCTCACTGGGGTACAGTTCCACACACACACTGACTCTCACTGGGGTACAGTTCCACACACACTGACTCTCACTGGGGTACAGTTCCACACACACACTGACACTCACTGGGGTACAGTTCCACACACACACTGACACTCACTGGGGTACAGTTCCACACACACACTGACTCTCACTGGGGTACAGTTCCACACACACACTGACTCTCACTGGGGTACAGTTCCACACACACACTGACTCTCACTGGGGTACAGTTCCACACACACACTGACACTCACTGGGGTACAGTTCCACACACACACTGACTCTCACTGGGGTACAGTTCCACACACACACTGACTCTCACTGGGGTATAGTTCCACACACACTGACTCTCACTGGGGTACAGTTCCACACACACACTGACTCTCACTGGGGTACAGTTCCACACACACTGACTCTCACTGGGGTACAGTTCCACACACACACTGACACTCACTGGGGTACAGTTCCACACACACACTGACACTCACTGGGGTACAGTTCCACACACACACTGACTCTCACTGGGGTACAGTTCCACACACACACTGACTCTCACTGGGGTACAGTTCCACACACACACTGACACTCACTGGGGTACAGTTCCACACACACACTGACTCTCACTGGGGTACAGTTCCACACACACACTGACTCTCACTGGGGTATAGTTCCACACACACTGACTCTCACTGGGGTGCAGTTCCACACGCACTGACTCTCACTGGGGTGCAGTTCCACACACACTGACTCTCACTGGGGTACAGATCCCCACACACTGGCTCTCACTGGGGTACAGATCCCCACACACTGACTCTCACTGGGGTACAGTTCCACACACACACTGACTCTTACTGAGGTACAGTTCCACACACACACTGACTCTCACTGGGGTACAGATCCCCACACACTGACTCTTACTGAGGTACAGTTCCACACACACACTGACTCTCACTGGGGTACAGATCCACACACACACTGACTCTCACTGGGGTGCAGATCCACACACTGACTCTCACTGGGGTACAGTTCCACACACACTGACTCTCACTGGGGTACAGTTCCACACACACTGACTCTCACTGGGGTACAGTTCCACACACACTGACTCTCACTGGGGTACAGTTCCCCACACACTGACTCTCACTGGGGTACAGTTCCACACACACTGACTCTCACTGGGGTACAGTTCCACACACACTGACTCTCAGTGAGAATGAGTTCCATAGTTACTGAATCCCACTGGGGTTTGGAGTGGGATGGGGGTGAAGATGGTGGTTGTGTAGGTACGTAAAAGGGAAGAAATGAAAGGTGGGCATGATTGGGTGACAGGGATGGGAGGAGACAAATGACCAAGTGAGCTGAGTGGGTAATGTGGAGACAGGAGAGAAGGGTGGGTGGGGCCAAAAGGAAAAAAATAGGTATAGGAAATGGGCTTGGGCCCAGAGCAGGTGCCAAAACACACGCGCAATTAGACAAAGGGGCCACAGTGGTTAGCACCGCAGCCTCACAGCTCCAGCGACCCGGGTTCAATTCTGGGTACTGCCTGTGTGGAGTTTGCAAGTTCTCCCTGTGTCTGCGTGGGTTTCCTCCGGGCGCTCCGGTTTCCTCCCACAAGCCAAAAGACTTACAGGTTGATAGGTAAATTGGCCATTATAAATTGCCCCTAGTATAGGTAGGCGGTAGGGAAATATAGGGACAGGTGAGGATGTGGTAGGAATATGGAATTAGTGTAGGATTAGTATAAATGGGTGGTTGATGGTTGGCACAGACTCGGTGGGCCGAAGGGCCTGTTTCAGTGCTGTATCTCTAAACTAAAGCTGCTTTCTGAATAGTAGATGAGGGTTCGGGTTAACATCTCATTGAAGAATGTCACTGCTGACAATGCAGCACTCCCTCAGGATCAATTATTAACTCAATTCCCAGAGTGGGAGGGTCGATCCCACAACTTTTGACCTGGATCTGACACTGGACACTGACACATCGTATGAAGCCTCCTCCATATCAGCTCTTTTGTACTCGTGCATCCCATTTATTGACATTACAGTTTAAGTAATAAAACAATGAAGGTTGCAGAGTGCAAAGGTGTTCTTTGAACGATAAAGTTGCCTTCTACCTTACCCAGTGAAAAATAATGTTCTATACTTTTTAAAATATTGACTTTCCTCAGATCTTCACAGGGAGGGTTGTCGGTGGAAAATGTAATGCCTGAAACCAGCATTCCTCACTCCCAGGACAGGTATAGCCCGGGGTGAGACACAGAGTAAAGCTCCCTCTACACTGTCTACATCAAACACTCCCAGGGCAGGTACAGCACGGGGATTGGCTGGGCAATTTGGAACACTTCCTGCCAGCCATCAGGGGGAGCAGCTGCACTTGTGCTGCAGCAACTGCAGAGTGGAGACTGCAGTAATTGGAGAAAGTGGGGAGAGGTGAATGCAGAGTGGAGAGAAACCATCAAGGAAGGCTGCAATTGTTTTGGAGAGGTGGGTGGAGGTTACAGAGGGCCACTTCGATACAGAATTCCAGGGGACGGCCTACCGCGTCTTCTGGACCTTGGACGGGGTGCGGTGCCATGTCTGTAAGGGGGTGGGGCATGTTCGTAAGAACTGCCCCAACCTCCCGGCTGCCAACTCCAACTCGGCGGCCCAGGGTGGCGCCGCTGCACCTCCTCCCACCCCCCTACACCTCTACCAGATACCATTCAGTCGGTACCGGAGGCTGTGGTTTTCACGGAGGATGGGGATTCGGAGTGGGGCACGGAGGATGATCTTGATTCCATCGCCAGTGAGGTGGTGGAGTCCCTCGTGCCTCCCACTGAATCTTCTCTCATCCCCACGACGGAACTCCGGGATTTCCTCGCGGCTTGCATGGGCTGCCGCGATAAAGTTCAGCTGGCCCTCAGCCGTTGGTCGAATCTGGCGCTGATCATACAGTCCGTCTGTGCTGCCCTGAAGAAAGCGGGCAAGCACGTGGGCGTGAAACTGGTTGAAAGGCGCCGTTTTAATGTGTTCCTCAATGGGTTGCTGGGGGAGTGGAAGGCCAGGTGCACTTCCACTCCCTCCTCACAGTGAGCTGTTGGTGACGGGTTTTAATTACCTTTGACATGAAGATAACCATAGCCAGCCTCAACATCAACGGCAGCAGAGGGGCTCACCGCAGATTTCACAATCTCTCAGTCCTTAGGGAAGGGAGATACGCGGTGAGCTTTCTGCAGGAAACCCACACCGTTCCGGGAGACGAAGCCACCTGGCTCCTGGAGTGGCAGGGTGGGGTCTACATGAGTCACCTCACCCCTATTTCTAGTGGGGTGGCTATCTTGTTGGCCCCGACTTTTCAGCCGGAGATCTTGGGGGTCAAGGAGCTAGTGCCGGGCCGCTTGCTCCACCTCGCCATTTGCCTGGGTAGCGTGCCGCTCCACTTTGTGAACGTGTACGCGCCCAGGCCCGGCGCGTTGCAAGCGCGCTTCTTTGAAGAAGTGTCTGCTCTCTTGAGCTCCATCGATAGCGGCGAGTGCATCATCCTCGGGGGGGATTTTAACTGCACCCTCGAGGTGGGGGATTGCTCTGGTCCCCAGCGCGGCCAAGCGTCAGTGGAGAAGTTGAGGGGACTGATCAGCTCCCTTAACTTGGTGGACGTCTGGCGGAATCTCCATCCCGACTCCAGCGCCTTCACGTGGAGGTCTGGAGGAGGAGGGTCGCGAATCGACCGCCTCTACTTTTCGCAGGCGTACGTCTCCCGCGTTTCGGCGGCCTCCACGTGGCTGGTGCCGTGCTCGGACCACCGCCTAGTGTGGTCAGAGTTCACTCCGCTCCGCACGCGGGCGGGGTCCGCATACTGGCACTTTAACAACCGGCTGCTGGAGGACGAGCGATTTCGGGACTCGTTCTGTCAATTCTGGGCCGACTGGAGAAGGAAGCAGGGGGGCTTTCCCTCCTTGAGGCTATGGTGGGATGTGGGCAAGACTCACATCCGCGTCTTCTGTCATGAGTACGCGAAGGGGTCAACCAAGAGGCGGGAAGCCGAGGTCAGACGCCTTGAGAGGGAGGTGCTCGACTTGGAGTCCCGCCTCGGTCATGCCATCGTGGACCCGGCCCTGTGGCAGGCGTACAAAGAGAAGAAGGGCGCGCTGAGGGACCTGCAGCTCATAGGGTCCTGAGGCGCGTACGTGAGGTCGCGGATCCAGATCCTGGAAGATTTGGACCGCGCCTCACCCTTCTTCTACTCGCTGGAAAAGTGGCGGGGGGTCCGTAAGCAGCTCGTCGAGCTGCTGGCCGACGACGGATCCTCCATCACGGATCCGGAGGGAATGGGCCTCCTGGTCAGTACTTATTACAGTGCGTTGTTCTCTCCGGATCTGCCCAGCGAGGATGCGCGCAGAGTTTTGTGAGAGGACCAGTTGCAGGTCAGCCCGGAGGGCGCCGAAGGTTTGGAGGCTCCGTTCACGTTGGTGGAGCTGACTGGCGCCCTCCACCAGCTCTCAAGGGGCAAATCCCCAGGGCTGGATGGGTTGACCGTGGAGTTCCTCAGGGCGTTCTGGGACGTCCTGGGGGACGATTACGCGCGGGTCCTGGGGGAAAGCTTGGCGACCGGGGAGATGTTCCTCTCGTGGCGCAGGGCGGTCATCGTCCTGCTGCCGAAGAGGGGCGATCTCCACCTGCTTAAAAACTGGCGTCCGGTCTCCCTCCTCAGCACGGATTTTAAGATCTTTGCCCGGGCTATGTCTACCCGCCTGGGCTCCGTGCTGGCCCACATGATCCACCCCGACCAGTCCTACACGGTCCCGGGCCGTTCCATCCAGGACAACATCCACCTGGTCCGGGACCTGATCCATCTTTCCCAGAGGACTGGTCAGTCGGTCGCCTTTCTCTCCCTCGATCAGGAGAAGGCGTTCGACAGGGTGGATCACGAATACCTTTTCGGGACTCTGCGCGCTTTCGGACCCGGGCCCCATTTCGTGGCCCGGGTCCGACTTTTATACGCCGCCACAGAGTGTCTAGTCAAAGTTAACGGGTCCTTGACGGCGCCCCTTCGATTTGGGAGAGGAGTGTGTCAGGGGTGCCCCATGTCCGGCCAATTGTATACCATCTGCGTGGAGCCCTTCCTGTGCCTGCTTCGCAGGAGGTTGACGGGATTGGCTCTGCGCGAGCTGGCCATGCGGGTCGTCCTCTCGGCTTACGCCGACGACGTGCTCCTCGCGGTCACAGATCCCGTTGACTTGCGGAGGATGCGCGACTGCCAGCAGACCTTTTCTGCCACGTCCTCCGTGAGGATCAATTGGGAAAAATGTTCCGGACTCCTGGTGGGTCAGTGGTGGGTGGACTCCCTGCCGGAGGAGATGACACCTTCTGCGTGGAGCACCACGCACCTCCTCTATCTGGGAGTCCACCTTAGCCCTGCTGAGGAAGCCTGGCTGGCAAACCGGCAGGAGTTGGAGGCGAAAGCCACCGCTCGGCTGGGGCGCTGGACAGGACTGCTCCGAGTGCTTTCCTACGGGGCTGAGCGTTGGTCATAAACCAACTGGTGGCCTCCATGCTGTGGTACCGGTTGGTCACTTTGGCCCCGCCCCCTGTATTTGCCACCAAGATCCATAAGAAACTCGTCGATTTCTTCTGGGGCAAGAGGAAACACTGGGTCTCTGCTGCGGTCCTGAGTCTCCCGATTGAGGAGGGTGGCCAGTCGCTGGTGTGCGTCCGCGCCCAAGCTGCGACTCTCCGCCTTCGGACCCTGCAGAGATACCTGTACGTCGAGCGTCCTCCCAGATGGTGTGCGCTGGCAACGTATTTTTTCCACCAGTGTCACTGCCTTCAAGACGACACGCAGCTCCCGGTGGAGTCCGTTATCCGCGCCTCTCTGAGGGAGTTGCCTGTCTTTTACCGGGATCTATTCCAAGTCTGGAACATGGTCGTCTCCAGTCAAGGCACGCCCCCACCAGCAGAGGAGAGCGCCTCGGCTGTCCGGGTGGCCGACTCCGGGTGCGGACCGGTGGGTGGAGGAGTAGCCGAAGCCCCGGGACGCCCCTCACAGTGTGTGGCGAGGTGGCAATTCACAGGTCCAGGCTGCGGGCCGTCGGGGGGGGGGGGGTCCGTCCTCCCCGATTGCCTGCCCCTCTTCCGCAGTTACGTTCGCGCCCGGGTGTCCCTGGAGAAGGAGCATGCGGTGTCTGCCGGTACGCTTGAGGCCTTCCGCGACCGGTGGGCACCGCAGGGACTGGAGTGCATTGTCGACACCGAGAATAGGAATTTAATTTGAGTTTTTGGTTTATTTATCTGTTTTTAATAAAGTTATTTAAAAAATATGTATATAAAGGGGGCCTGAGGAATAAAGGCCCCCTTGACATTAAATATATAAAAGAAACCTGAAGTACAAAGGCCACCTGAAAAAAAGAGTTAGATACAGAGCAAAGCTTGCTCTACATTGACAGACAGCTTCTTGTCTGGCAATGTTGGATACTGATGCCTTTCTGATCCTGGCTATCTTGCTGTGGAGAGTTGGATTGCCAAGTTTTCAGAATTGCCCTGGCGTCTCTAGGACTTGAGAATTCAATCTCTGGGACTCTGCTGTGGGCAACCCAGAAGAAAAATCATAGGGGATTTATAAATGGTGTTTATCATAATTTTCTTGAATACTTTTATTAGTTACGATACTATCACGTGGGGAGGGGAGAGAGATCTGTTTCAGTGATGATCAATTATGATCTAATTAGCGAGTGAGTCTGTTTGCTTTCGGACTGGCTGTGTGTAAGGGCGGGGGGGGGAGGAGGAGGGTGGTGCTGCGGGGTTAGGTGTGTTGGGTGACCAATGGTGGGAGTGTGATGGTGGGGCAAATGGAGGCAGGTGGTCATGTAATATGTCCAACCAGAGTTGGCAACCTCAGTAGGAGGAGGTTCTGACCCTTGGGTCGATCGGGTGGAAACCTGTAACCCCCTGATCCTTTGTCTGGAGACCACTTTTTTGGGTGGGATTTCATAGAGGGGTTCAAAACCATGAGTGGTTTTGCTAGAGTAAATTAGGAGAAGGTATTTCCAGTGGCAGATGGGTTGGTAACCAGAAGACACAGATTTAAGGTAATCTCAAAGAGGCAGCACAGGCAAAATGGTCCAAGTGGGCATCTTTCTGTACTATGTCATTGTACGATTCAGTAATTGAGGGGAGGAGAGAAAATACAGGCACCGCAGCCTGCAAAAAACAAGAGCAAGCTCAGAGTGTGGCAACCCATTCCCACTGCTTAAAGTAGCCTTCGGGTTCAAAACGTTTTCTGCATTTAATCCCAGGTGGAAGATTAAACTTGCAGCTCGTTTGACGTTTTTATATGCCATTGGGTTAGATGGGCATCGCTAGGGCTCCATCTACAGGTACTTGGCCTCTCAGCTTCTTGGGATCAGTATTAAAAGTGGCCACGCACTGCCAGATTTCCCCAGGTCTGTTCTGAGTTAGCCAAGGGTGGTAGGATTAGCCTCAGTGCCACTTGGTAGTGGCAGGGGTTGGGGGTGGAAATCAGCCTGTTCCTTAGCAACAGAGGACTGAGTTATTAGGGAAATGCTGCAGGACCCTGGACTCAAAGTCTGAGTGAGGATCTGGCACAGCTTCCTGACTGCCTGCACTTAAGCATTTTGCCTTCCAGACATTTGACACGAGACTGCATGTGAGGGTGTCGAGGAAGGTTTGGGGCAATGGAATAGCTGTCATGTTGTCTAGATAGAAATACTTGCAATCATATAACACCTTTCCTAACCTCAGGATGTGGCAATACGTTTTACAGCCAAATGCTTTCGAAGCTTGGTAATTAATGGTTGTAAGAAATGCAGCAGTCAATTCTTGCACAACAAGGCCCCCCAAATAACAATGAGATAATGACCGAATTATCTGTTTTTTAGGTGTTGGTTGAGGGATAAATATTGACCCAGGACATCAGGAAGAACTCCCCGGCTCTTCAAATAGTGTGGTGGGATCCTCTTTGTGCACCTTGAGAGGGCAGATGGGGCCTTAACATCTCCGTGCAGTGGAGGGATTAACAGCATAGTGACTACACAAGCCTCCTTGCACCCCTATTCCTTTTTCCCTCATGTGTTTATCCAGCTTCCTCTTAAATCCATCTCTGCTAATCGCCTCAACTATACCTTGTGGTAGCAAGTTCCACATTCTCACCACACACTGGGTAAAGAGATTTCTCCTGAATTCGCTGTTGGATTTATTAGTAACTATCTTATATTTATAACCTCTAATTTTGAACTCTCAACAAGTGTAAACATTTTCTCTCCATCTACCTATCAAACCCTTTCATAATCTTAAAGACCTTTTTCCAAAAAGACATTTTATTCATAAAGTTTGTAAATTTGACATCACAAAGTGCAATACAGATCAGTTTCTTCCCCGATACAGTCCATGATACAGTACATGATACAGTACATGATACAGTCCACGATACAGTACGCGATACAGTACACGATACAGTCCATGATACAGTCCATGATACAGTACACGATACAGTCCATGATACAGTACATGATACAGTCCACGATACAGTACGCGATACAGTACACGATACAGTCCATGATACAGTCCATGATACAGTACATGATACAGTCCATGATACAGTCCATGATACAGTCCATGATACAGTCCATGATACAGTACACGATACAGTACGCGATACAGTACGCGATACAGTCCATGATACAGTCCATGATACAGTACATGATACAGTCCATGATACAGTACATGATACAGTCCACGATACAGTACGCGATACAGTACACGATACAGTCCATGATACAGTCCATGATACAGTACATGATACAGTCCATGATACAGTCCATGATACAGTACACGATACAGTCCATGATACAGTACATGATACAGGACACGATACAGTCCATGATACAGTCCATGATACAGTCCATGATACAGTACACGATACAGTCCACGATACAGTACGCGATACAGTACACGATACAGTCCATGATACAGTCCATGATACAGTACATGATACAGTCCATGATACAGTACGCGATACAGTACACGATACAGTCCATGATACAGTCCATGATACAGTACATGATACAGTCCATGATACAGTCCATGATACAGTCCATGATACAGTACATGATACAGTCCATGATACAGTCCATGATACAGTCCATGATACAGTACATGATACAGTACACGATACAGTCCATGATACAGTACATGATACAGTCCATGATACAGTCCATGATACAGTCCATGATACAGTACATGATACAGTACACGATACAGTCCATGATACAGTACATGATACAGTCCATGATACAGTCCATGATACAGTACACGATACAGTACGCGATACAGTACACGATACAGTCCATGATACAGTCCATGATACAGTACACGATACAGTACACGATACAGTACGCGATACAGTACACGATACAGTCCATGATACAGTACACGATACAGTACACGATACAGTCCATGATTCAGTACACGATACAGTACACGATACAGTACGCAATACAGTACATGATACAGTACACGGTACAGTACACGAGGTACCCTCACTACACTTGCCCTTTACAGGCTATATTTTTCATAATTTTACAGACCCCTATCAGGTCACCCCTCAGCCTGTTCAGCCTTTCCTGACCTGTATATCCTCTCAGATTGATTGTGGGGTTAGAGAGCAATTAACAGTGCAAGGAAATCTATCCCTGAATCAACATCACAAAATCAGATTTATCAAGTGATTTTCACATTGCTGCTTGTGGGATCTTGCTGTGCATATATTGGCTGCTGTGTTTCCTACATTACAACAGTGACTACACTTCAAAGCTACTTCATTGGCTGTAAAGTGTTTTGAAACATCCTGAGGTCATGAAAGGCGCTATATAAATGCAAGTCTTTTCTTTATTGCGTCCATGATAAAATGACAGAGATAATTATAAGAGTCAGACCTGGGGTCTGGATAGAATGAGATGGATGGGCCAAATGGCCATTTCTTACTCTGGATTCTCACCATGTTCCTGCCTGAATTGTCTGGCCATTTGTTTGCAGGAGTTATTTCAGCTGAGCCTGATCCTGCGTTCACTATTTGTGGTTGATATTACAAAGCTTGGGTCTGTCACTCACTGACTGATTGCAAGTGTCAGAGATGGTGAGGTCCTGTCCTCGTACCCCTGAAACTACACTGGATAAAATGAGGCAACTGGCCATCGAGGGAATCTTTCTGATTCTTGGTTCAGCATTGCTCTGTTGTGATGGGTCAAGCTGAATCAGCAAACACTTACTGTCCCCGTTATACCCACAAGCAACAGTTTGTTGGATCAGCTTTGTTCAATCTCTGGAGCAGGGTGCTCTGTGCTTTCCCCGGCACCAGCTGGATCATCAGTCCGTCGCTCAGAAAGGATTGTCATGCAGACGGAAAAGCCCGGAAGGAACAGTAGGACGAGAGATCCCGCCAGGATGAAGCCGCCCGCAGTCATAAAGGAGATGGTGTAACTTCCTGTCAGGTCCTCCAGAAACCCTGAGAGGGGAGAGACAAGATGGAAGCACAAGTCACCAAATTCACAGTTCAGCCTTTTCTGCTGTGAGAATTTCTATCTGCCTTCCTCCCCACCCCGTTCCTCGTGTCAGTGGGGTATAAATGTGAGTGTTGGTGGGCTATTGAACTACGGGTGGCATCACAAACAAGCCTAATCCTAGCCTTGCCTGATGCCCAGAGCTCACAATTTTCCACAAAGTGCCACTGGGCAGAATAAAGGGCAGGGACTGCAGCTCCTATACCCACTTTTGAGGATGCTGAGGTCGATTATTTCAGGACAATCCTGGGATTGAACTGTCACCTCCCTGATCTTTAAGGCTCAGAGCCACACCCTTTAAAGGACGTCAGAACAACGTACTTGGCTTCAGAAACAGGCGTATGTACAAAAACAAGAAAGTTGAGCTAAGCCTTTATATAAGCCTGCTCCGGCACCAGCTAGAGCATTGCACACAATTCTAGTCACCACCCTTTAGGAAGGATGTGAAGGCCTTAGAGAAACTGGAGGAGCTGGGGGTTTTTCTTAGAGTAGAGAAGGTTAAGGGGAGATTTACACTAGCAGGACGGTCATTAACCAGAGGACACAGATTTAAGGTAATTGGCAAAAGATCTGGAGATGAGATGAGAAATTTTTTACACAGTGAGTTGTTGTGATCTGGAACGCGCTGCCTGAAAGGGCGGTGGAAGCAGATTCAATAGTAACTTTCAAAAGAGGAATTGGATAAATACCTGAAGGGGAAACATTTACAGGGCTATGGGGAAAGAACAGGGGGGGAGTGGGACTGATTGTGCCAACACTTTGAAAGAGATTTCCAATGGGCTAATTGTACAATTCTGTATTGTTTTAAAAATTACATTTTTGAATGCAGTTCCACTTTTAGTCGGGTTTATTTTAACCTGAGGGATTCTGAATACATCAAAAAGTGGTGATTTACGGGACGGAGAGGATTCTGTCTCCAGACACCATCAACAACCTCCAGCCAGAAAGCTCCTACAAAAACATATATCTGCAACAGAGCACCACAGGATACAGCTGGAGGGAACTGTACGGAGACAGACATCATATTAGAATGAAATTGTACCTATAAAGCATTTATTAAGTAATTTTTATCCATCTCACTTTTCTAGATGCAAGTTTTGCATTACACTTGTACCTGACTGGTTCAAATCCATAAATAAAGGGACAAATAAAGAAAGACTTTTCATGACTATAGGACGTCCAAAAGTGCGAAAGTCTTTTTGAAGTCTAGTCGCACAGACAGGCCAACTGTGACAAATTGATTGCGAGAGACACAATCTCTCCCTCAATTTCAGCATGACTCACGATCTCGTGAGAGGGCTGTGAAATCTCACGATTTTTAGTGGTCCTTCCCAAACGTTTGTGTTTGAGTTGGAGCGAAAGGGTCTGTTGGCGGATTCGGGACACTCGGCTGTGCCACGTGGAGCAGGGAAGAGACCCTGAGGAGGAGGGGGGGGGGTGGATCTTGGGTTCATACACGCAAATAGCTGGGAAACCCTGGCACTGAGCAGCAAGCTGTCACTCCGAGGCCCAGAATCGGGAGCTTCGATGTCCTCTGACCTCGGCCAGGGAGCTCGGCCCCTTCTTGGTCTGCTTCCTGCCAGCCTTAAAATTGGAAAAGGAAGTTCTTGGGCAAAATTTAGTTACTGTAATCAAGCAAACTTGCTCATTTCTGTTGTAATTTTCAGTGGGGTTACGTTTTAGATTAGATTAGAGATACAGCACTGAAACAGGCCCTTCGGCCCACCGAGTCTGTGCCGACCATCAACCACCCATTTATACTAATCCTACACTAATCCCATATTCCTACCAAACATCCCCATCTGTCCCTATATTTCCCTCCCACCTACCTATACTAGTGACAATTTATAATGGCCAATTTACCTACCAACCTGCAAGTCTTTTTGGCTTGTGGGAGGAAACTGGAGCACCCGGAGAAAACCCACGCAGACACAGGGAGAACTTGCAAACTCCACACAGGTAGTACCCGGAATCGAACCCGGGTCCCTGGAACTGTGAGGCTGCAGTGCTAACCACTGCGCCACTGTGCCGCCCCACTGCGCCACTGTGCCGTTCTAACCTTAAAAGAAAGTTATTTCCTGTTTGTCCACATTCCAACTATTGGTGTTTTTTATTTTAGATTCCTGACGTGTAAAGTCTTGCATAAGGCTTGCATTAGGACGACTCCCTTCATCTGAAGCACCTCAATTAGTATCACTCAAGTGTGCCTGCTTCATTTACGGCACAGTTTGGGCCCAAAGTACTCAACTGGGATTTAGACAGTGAGTTCGGGTCAGGTTACATTGCTGCACTAGTGCCTGCTAGTAGTGAAGCAGGATTCACATCTAAGCCTTGCCAATTTTGATAAGGATCAGTACGTGTTTTACAATTGTTTCAGTGAACTGAACCGATATGACAGATTGGAAAATTGTCCAGTAACGGACCAAGTTTTGTACCTGCGGAGGATGGAAATAAGAACAGAGGGGGACAAAACACCAAACAAGACCTTTTATTACCTGATAGGGGAGGCCCAAGTAGTCCACCGATACTCAGGAGCATCAGGAAGAGCCCAGTCGCCTTGAGAATCCGACCAATTCCTACGATGTCTGGGAGAGTGGAGAAGAAGAGTGGGGCAAGGGCTCCAGAAGTGAAGCCATAAAAGAGACTGAACCCCACTAGACTGGAGTATGTCTGTCCCACAGGAATGAGGAGAAGACTGACTCCAGTGAGAACACCACAGAGGAATAACATGTGGATTGTCCGGATCAGCCTGAGGTCAGCAACCCAACCGGAAAACAGCCGAGCGACAGTCTCAGAGATGGCAGTAACAGACAACAGGAATACAGCCTTATAATCGCTTAATCCAAGGTTCTTTCCATGGGCTACCAGATGGACATAGGGGACAAAGTAGCCTGTAGTCATCAGAGTTATTGCGAAAGTATACACCATAAAGCCACGGTGCAGGAAAAGGGTCAAATCAAAGGCAGAGGTCACTTTGCCCCAAAACTCATTATTTTTCGGTCCATCATCAGGATGTCCTCTTGAGGGAATAAGAAAGTCCTCTCGGAGTGTGATGGGTCTGAGCAGGGCCGCAGAGACACAGAGGTTCAACATTAATGCAGACAGGATCTGGAGGGCTCCACGCCAACCATATTCATCGATCAGGAGCTGAAACAGTGGAGAGAGGATGAAAGAAGCGACTCCCACTCCAGTAAATGCCAAACCAGTTGCCAAGGCTCTGCGTCTCTTGAAGTATCTGGAGATCATAGCCACTGTGGGAGTGAAGACCAAAGCCCAACCAAAACCTGGAGAGCAAAACAAGGGAGAGTAAAGCATGTTCTCTCAATTAGTGTGTGGCCTTTTCATAGTCTGCTACTCTAACTGGTTAGGATCTCAAAGCTGGAACTCCACACCTTCCATAATCTTCCCTTCCTCAAACAGTCGATAGGCATTTAAAATCCAAGGTCAGCCTCGTTTAATCACTGCTTTCCAATCTATTCCCTTTTCTGTCCTAGTCTTTCAAAAGGGAATTGGATATATATACTTGAAAAGGAAAAATTTGCATGCTACAGAGCGGGAGATTCAGACTAATGGGATAACTCTTTCAATGAGCTAGCACAGGCATGATGGGTCAAATGGCCTCCTTCTGTGCTATAATATTCTATGATGAAATGTCACATGATCAAATGTTACAGGACCTCAGGAATATGTTGGTAGCCCTAGTGAACAGCAGTTCCTGAGCAGAGCAGTACAAGCCCCTAATCATTGCTGAAGTTGCACGGTGGAGAGATGGTTGTGTTTGACTGTGATGGCTTTCACAGTTGGATAGCCAGGCAGCATTCGATATCCAGGCCGTGTATGCAAAATGGCCACCTGAGCAAGTAACTGGAGGACTGCCACTGCCCCTTGGAGTTTGTACCCCAGCGAGAAGGTCACTTCCTGCAAGAGAGGCGATAATTGGAGAGAGATGGACCACCCACAAGCCCAGGGCAAACAAGCCATGTAGGGGCCCTTGTGCATCTCTCCTCGATGAACACGGCCCATTGTTGATGCTGAGGCCTTGTGTGCAGTGGCAGAGCTGAGAGAGAGCTAAGAGAGCAGAAATAGACCGGAATGAAGAGATCAGAAAGAGTAAATCCATTGGGCTGACCTGTCAGGAGTCCGATGGAGAGGTACATGTGCAGAAGACTCTGTCCAAATGAGGCTGTAAGCATCCCCAGGGAAGCTAAAACCCCACCAACCATCACCACTGGGCGGGCTCCATAGTGTGTCCCAAATACACTCCCCACCGGACCTGTAAATGCAAACAAAATAAGAACTCTGGTCTGTAACGCTAAGAACTAGTGGATAGATTATAAAAATGAATAGTGCTAATGGAATGTTAGATTTCAACTCAGGGACGGTACAATAGGAAGGGTTGGAAGTTTAGCTACAGCTGTGGTTTAACTGCGTCTGGAGCACTGTGTTCAGTTCTGGCACCAGACGTCATATTAGACATATTGTCCACGGCGGAGGTGCAGGGCAGAGTCACCAGAATAATACCAGGCTGAAAGGGTTAAATTGTAAGGGCAGGTTGCAGAGACTAGGCTTGTACTGCCATGAGAATGGAAGATTATGGATGATCAGATCAAGGTTTTTAAGATGATTAGAGAATTTGATGGGGTTGGTAGAGAGAACAAATATTTCCTCTGGTGGGGGTGGGGAGTCCTGAACAAGGGGGTGTAGCTGTAACATTCGAGCCAGACCATTCAGGGGCTGATGTCAGGAAGCCCTTCTTCACACAAAGAGTACATTCTCTCCCCAAGAGCTGTTGAAGTTGTGCGAGGGCAGTTTGGGGGCGGGGGGGGGGGGGGGGGGCTGGTGGTGGGAGAGATTGTTAGTTTTTTGTTGGGGAAGGGTTTTAAGAGTTGTGAAGCCAAGTCTGGTGGATGGAGTTAAGATACAAATCAGCTGTGATCTAAATGAATGGCAGAACAGGCTAAAGGGGATGAATGGCCTCCTCCTGTCCTCTGGACCCCAACGATTGGGCCATTTGCTCACTGGACCACTTGAGGGGAGATGTTTTGAAGATATTATGTAAATTTGGAGAGCAACAAAAGTGGAAATGGGACCAACTTGCAAACTGTTGTGTTGCCATAGCGATGGAAGTGATCCAGGAGACACGGCTGGACGACTCTTGGAAGTATCGGGTGAAGTAAACGAAGAAAACTCCAAAAGAGCGCGTGACACCGACCAACAGGCAGTTACTTAAGAAGCCAGCCAGAACGATCATCCAACCCCAGCCTCCGTCTGGTAGCTCGCTGAAGACAGGCTTGGCCATCACAGGC
This sequence comes from Heterodontus francisci, assembly GCF_036365525.1. Lineage (NCBI taxonomy): Eukaryota > Metazoa > Chordata > Chondrichthyes > Heterodontiformes > Heterodontidae > Heterodontus > Heterodontus francisci. Next base: position 4,254,678 of record NC_090418.1, read on the forward strand.
GGCGGTGGGATCTGTGGAGAGAACACAACGCTGAAAGGGTTAAGGGGGGGGGAGGGAGGGGGAGCTGGGGGAGACCCCTCTGGGCCACTGGTCTCCTGACCAGCAAACACTGCAAGTTCCCTGGGTTGAATGTAGCTTGTGTTCTGGAGTGTGCTGTTAAAGTGCTGTGATCCTGGAGTATGGGGCTCCATCCCCAGTCTTTACTGAGTTAGCTACACTTACAGCTATAATTGTCCTGACTGGGCCTGGGCTAGAGACAGGGAAGTAAACCGGTCTGGGTTCCTGCTCCTGAGCACTGTCCAACGAGCCTGGCTGAAAAGCACGTGTGTGTGTGTGTGTGTGTGAGATAACATTGGTTGAGGACAATATTGGACACAGCAGTGATGCCCCCTGCAGCTGGATAGCCTATATCTTGATTTCAGGCGTGTTTGGGAAATCATACCCAGCTTCCAAATTCACACTCCCAGCAGATGACATTCATAAGCGAGAAGGGCAATTATTCCTAATGCCTTTAGGATCATACTTGCTGTGTGCTGGAGTTGGAGGGAGAGGTAGAACTTTACGTTGGTAGTAACTGTATTTGTATAGGGCACATCTCGTTGAATTGTCTGAAAACAAGTGCTGCTCGTAGAGAGGTCTGGTGCTCTGCAAATGGTCTGAGTGGGAGTCTGGTGCTCTGTGAAGGGTCTGAGTGGGAGTCTGGTGCTCAGAGAGGGGCTTCGGTGTGAGTGCTGCTCGGAGGAGGTTCTCAGAGTCCTGTGCAGTCTCCCTCCTCCTTCACTGTGTTGAAATTCCGACTCAGTCTCTGCTAACCCTTCTTTTCCATGGCCTCGGACTGTTGACTTGCTCCCCTCTCTCCGCCTCCACAATCCCCCGGTGTAACGTTACACTGCACACATCCCCCAAATCTTCTCTCCTGCTTGTTTGTTTGCTCACTGCCCCTGTTCTATGAACTTCAGATCTTGATCTCCATTTTTCAATTTTTGAAACAGTTTTTACAGTGTCCTCCCTGTGGAATTGAAAAGCTACAGATGTGCTTTGACAGGGACGCTGTGAGGAATCTCACACGTTCATTACCCTGTCTTTCTTCTCTCAGATGTGGACTGACCTACCCTGCATTACCGGTATTTCAACATTTTATTTCCAGTTTTGCAACTTTTCCTTTTAGTACTGAAGGTGAGGTCACGAAGGGGCTTTTCTGTATTTTGTTAAAAAGACTTGCATTTCTATAACGCCTTTTACAACTTTGTAATGTCTGAAAGTGTTTTTATATCGGATAAAGTACTTTTTTTGAATTGTAGTCACAGCTATAATGTTGGAAACATGGCAGCTAATTTGTGCACAGCAAGCTCCCACGTATGCAATAATGACCATATAATCTGCTTTCGGTGATTTTGGTTGAGGGGTAAAAACTGGCCGGAACATTCGGGTTTAGTTTTGCTGCTCTTCTTCAAATTGTGCCATGTGATCATTTAAGATCAACTAAGGGGGCAGACGCGGCTTCGGTTTAGCGTCTCATCCAAAAGACAGCAGCGCTGACAGTGTAGCCCTCCCTCAGTATTGCACTGGGAATGTCAGCATGTGCTCAAGTCTGTGTAATGGGACTTGAACTCCAACCGTTTGATTCAGAGGCGAGAGAGTGCTACCCACTGAGCCACAGCTGACATGGTTAATCACCAAGGGTTCTTTATTAGTGACAAGGTTAACAAACGCCCTGACAGTACTCGAACCAGAGATAATGGAGGAACTGAGTGAAAATGCTCCAACCTCACACTCTGAATGAAATGTTACACCTTCGTTACTGTTGTATGTTTGGTTTGTCTGCTGCCTAGTCTAGCTTAGAAAGATTACTCAGTCTTCTGTACTTTAAACATTAACTCTTTTACTACATTCTAACTATGTACAGCCAGTCTCTGTGAATCCTCTGAAGCCATGCTGCAACTCCCTCCAAGTCTCTTTCACATGTGATCTTTAAACCATCATGGTGGGAGATATTCCCTACACTGTCTCAATCCTTGATCCTTTCAGATCCTGATATTACAAGTACCTGTTTTTGGATTATTGACAACGCCTTTACAAAGGAAACAAAGGTGACCAGCTAAATCCAACTAACTTGTTGAAAGAACTTACCAGTTGTAGTCAGGGAGCAGTTAAAACCTGAGAGGCAGGGAGCTTGTGCGTGAGCAATGCTGCAGTGAGAGAGACAGTTAGCAGAAGAGCTTTGGTCAACAGTCAGGAGGATACTGTCCCCAGGAGGAGCAGAGTGAGTGAATAACAAGTGTAAATAAAAGATTACTGGTTAAAGAATAACCACAGTGAGGCTTAGGTTAGGGATGGTGTCCAAATCACCTCCACTGATAATGCGAAATGAAGAAATGAAAAATACTGAGGGTCAAAGTTCTGTTGGATCGGTTCCTCGCCCCCTTCCGCTCAACAGGGTTTCTCTCCTTTTCCTTCCTTCATCCCTAATTGCCCTTGAGAAAGTGGTAATGAGCTGCCTTCTTGAACTGCTGTTGGCTGTGTGGTGAAGGTACACCCATCGTGCTGAGGGTAGGGAGTTCCAGGATTTTGACTCAGAAATGATGAAGGAACGGCAATGTACATCCAAGTCAAGGATGGTGTGTGACGGGGAGGGGAGTTTACGGGTGGTGATGTTCCTAAGTACCTGCTATTGTTGTCCTCCAGGTTGGTAGAGAGCGCTGGTTTGGGAGATGCTGTCTGAGAAACCTGGGCCAGTTGCTACAGGGCATCTTGTACATGAGAAATGGTCATTTGGATGAGGTATTGGAGAGTGGGTAAGGTATCAGGGAGCATGTGAGGTATTGGAGGGTGTGTGAGGTATCGGAGGGTGGGTGAGGTATCGGAGGGCAAGAGAGGGTGTTTGCTGTGAGTCGTGGACTGGCTGATGCGTCCGACATGGTTTAGTTTGGGTCAGATCTTCCTGGTTTACTAATTGAAAGAGTCGGTGCACTTTGGCCAGGAGCAGGGGGCAGGGCTGGTGATGCCTGTTTGTGCAGTTACAGCTGTGGAACACGGGAGTCAAACATAACCCGGGCTGGACTGGCGGAAGAGCCACCAGGAAACCTTGACATTGAACCGACGAGGCAGGTCTTCCCTCAGGATCCTCATCTCCTCTCACCTCCCTCCCGCAGTGCCGCTCAGCCCCACCCCCTGCTCGCAGATTCTCCAATCACAGTGCCGACTGCTGAGCCCCCCCTCCCCCGCTCGCTGATCCTCCAATTACAGTGCCGACTGCTGAGCCCCTCCCCCTGCTTGTGCTTGCTGATCCTCCAATCACAGAGCTTGCTCAGTCCCTCCCCCTGCTCACGCTTGCTGATCCTCCAATCACAGAGCTCGCTGAGCCCCTCCCCCGCTTGTGCTCGCTGATCCTCCAATCACAGAGCTCGCTGAGCCCCTCCCCCTGCTTGTGCTTGCTGATCCTCCAATCACAGCCCTCACTGCTGAGCCCCTCCCACTGCTTGCGCTGGCTGATCCTCCAATCACAGAGCTTGCTGAATCCCTCCCCCCTCGCAGATCCTCCTATTACAGCGCTTGCTGAACCTCCTTCCCCCCCCCCCTCCCCGCTCGCGGTCATTGATCCTCCAATCACAGCGCCGACAGCTGAGCCCCTCTCCCTGCTCGCGCTTGCTGATCCTCCAATCACAGAGCTCGCTGATCGCCTCTCCCTGCTCGCTCTCGCTGATCCTCCAATCACAGCGCTGACTGTTGAGCCCCACCCTATTGCTCGCTGATCCTCCAATCACAGCGCCGACAGCTGAGCCCCTCTCCCCGCTCACGCTTACTGATCCTCCAATCACAGAGCTCGCTGATCCCCTCTACTTGCTCGCTCTCATTGATCCTCCAATCACAGTGCTGACTGCTGAGCCCCTCCCCCTGCTTGAGCTCTCTGATCCTCCAATCACAGCGCTGACTGCTGAGCCCCTCCCCCTGCTTGAGCTCTCTGATCCTCCAATCACAGCGCTGACTGCTGAGATCACCCCCCGCTCACGCTTACTGATCCTCCAATCACAGAGCTCGCTGATCCCCTCTACTTGCTCGCTCTCGTTGATCCTCCAATCACAGCACTGACTGCTGAGCCCCTCCCCCTGCTTGAGCTCTCTGATCCTCCAATCACAGCGCTGACTGCTGGGCCCCCTCCCTATCGCTCGCTTATCCTCCAATCACAGTGCTCGCTGAGCCGCTCCCCCTGCTCGTGCTCCCTGATCCTCCAATCACAGCGCTGACTGCTGAGCCCCGCCCCCACCCGCTCGCGCTCGTTGATCCTCCAATCGCCGCGCGGCGTTTTTTGCCGCTCGCTCCGGCTGCTCGTGCTTTTTCTGTTGGGGTTTTGCGGCTCCGCTCGCTCCGACCTCTCAGACCCCCTTCACTCTCTGCAGCGGGGAATAGCGGCCTTTCTGTTCTGCCCTTCAACACCGTTTACACAGATCGGATCAGGGTGGGGGGGGGGTCACATGGAAAAGCAGAAGGGAGTTGTTCCTGGGGAGATCCCTCTTCACACCTCATCAGGCAAAAAATGAGAAAAACACAATACTGAAAAAAAAGAGCCGAGAAAAAGAGATGGAAAGCTGGTAGAGTGAAGAAGACTGGGATTCGGAGGTGGTAATGGTGAGTTTCCTCTTTTAAGACCAAATCCAGGGAGAACTTACACCGAGAGACCAAATCCAGGGGTAACTTACACCGAGAGACCAAATCCAGGGGTAATTTACACCGAGTGACCAAATCCAGGGGTAATTTACACCGAGTGACCAAATCCAGGGGTAACTTACACCGAGAGACCAAATCCAGGGGTAATTTACACCGAGAGACCAAATCCAGGGGTAACTTACACCGAGAGACCAAATCCAGGGGTAACTTACACCGAGAGACCAAATCCAGGGGTAACTTACACCGAGAGACCAAATCCAGGGGTAATTTACACCGAGTGACCAAATCCAGGGGTAATTTACACCGAGAGACCAAATCCAGGGGTAATTTACACCGAGTGACCAAATCCAGGGGTAACTTACACCGAGAGACCAAATCTAGGGGTAACTTACACCGAGAGACCAAATCCAGGGGTAATTTACACCGAGAGACCAAATCCAGGGGTAATTTACACCGAGAGACCAAATCCAGGGGTAACTTACACCGAGTGACCAAATCCAGGGGTAACTTACACCGAGAGACCAAATCCAGGGGTAACTTACACCGAGTGACCAAATCCAGGGGGAACTTACAGCGAGAGACCAAATCCAGGGGTAATTTACACCGAGAGACCAAATCCAGGGGTAACTTACACCGAGAGACCAAATCCAGGGGTAATTTACACCGAGTGACCAAATCCAGGGGTAACTTACACCGAGAGACCAAATCCAGGGGTAATTTACACCGAGTGACCAAATCCAGGGGTAATTTACACCGAGTGACCAAATCCAGGGGTAACTTACACCGAGAGACCAAATCCAGGGGTAATTTACACCGAGAGACCAAATCCAGGGGTAATTTACACCGAGAGACCAAATCCAGGGGTAACTTACACCGAGAGACCAAATCCAGGGGTAATTTACACCGAGTGACCAAATCCAGGGGTAATTTACACCGAGTGACCAAATCCAGGGGTAACTTACACCGAGAGACCAATTCCAGGGGTAACTTACACCGAGAGACCAAATCCAGGGGTAACTTACACCGAGAGACCAAATCCAGGGGTAACTTACACCGAGAGACCAAATCCAGGGGTAATTTACACCGAGTGACCAAATCCAGGGGTAATTTACACCGAGAGACCAAATCCAGGGGTAATTTACACCGAGTGACCAAATCCAGGGGTAACTTACACCGAGAGACCAAATCTAGGGGTAACTTACACCGAGAGACCAAATCCAGGGGTAATTTACACCGAGAGACCAAATCCAGGGGTAATTTACACCGAGAGACCAAATCCAGGGGTAACTTACACCGAGTGACCAAATCCAGGGGTAACTTACACCGAGAGACCAAATCCAGGGGTAACTTACACCGAGTGACCAAATCCAGGGGGAACTTACAGCGAGAGACCAAATCCAGGGGTAATTTACACCGAGAGACCAAATCCAGGGGTAACTTACACCGAGAGACCAAATCCAGGGGTAATTTACACCGAGTGACCAAATCCAGGGGTAACTTACACCGAGAGACCAAATCCAGGGGTAATTTACACCGAGTGACCAAATCCAGGGGTAATTTACACCGAGTGACCAAATCCAGGGGTAACTTACACCGAGAGACCAAATCCAGGGGTAATTTACACCGAGAGACCAAATCCAGGGGTAACTTACACCGAGAGACCAAATCCAGGGGTAACTTACACCGAGAGACCAAATCCAGGGGTAATTTACACCGAGTGACCAAATCCAGGGGTAATTTACACCGAGAGACCAAATCCAGGGGTAACTTACACCGAGAGACCAAATCCAGGGCTAACTTACACCGAGAGACCAAATCCAGGGGTAACTTACACCGAGAGACCAAATCCAGGGGTAATTTACACCGAGTGACCAAATCCAGGGGTAATTTACACCGAGAGACCAAATCCAGGGGTAATTTACACCGAGTGACCAAATCCAGGGGTAACTTACACCGAGAGACCAAATCCAGGGGTAATTTACACCGAGAGACCAAATCCAGGGGTAATTTACACCGAGAGACCAAATCCAGGGGTAACTTACACCGAGTGACCAAATCCAGGGGTAACTTACACCGAGAGACCAAATCCAGGGGTAACTTACACCGAGTGACCAAATCCAGGGGGAACTTACAGCGAGAGACCAAATCCAGGGGTAATTTACACCGAGAGACCAAATCCAGGGGTAACTTACACCGAGAGACCAAATCCAGGGGTAATTTACACCGAGTGACCAAATCCAGGGGTAACTTACACCGAGAGACCAAATCCAGGGGTAATTTACACCGAGTGACCAAATCCAGGGGTAATTTACACCGAGTGACCAAATCCAGGGGTAACTTACACCGAGAGACCAAATCCAGGGGTAATTTACACCGAGAGACCAAATCCAGGGGTAATTTACACCGAGAGACCAAATCCAGGGGTAACTTACACCGAGAGACCAAATCCAGGGGTAATTTACACCGAGTGACCAAATCCAGGGGTAATTTACACCGAGTGACCAAATCCAGGGGTAACTTACACCGAGAGACCAAATCCAGGGGTAATTTACACCGAGAGACCAATTCCAGGGGTAACTTACACCGAGAGACCAAATCCAGGGGTAACTTACACCGAGAGACCAAATCCAGGGGTAACTTACACCGAGAGACCAAATCCAGGGGTAATTTACACCGAGTGACCAAATCCAGGGGTAATTTACACCGAGAGACCAAATCCAGGGGTAATTTACACCGAGTGACCAAATCCAGGGGTAACTTACACCGAGAGACCAAATCTAGGGGTAACTTACACCGAGAGACCAAATCCAGGGGTAATTTACACCGAGAGACCAAATCCAGGGGTAATTTACACCGAGAGACCAAATCCAGGGGTAACTTACACCGAGTGACCAAATCCAGGGGTAACTTACACCGAGAGACCAAATCCAGGGGTAACTTACACCGAGTGACCAAATCCAGGGGGAACTTACAGCGAGAGACCAAATCCAGGGGTAATTTACACCGAGAGACCAAATCCAGGGGTAACTTACACCGAGAGACCAAATCCAGGGGTAATTTACACCGAGTGACCAAATCCAGGGGTAACTTACACCGAGAGACCAAATCCAGGGGTAATTTACACCGAGTGACCAAATCCAGGGGTAATTTACACCGAGTGACCAAATCCAGGGGTAACTTACACCGAGAGACCAAATCCAGGGGTAATTTACACCGAGAGACCAAATCCAGGGGTAACTTACACCGAGAGACCAAATCCAGGGGTAACTTACACCGAGAGACCAAATCCAGGGGTAACTTACACCGAGAGACCAAATCCAGGGGTAATTTACACCGAGTGACCAAATCCAGGGGTAATTTACACCGAGAGACCAAATCCAGGGGTAATTTACACCGAGTGACCAAATCCAGGGGTAACTTACACCGAGAGACCAAATCTAGGGGTAACTTACACCGAGAGACCAAATCCAGGGGTAATTTACACCGAGAGACCAAATCCAGGGGTAACTTACACCGAGAGACCAAATCCAGGGGTAACTTACACCGAGTGACCAAATCCAGGGGTAACTTACACCGAGAGACCAAATCCAGGGGTAACTTACACCGAGAGACCAAATCCAGGGGTAATTTACACCGAGTGACCAAATCCAGGGGTAACTTACACCGAGAGACCAAATCCAGGGGTAACTTACACCGAGAGACCAAATCCAGGGGTAATTTACACCGAGTGACCAAATCCAGGGGTAACTTACACCGAGTGACCAAATCCAGGGGGAACTTACAGCGAGAGACCAAATCCAGGGGTAATTTACACCGAGAGACCAAATCCAGGGGTAACACAGCGAGAGACCAAATCCAGGGGTAATTTACACCGAGAGACCAAATCCAGGGGTAACTTACACCGAGAGACCACATCCAGGGGTAATTTACACCGAGTGACCAAATCCAGGGGTAACTTACACCGAGAGACCAAATCTAGGGGTAACTTACACCGAGAGACCAAATCCAGGGGTAATTTACACCGAGAGACCAAATCCAGGGGTAACTTACACCGAGAGACCAAATCCAGGGGTAACTTACACCGAGTGACCAAATCCAGGGGTAACTTACACCGAGAGACCAAATCCAGGGGTAATTTACACCGAGTGACCAAATCCAGGGGTAACTTACACCGAGAGACCAAATCCAGGGGTAATTTACACCGAGAGACCAAATCCAGGGGTAATTTACACCGAGAGACCAAATCCAGGGGTAATTTACACCGAGTGACCAAATCCAGGGGTAACTTACACCGAGTGACCAAATCCAGGGGTAACTTACACCGAGAGACCAAATCCAGGGGTAATTTACACCGAGTGACCAAATCCAGGGGTAACTTACACCGAGTGACCAAATCCAGGGGTAACTTACACCGAGAGACCAAATCCAGGGGTAATTTACACCGAGAGACCAAATCCAGGGGTAATTTACACCGAGTGACCAAATCCAGGGGTAACTTACACCGAGAGATCAAATCCAGGGATAATTTACACCGAGAGACCAAATCCAGGGGTAACTTACACCGAGAGACCAAATCCAGGGGTAACTTACACCGAGAGACCAAATCCAGGGGTAATTTACACCGAGTGACCAAATCCAGGGGTAATTTACACCGAGTGACCAAATCCAGGGGTAACTTACACCGAGAGACCAAATCTAGGGGTAATTTACACCGAGAGACCAAATCCAGGGGTAATTTACACCGAGAGACCAAATCCAGGGGTAATTTACACCGAGTGACCAAATCCAGGGGTAATTTACACCGAGAGACCAAATCCAGGGATAATTTACACCGAGAGACCAAATCCAGGGGTAACTTACACCGAGAGACCAAATCCAGGGGTAACTTACACCGAGAGACCAAATCCAGGGGTAATTTACACCGAGTGACCAAATCCAGGGGTAATTTACACCGAGAGACCAAATCCAGGGGTAACTTACACCGAGAGACCAAATCCAGGGGTAACTTACACCGAGAGACCAAATCCAGGGGTAATTTACACCGAGTGACCAAATCCAGGGGTAATTTACACCGAGTGACCAAATCCAGAGGTAACTTACACCGAGAGACCAAATCTAGGGGAAATTTACACCGAGAGACCAAATCCAGGGGTAATTTACACCGAGTGACCAAATCCAGGGGTAATTTACACCGAGAGACCAAATCCAGGGATAATTTACACCAAGAGACCAAATCCAGGGGTAACTTACACCGAGAGACCAAATCCAGGGGTAACTTACACCGAGAGACCAAATCCAGGGGTAATTTACACCGAGTGACCAAATCCAGGGGTAACTTACACCGAGAGACCAAATCCAGGGGTAATTTACACCGAGTGACCAAATCCAGGGGTAACTTACACCGAGAGACCAAATCCAGGGGTAACTTACACCGAGAGACCAAATCCAGGGGTAATTTACACCGAGTGACCAAATCCAGGGGTAACTTACACCGAGAGACCAAATCCAGGGGTAACTTACACCGAGAGACCAAATCCAGGGGTAATTTACACCGAGTGACCAAATCCAGGGGTAACTTACACCGAGTGACCAAATCCAGGGGAACTTACAGCGAGAGACCAAATCCAGGGGTAATTTACACCGAGAGACCAAATCCAGGGGTAACACAGCGAGAGACCAAATCCAGGGGTAATTTACACCGAGAGACCAAATCCAGGGGTAACTTACACCGAGAGACCAAATCCAGGGGTAATTTACACCGAGTGACCAAATCCAGGGGTAACTTACACCGAGAGACCAAATCTAGGGGTAACTTACACCGAGAGACCAAATCCAGGGGTAATTTACACCGAGTGACCAAATCCAGGGGTAACTTACACCGAGAGACCAAATCCAGGGGTAACTTACACCGAGTGACCAAATCCAGGGGTAACTTACACCGAGAGACCAAATCCAGGGGTAATTTACACCGAGTGACCAAATCCAGGGGTAACTTACACCGAGAGACCAAATCCAGGGGTAATTTACACCGAGAGACCAAATCCAGGGGTAATTTACACCGAGAGACCAAATCCAGGGGTAATTTACACCGAGTGACCAAATCCAGGGGTAACTTACACCGAGAGACCAAATCCAGGGGTAACTTACACCGAGAGACCAAATCCAGGGGTAATTTACACCGAGTGACCAAATCCAGGGGTAACTTACACCGAGTGACCAAATCCAGGGGTAACTTACACCGAGAGACCAAATCCAGGGGTAATTTACACCGAGAGACCAAATCCAGGGGTAATTTACACCGAGTGACCAAATCCAGGGGTAACTTACACCGAGAGATCAAATCCAGGGATAATTTACACCGAGAGACCAAATCCAGGGGTAACTTACACCGAGAGACCAAATCCAGGGGTAACTTACACCGAGAGACCAAATCCAGGGGTAATTTACACCGAGTGACCAAATCCAGGGGTAATTTACACCGAGTGACCAAATCCAGGGGTAATTTACACCGAGAGACCAAATCCAGGGGTAATTTACACCGAGTGACCAAATCCAGGGGTAATTTACACCGAGAGACCAAATCCAGGGATAATTTACACCGAGTGACCAAATCCAGGGGTAACTTACACCGAGAGACCAAATCCAGGGGTAATTTACACCGAGAGACCAAATCCAGGGGTAATTTACACCGAGAGACCAAATCCAGGGGTAATTTACACCGAGTGACCAAATCCAGGGGTAACTTACACCGAGTGACCAAATCCAGGGGTAACTTACACCGAGAGACCAAATCCAGGGGTAATTTACACCGAGTGACCAAATCCAGGGGTAACTTACACCGAGTGACCAAATCCAGGGGTAACTTACACCGAGAGACCAAATCCAGGGGTAATTTACACCGAGAGACCAAATCCAGGGGTAATTTACACCGAGAGACCAAATCCAGGGGTAATTTACACCGAGTGACCAAATCCAGGGGTAACTTACACCGAGAGATCAAATCCAGGGATAATTTACACCGAGAGACCAAATCCAGGGGTAACTTACACCGAGAGACCAAATCCAGGGGTAACTTACACCGAGAGACCAAATCCAGGGGTAATTTACACCGAGTGACCAAATCCAGGGGTAATTTACACCGAGTGACCAAATCCAGGGGTAACTTACACCGAGAGACCAAATCTAGGGTAATTTACACCGAGAGACCAAATCCAGGGGTAATTTACACCGAGTGACCAAATCCAGGGGTAATTTACACCGAGAGACCAAATCCAGGGATAATTTACACCGAGAGACCAAATCCAGGGGTAACTTACACCGAGAGACCAAATCCAGGGGTAACTTACACCGAGAGACCAAATCCAGGGGTAATTTACACCGAGTGACCAAATCCAGGGGTAATTTACACCGAGAGACCAAATCCAGGGGTAACTTACACCGAGAGACCAAATCCAGGGGTAACTTACACCGAGAGACCAAATCCAGGGGTAATTTACACCGAGTGACCAAATCCAGGGGTAATTTACACCGAGTGACCAAATCCAGGGGTAACTTACACCGAGAGACCAAATCTAGGGGAAATTTACACCGAGAGACCAAATCCAGGGGTAATTTACACCGAGTGACCAAATCCAGGGGTAATTTACACCGAGAGACCAAATCCAGGGATAATTTACACCAAGAGACCAAATCCAGGGGTAACTTACACCGAGAGACCAAATCCAGGGGTAACTTACACCGAGAGACCAAATCCAGGGGTAACTTACACCGAGAGACCAAATCCAGGGGTAACTTACACCGAGAGACCAAATCCAGGGTAATTTACACCGAGTGACCAAATCCAGGGGTAACTTACACCGAGAGACCAAATCCAGGGGTAACTTACACCGAGAGACCAAATCCAGGGGTAATTTACACCGAGTGACCAAATCCAGGGGTAACTTACACCGAGTGACCAAATCCAGGGGGAACTTACAGCGAGAGACCAAATCCAGGGGTAATTTACACCGAGAGACCAAATCCAGGGGTAACACAGCGAGAGACCAAATCCAGGGGTAATTTACACCGAGAGACCAAATCCAGGGGTAACTTACACCGAGAGACCAAATCCAGGGGTAATTTACACCGAGTGACCAAATCCAGGGGTAACTTACACCGAGAGACCAAATCTAGGGGTAACTTACACCGAGAGACCAAATCCAGGGGTAATTTACACCGAGTGACCAAATCCAGGGGTAACTTACACCGAGAGACCAAATCCAGGGGTAACTTACACCGAGTGACCAAATCCAGGGGTAACTTACACCGAGAGACCAAATCCAGGGGTAATTTACACCGAGTGACCAAATCCAGGGGTAACTTACACCGAGAGACCAAATCCAGGGGTAATTTACACCGAGAGACCAAATCCAGGGGTAATTTACACCGAGAGACCAAATCCAGGGGTAATTTACACCGAGTGACCAAATCCAGGGGTAACTTACACCGAGAGACCAAATCCAGGGGTAACTTACACCGAGAGACCAAATCCAGGGGTAATTTACACCGAGTGACCAAATCCAGGGGTAACTTACACCGAGTGACCAAATCCAGGGGTAACTTACACCGAGAGACCAAATCCAGGGGTAATTTACACCGAGAGACCAAATCCAGGGGTAATTTACACCGAGTGACCAAATCCAGGGGTAACTTACACCGAGAGATCAAATCCAGGGATAATTTACACCGAGAGACCAAATCCAGGGGTAACTTACACCGAGAGACCAAATCCAGGGGTAACTTACACCGAGAGACCAAATCCAGGGGTAATTTACACCGAGTGACCAAATCCAGGGGTAATTTACACCGAGTGACCAAATCCAGGGGTAATTTACACCGAGAGACCAAATCCAGGGGTAATTTACACCGAGTGACCAAATCCAGGGGTAATTTACACCGAGAGACCAAATCCAGGGATAATTTACACCGAGAGACCAAATCCAGGGGTAACTTACACCGAGAGACCAAATCTAGGGGTAACTTACACCGAGAGACCAAATCCAGGGGTAATTTACACCGAGAGACCAAATCCAGGGGTAACTTACACCGAGAGACCAAATCCAGGGGTAACTTACACCGAGAGACCAAATCCAGGGGTAACTTACACCGAGAGACCAAATCCAGGGGTAATTTACACCGAGTGACCAAATCCAGGGGTAACTTACACCGAGAGACCAAATCCAGGGGTAACTTACACCGAGAGACCAAATCCAGGGGTAATTTACACCGAGTGACCAAATCCAGGGGTAACTTACACCGAGTGACCAAATCCAGGGGGAACTTACAGCGAGAGACCAAATCCAGGGGTAAGTTACACCGAGAGACCAAATCCAGGGGTAACACAGCGAGAGACCAAATCCAGGGGTAATTTACACCGAGAGACCAAATCCAGGGGTAACTTACACCGAGAGACCACATCCAGGGGTAATTTACACCGAGTGACCAAATCCAGGGGTAACTTACACCGAGAGACCAAATCTAGGGGTAACTTACACCGAGAGACCAAATCCAGGGGTAATTTACACCGAGAGACCAAATCCAGGGGTAACTTACACCGAGAGACCAAATCCAGGGGTAACTTACACCGAGTGACCAAATCCAGGGGTAACTTACACCGAGAGACCAAATCCAGGGGTAATTTACACCGAGTGACCAAATCCAGGGGGAACTTACACCGAGAGACCAAATCCAGGGGTAATTTACACCGAGAGACCAAATCCAGGGGTAATTTACACCGAGAGACCAAATCCAGGGGTAATTTACACCGAGTGACCAAATCCAGGGGTAACTTACACCGAGTGACCAAATCCAGGGGTAACTTACACCGAGAGACCAAATCCAGGGGTAATTTACACCGAGTGACCAAATCCAGGGGTAACTTACACCGAGTGACCAAATCCAGGGGTAACTTACACCGAGAGACCAAATCCAGGGGTAATTTACACCGAGAGACCAAATCCAGGGGTAATTTACACCGAGTGACCAAATCCAGGGGTAACTTACACCGAGAGATCAAATCCAGGGATAATTTACACCGAGAGACCAAATCCAGGGGTAACTTACACCGAGAGACCAAATCCAGGGGTAACTTACACCGAGAGACCAAATCCAGGGGTAATTTACACCGAGTGACCAAATCCAGGGGTAATTTACACCGAGTGACCAAATCCAGGGGTAACTTACACCGAGAGACCAAATCTAGGGGTAATTTACACCGAGAGACCAAATCCAGGGGTAATTTACACCGAGTGACCAAATCCAGGGGTAATTTACACCGAGAGACCAAATCCAGGGATAATTTACACCGAGAGACCAAATCCAGGGTAATTTACACCGAGAGACCAAATCCAGGGGTAACTTACACCGAGAGACCAAATCCAGGGGTAATTTACACCGAGTGACCAAATCCAGGGGTAATTTACACCGAGAGACCAAATCCAGGGGTAACTTACACCGAGAGACCAAATCCAGGGGTAACTTACACCGAGAGACCAAATCCAGGGGTAATTTACACCGAGTGACCAAATCCAGGGGTAATTTACACCGAGTGACCAAATCCAGGGGTAACTTACACCGAGAGACCAAATCTAGGGGAAATTTACACCGAGAGACCAAATCCAGGGGTAATTTACACCGAGTGACCAAATCCAGGGGTAATTTACACCGAGAGACCAAATCCAGGGATAATTTACACACAAGAGACCAAATCCAGGGGTAACTTACACCGAGAGACCAAATCCAGGGGTAACTTACACCGAGAGACCAAATCCAGGGGTAATTTTACACCGAGTGACCAAATCCAGGGGTAACTTACACCGAGAGACCAAATCCAGGGGTAATTTACACCGAGTGACCAAATCCAGGGGTAATTTACACCGAGAGACCAAATCCAGGGGGTAATTTACACCGAGTGACCAAATCCAGGGGTAACTTACACCGAGTGACCAAATCCAGGGGTAACTTACACCGAGAGACCAAATCCAGGGGTAATTTACACCGAGTGACCAAATCCAGGGGTAACTTACACCGAGTGACCAAATCCAGGGGTAACTTACACCGAGAGACCAAATCCAGGGGTAATTTACACCGAGAGACCAAATCCAGGGGTAATTTACACCGAGTGACCATATCCAGGGGTAACTTACACCGAGAGACCAAATCCAGGGATAATTTACACCGAGAGACCAAATCCAGGGGTAATTTACACCGAGAGACCAAATCCAGGGGTAATTTACACCGAGTGACCAAATCCAGGGGTAACTTACACCGAGAGATCAAATCCAGGGATAATTTACACCGAGAGACCAAATCCAGGGGTAACTTACACCGAGAGACCAAATCCAGGGGTAACTTACACCGAGAGACCAAATCCAGGGGTAATTTACAACCGAGTGACCAAATCCAGGGGTAATTTACACCGAGTGACCAAATCCAGGGGTAACTTACACCGAGAGACCAAATCTAGGGGTAATTTACACCGAGAGACCAAATCCAGGGGTAATTTACACCGAGTGACCAAATCCAGGGGTAATTTACACCGAGAGACCAAATCCAGGGATAATTTACACCGAGAGACCCAAATCCAGGGGTAACTTACACCGAGAGACCAAATCCAGGGGTAACTTGCACCGAGAGACCAAATCCAGGGGTAATTTACACCGAGTGACCAAATCCAGGGGTAATTTACACCGAGAGACCAAATCCAGGGGTAACTTACACCGAGAGACCAAATCCAGGGGTAACTTACACCGAGAGACCAAATCCAGGGGTAATTTACACCGAGTGACCAAATCCAGGGGTAATTTACACCGAGTGACCAAATCCAGGGGTAACTTACACCGAGAGACCAAATCTAGGGGAAATTTACACCGAGAGACCAAATCCAGGGGTAATTTACACCGAGTGACCAAATCCAGGGGTAATTTACACCGAGAGACCAAATCCAGGGATAATTTACACCAAGAGACCAAATCCAGGGGTAACTTACACCGAGAGACCAAATCCAGGGGTAACTTACACCGAGAGACCAAATCCAGGGGTAATTTACACCGAGTGACCAAATCCAGGGGTAACTTACACCGAGAGACCGAATCCAGGGGTAATTTACACCGAGTGACCAAATCCAGGGGTAATTTACACCGAGAGACCAATCCAGGGGTAATTTACACCGAGTGACCAAATCCAGGGGGTAACTTACACCGAGTGACCAAATCCAGGGGTAACTTACACCGAGAGACCAAATCCAGGGGTAATTTACACCGAGTGACCAAATCCAGGGGTAACTTACACCGAGTGACCAAATCCAGGGGTAACTTACACCGAGAGACCAAATCCAGGGGTAATTTACACCGAGAGACCAAATCCAGGGGTAATTTACACCGAGTGACCATATCCAGGGGTAACTTACACCGAGAGACCAAATCCAGGGATAATTTACACCGAGAGACCAAATCCAGGGGTAACTTACACCGAGAGACCAAATCCAGGGGTAACTTACACCGAGAGACCAAATCCAGGGTAATTTACACCGAGTGACCAAATCCAGGGGTAATTTACACCGAGTGACCAAATCCAGGGGTAACTTACACCGAGAGACCAAATCTAGGGGTAATTTACACCGAGAGACCAAATCCAGGGGTAATTTACACCGAGTGACCAAATCCAGGGGTAATTTACACCGAGAGACCAAATCCAGGGATAATTTACACCGAGAGACCAAATCCAGGGGTAACTTACACCGAGAGACCAAATCCAGGGGTAACTTACACCGAGAGACCAAATCCAGGGGTAATTTACACCGAGTGACCAAATCCAGGGGTAATTTACACCGAGAGACCAAATCCAGGGGTAACTTACACCGAGAGACCAAATCCAGGGGTAATTTACACCGGGTGACCAAATCCAGGGGTAATTTACACCGAGTGACCAAATCCAGGGGTAACTTACACCGAGAGACCAAATCCAGGGGAAATTTACACCGAGAGACCAAATCCAGGGGTAATTTACACCGAGTGACCAAATCCAGGGGTAATTTACACCGAGAGACCAAATCCAGGGATAATTTACACCGAGAGACCAAATCCAGGGGTAACTTACACCGAGAGACCAAATCCAGGGGTAACTTACACCGAGAGACCAAATCCAGGGGTAATTTACACCGAGTGACCAAATCCAGGGGTAACTTACACCGAGAGACCAAATCCAGGGGTAATTTACACCGAGTGACCAAATCCAGGGGTAACTTACACCGAGAGACCAAATCCAGGGGTAACTTACACCGAGAGACCAAATCCAGGGGTAATTTACACCGAGTGACCAAATCCAGGGGTAACTTACACCGAGTGACCAAATCCAGGGGGAACTTACAGCGAGAGACCAAATCCAGGGGTAATTTACACCGAGAGACCAAATCCAGGGGTAACACAGCGAGAGACCAAATCCAGGGGTAATTTACACCGAGAGACCAAATCCAGGGGTAACTTACACCGAGAGACCAAATCCAGGGGTAATTTACACCGAGTGACCAAATCCAGGGGTAACTTACACCGAGAGACCAAATCTAGGGGTAACTTACACCGAGAGACCAAATCCAGGGGTAATTTACACCGAGTGACCAAATCCAGGGGTAACTTACACCGAGAGGCCAAATCCAGGGGTAACTTACACCGAGTGACCAAATCCAGGGGTAACTTACACCGAGAGACCAAATCCAGGGGTAATTTACACCGAGTGACCAAATCCAGGGGTAACTTACACCGAGAGACCAAATCCAGGGGTAATTTACACCGAGAGACCAAATCCAGGGGTAATTTACACCGAGAGACCAAATCCAGGGGTAATTTACACCGAGTGACCAAATCCAGGGGTAACTTACACCGAGAGACCAAATCCAGGGGTAACTTACACCGAGAGACCAAATCCAGGGGTAATTTACACCGAGTGACCAAATCCAGGGGTAACTTACACCGAGTGACCAAATCCAGGGGTAACTTACACCGAGAGACCAAATCCAGGGGTAATTTACACCGAGAGACCAAATCCAGGGGTAATTTACACCGAGTGACCAAATCCAGGGGTAACTTACACCGAGAGATCAAATCCAGGGATAATTTACACCGAGAGACCAAATCCAGGGGTAATTTACACCGAGTGACCAAATCCAGGGGTAACTTACACCGAGAGACCAAATCCAGGGGTAATTTACACCGAGAGACCAAATCCAGGGGTAATTTACACCGAGAGACCAAATCCAGGGGTAATTTACACCGAGTGACCAAATCCAGGGGTAACTTACACCGAGAGACCAAATCCAGGGGTAACTTACACCGAGAGACCAAATCCAGGGGTAATTTACACCGAGAGACCAAATCCAGGGGTAATTTACACCGAGTGACCAAATCCAGGGGTAACTTACACCGAGAGATTAAATCCAGGGATAATTTACACCGAGACACCAAATCCAGGGGTAACTTACACCGAGAGACCAAATCCAGGGGTAACTTACACCGAGAGACCAAATCCAGGGGTAATTTACACCGAGTGACCAAATCCAGGGGTAATTTACACCGAGTGACCAAATCCAGGGGTAATTTACACCGAGAGACCAAATCCAGGGGTAATTTACACCGAGTGACCAAATCCAGGGGTAATTTACACCGAGAGACCAAATCCAGGGATAATTTACACCGAGAGACCAAATCCAGGGGTAACTTACACCGAGAGACCAAATCTAGGGGTAACTTACACCGAGAGACCAAATCCAGGGGTAATTTACACCGAGAGACCAAATCCAGGGGTAATTTACACCGAGAGACCAAATCCAGGGGTAACTTACACCGAGTGACCAAATCCAGGGGTAACTTACACCGAGAGACCAAATCCAGGGGTAACTTACACCGAGAGACCAAATCCAGGGGTAACTTACACCGAGAGACCAAATCCAGGGGGAACTTACAGCGAGAGACCAAATCCAGGGGTAACTTACACCGAGAGACCAAATCCAGGGGTAATTTACACCGAGTGACCAAATCCAGGGGTAACTTACACCGAGAGACCAAATCCAGGGGTAACTTACACCGAGAGACCAAATCCAGGGGTAACTTACACCGAGTGACCAAATCCAGGGGGAACTTACAGCGAGAGACCAAATCCAGGGGTAATTTACACCGAGAGACCAAATCCAGGGGTAACACAGCGAGAGACCAAATCCAGGGGTAATTTACACCGAGAGACCAAATCCAGGGGTAACTTACACCGAGAGACCACATCCAGGGGTAATTTACACCGAGTGACCAAATCCAGGGGTAACTTACACCGAGAGACCAAATCTAGGGGTAACTTACACCGAGAGACCAAATCCAGGGGTAATTTACACCGAGAGACCAAATCCAGGGGTAACTTACACCGAGAGACCAAATCCAGGGGTAACTTACACCGAGTGACCAAATCCAGGGGTAACTTACACCGAGAGACCAAATCCAGGGGTAATTTACACCGAGTGACCAAATCCAGGGGTAACTTACACCGAGAGACCAAATCCAGGGGTAATTTACACCGAGAGACCAAATCCAGGGGTAATTTACACCGAGAGACCAAATCCAGGGGTAATTTACACCGAGTGACCAAATCCAGGGGTAACTTACACCGAGTGACCAAATCCAGGGGTAACTTACACCGAGAGACCAAATCCAGGGGTAATTTACACCGAGTGACCAAATCCAGGGGTAACTTACACCGAGTGACCAAATCCAGGGGTAACTTACACCGAGAGACCAAATCCAGGGGTAATTTACACCGAGAGACCAAATCCAGGGGTAATTTACACCGAGTGACCAAATCCAGGGGTAACTTACACCGAGAGATCAAATCCAGGGATAATTTACACCGAGAGACCAAATCCAGGGGTAACTTACACCGAGAGACCAAATCCAGGGGTAACTTACACCGAGAGACCAAATCCAGGGGTAATTTACACCGAGTGACCAAATCCAGGGGTAATTTACACCGAGAGACCAAATCCAGGGGTAACTTACACCGAGAGACCAAATCCAGGGGTAACTTACACCGAGAGACCAAATCCAGGGGTAACTTACACCGAGAGACCAAATCCAGGGGTAACTTACACCGAGAGACCAAATCCAGGGGTAACTTACACCGAGAGACCAAATCTAGGGGAAATTTACACCGAGAGACCAAATCCAGGGGTAATTTACACCGAGTGACCAAATCCAGGGGTAATTTACACCGAGAGACCAAATCCAGGGATAATTTACACCAAGAGACCAAATCCAGGGGTAACTTACACCGAGTGACCAAATCCAGGGGTAATTTACACCGAGTGACCAAATCCAGGGGTAATTTACACCGAGTGACCAAATCCAGGGGTAACTTACACCGAGAGACCAAATCTAGGGGAAATTTACACCGAGAGACCAAATCCAGGGGTAATTTACACCGAGTGACCAAATCCAGGGGTAATTTACACCGAGAGACCAAATCCAGGGATAATTTACACCAAGAGACCAAATCCAGGGGTAACTTACACCGAGAGACCAAATCCAGGGGTAACTTACACCGAGAGACCAAATCCAGGGGTAATTTACACCGAGTGACCAAATCCAGGGGTAACTTACACCGAGAGACCAAATCCAGGGGTAATTTACACCGAGTGACCAAATCCAGGGGTAACTTACACCGAGAGACCAAATCCAGGGGTAACTTACACCGAGAGACCAAATCCAGGGGTAATTTACACCGAGTGACCAAATCCAGGGGTAACTTACACCGAGACCAAATCCAGGGGTAACTTACACCGAGAGACCAAATCCAGGGGTAATTTACACCGAGTGACCAAATCCAGGGGTAACTTACACCGAGTGACCAAATCCAGGGGGAACTTACAGCGAGAGACCAAATCCAGGGGTAATTTACACCGAGAGACCAAATCCAGGGGTAACACAGCGAGAGACCAAATCCAGGGGTAATTTACACCGAGAGACCAAATCCAGGGGTAACTTACACCGAGAGACCAAATCCAGGGGTAATTTACACCGAGTGACCAAATCCAGGGGTAACTTACACCGAGAGACCAAATCTCGGGGTAACTTACACCGAGAGACCAAATCCAGGGGTAATTTACACCGAGTGACCAAATCCAGGGGTAACTTACACCGAGAGACCAAATCCAGGGGTAACTTACACCGAGTGACCAAATCCAGGGGTAACTTACACCGAGAGACCAAATCCAGGGGTAATTTACACCGAGTGACCAAATCCAGGGGTAACTTACACCGAGAGACCAAATCCAGGGGTAATTTACACCGAGAGACCAAATCCAGGGGTAATTTACACCGAGAGACCAAATCCAGGGGTAATTTACACCGAGTGACCAAATCCAGGGGTAACTTACACCGAGAGACCAAATCCAGGGGTAATTTACACCGAGAGACCAAATCCAGGGATAATTTGCACCGAGAGACCAAATCCAGGGGTAACTTACACCGAGAGACCAAATCCAGGGGTAATTTGCACGAGAGACCAAATCCAGGGGTAACTTACACCGAGTGACCAATTTCGGGGATAACTTGCACGGGGTCTGACACTGACAATGAAATAGGAATCGGAGTGCCTCAGCATGGGGAATGGTCATGCTGGTGAAACCAGCTCCTGTGAAGGCGAAATGGTGAAGATGTGATGGTGGAATCAGATGGCGACTGTGGAGCCCAGTGTCGGGTTATTTTCAGAAGCCCTTTTCCCGCGAGACCTGATGATTTGGCTGAAACCAGTGCCTGGTCTTGTGTCAAAATCCCAAAGTCCAACATCTGTGATGTGTTTTTCTGTGAGAAGTGTAGCGATGTGAAAAAAGGGAGTAAGCTGGGTTGGAATGAACAGCTCTTGTGGGTGTTTTGTGACTTGTCTGTTAGAGCAAAAATGAAATGAAAAGGATGCATCTGGTGATGCTGGTGCTGTTAAGAATGCTTTCTAATCCTAAACACTAAGACCCTAATTAGTAGTACCAACCCTGAATCCTAATCCTAACCTTGTTGCAAGAAACATTAATCCCTGATTGCTGAATTTTGACCAAACTTGCAGCAGTCATTGCCTGTTCTCCAGGTCTAGAAAATTCAAATTCAAAAACCAGCTTTGTCCATTAGGACACAGAAGAATGCAACGAATTAGGGACTTTACTATCCGGATCAAATCAAAGGAACGCATGGGCTGGATGTGGCCCGTAGAATGCATTTTAAATATTCCCATGTTTCAGGGTATAATGCCCCCTCTCATTATAAAGCAGGGCTGTTTCTCAGTCCTAATCACCACCCATGTGACTCCAGTTTGCAAATCAGGCTTCTCTGTGTTTCCCGACCAACCCCCCCCCCCCCCCCCCCCCATGGTCAAATAATCTACCAACACTATCTAAACTCACCAATGTTGAGTGGCCACTTGGCTGAAGTACCTGGAGGGCAGTCTGTACCTGTAGAGCCGTACCTGAAAATTCAGTTGGGTAGATACAGAGCAAGGTATTTCCTCCAGTGTGGGAGTCCAGCAATAAGGGGGCACAATCTTAAAATTAGAGCCAGGCTATTCAGGAGTGAAATCAGAAGCAATTTTTCACACACATGGTAACAGAAATCTGAAGCTGACGACTCAAAATTTGTACATGTTCGCTGATTGAAAATTTATGTTGCAAGCTTGCTGTGTTGCCAATATTCCCTCTGATGTCACAGATGGTGCAGATCAACCTTGTTGTCAATAGTTATTCGAAACAGGGACATTGGTCATCCTAAGATTCCTTAAAAAATGGCCAAAGACAAGTACTTTATTTGAAGCAGGAATAGTTGCCAGGATAGCAGGGAATTCCCATCTCTTCTTCAGATAGAGCTGTGGGATCTTTCAAACAAGAACTAGCATTTATGAAGCATTTTTTTTTACATCCTCACGATGTTCCAAAGTGGTTTTCTGGCAGTGATGTATTTTTTGAAGTGCAATCACTGTTGCACTCTTGGAGAGAATTGAAGACGTTATCTAGTTGGACACTCCCAGTGTAGTACGAAGGGGAGTGCTGCACTGTTGGACAGCTGTCTTTCAGATGAAAATGGGTTAAACCGAGGCCCTGTCTGCCTTCTCAGGTGGACGTAAAAGATTCCATGGCACTATTTGAAGAAGAATAGGGGAGTTCCGAATGGTGTCTTGGGATATTTATCCCTCAATCAATATCAGTTAAAAACTGATTATCTGGTCATTATCACATTGCTATTTGTGGGAGCTTGCTGTGCATAAATTGGCTGGTGTGTATCCTACATTACAACAGTGACTACGCTCCAAAATAGTACTTCATTGGCTGTAACCTGCTTTGGGACTTTCTGAGGTCATGAAAGGTGCTGTGTAAATGCAAGTCTGTCTTTCTTTCCTTTGGATACAAGCTCTTGTTGGGTTTGGTTTGACTCCAGCCCCTTTTTCGCCAAAACTGCCTTCTCTCCACCAGATGACAGTCTCCACTGCCTGAACACAGAGATTGCTCTGAGCAGCACCTGCTCTGTGTTTATGTTTATTTCGAGACATTCCAAGGTTTTGTTACCCAACTTGAAGCGGGAGCTTAGTGGGGACTGCGTTGGCTGAGCTATGGGAGGAGTTGGCCACATGCCCGCAGCTATTGAGTACTTTTTGGTTGGTGGGAAATGGGTTAATTGGAGCCTCTATAGTGTGAACAAATAACAGTACAGCACAGGAACAGGCCGTTCGGCTCTCCAAGCCTGTGCTGATCATGATGCCTGTCTAAACTAAAACCTTCTGCATTTCCGGCTCCAAGTGCTGTTGCAGGGGAGGTTTCAGCTGCCTGCTCACTGTGTGTCAGAGTCTAACTTAATAACCGTTGATTATTCACCAGCCAGTGGGCTCAAAAGCAGTAGCTGGAGGGCTGCTGAAGCCCTCCTCTGTCTGTTAATGTCTCAGTGATGGCACTCTTGCTGCTGAATCAGAAGGTTGTGGGTTTGATCCCCACTACAGAGTCTGGAGCACGCAATCTCTCCCTGAACCAATATCATTAAAAACAGATTATCTGGTTATTACATTTGTGGGACCTTGCTATGTATAATTTAGCTGCTGTGTTTCTTAAATTATAACAGGGCTTCCAAAGCTCCGGTTAGGCCCTGACTAGTGTGTTGCATCCAGTTCTGGTCACCATGCTTCAGGAAAGATATGAGAGGCTACAGAGGAAATTTATCAGAATGGTTCCAGGGATGGAAGATTTTAGTTACAAGGTTAGATTGGAAAAGCTGGGTTTGTTCTCCCTGGAGCAAAGGAGAGGGGAGATTTGATAGAGGTGTACAAGGTTCTGACGAGTTAGACAGGAAATACTGTTCCCATTAACAGTTGGTGCAAGGACAAGGGGGCAGAGATTGAAGAATTTGGCAGGAAATGTAGGGGGAATGTGAGAATGGAAGAGCCGGCATGGACTCAATGGGCCGAATGGCCTCCTACGGCATAAATGACTCTATGTCAAAGTACCTAATTTGCTGTAAAGTGCTTTGGGATGTCCTGAGGTTGGAAAAGGTGCTATAGAAATGCAAGTCTTTCCTCCTTCTTTGTCACCTTCAGACTCAACTATTTTGCCATTTTAACACTCCCCCCTGCTCTCATGTTCACAGCTCTGTCCTGGGATTGCTGCAGTGTTCCAGTGAACATCAACACAAGCTCGAGGAACAGCATCTCATTTACCGATTAGGCACACTACAGCCTGCCGGACTGAACATTGAGTTCAGGAATTTCAGAGCATGACGGGCCCCCCATTTTACTTTTATTTTTAGTTATTTTTTTCTTTTTCCTTTAAAAAATGTTTTGGTTTGTTTTATTTTATTTCATCTTAGTTTGTTCAGTTTGCTTGCCCACTGTTTTTTTCATGTTTGTACTTGCAGCTGTTCAATTTTAAGTCCATTAACACCCTATCTGTACTAATGCTTTGTCTTTCAACACACCATTTAACATATTGTTTGCCTTTGCTGCATGACCTTCTGGTCAGCTATTCTGTGACCTTCTCCTATCTACACCTCTTTTGTTATCTCTTGCCCCACCCCCGCTTTATGTTCTTATAACCTTTTACATTTCTAATATTTGCCAGTTCTGATGAAGGGTCACTGACCTGAAACGTTAACTCTGCTTCTCTCTCCACAAATACTGCCAGGCCTGCTGAGTATTTCCCGCATTTCTTGTTTTTATTTTGATGTCTTCCTTGCCGGTCTCCCATCCTCTGTACACATGAACTCATCCAAAACTAACTTACACAAAGTCCTGTTCACCCATTATCCATCCATTACGCTCGCTGATCTACATTGGCTCCCGGTGCCTGAACACTTTCATTTAAAAATTCTTATTTTCCTGTTCAGATCTCTTCATGACCTCGTCCACTCCCCATCCCTGTAACCTTCTCCAGCCCCACAACCCTGTATCCCAGGTTGCTAAAGGAAGTGGGAGTGGGGATAGCGGGAGTGCTTGCCATAATCTTCCAGTCTTCCCTAGAAAAGGAAAAGGTACCAGAGGATTGGAGAGTGGCAAATGTGACACCCTTATACAAGAAAGGGTGTAAGGACATTCCTAGCAACTACAGGCCACTCAGTTTAACATCAGTGGTGGGTAAGGTTTTAGAAACAATAATGAGGGAAAAAATATCAACAGGCACTTGGAGAGATTTGAGTTAATTAAGTATAGTCAACACGGATTTGTAAAAGGCAGATTGTGCTTGACTAATCTGATTGAATTTTTTGATGAAGTAACAGAAGGTCGATGAAGGGAAAGCAATGGATATCTGTACGGATTTTATGAAAGCATTTGACAAAGTACCACATAAAAGGCTGATTAACAAAATTGAAGCTCATGAAATAGGAGGGTCAATGTCAGCTTGGATAAAAAATTGGCTTAAGGTTAGGAAACAGAGTGTCATGGTCAATGGTTGTTTTGATTCTGGAGGATGGTACACAGTGGTGTTCCCCAAGGTTCAGTGCCAGGACCATTACTTTTTTGATATATATAAATGACTTGGATATTGAAATACAGAGTAAATGCCAATGATATGAAATTTGGAGGTGTGGCAGACAGTGAGGATAATACCTATCGACTGTAACAGGACATAGGTAAGCTAGCAGAATGAGCAGACAAATTGCAGATGGAATTTAATACAGAGAAGTGTGAGTTGAAGAATTTTGGCAGAAGGGATAGGGAGAAGCAATATAGGCTAAATGACACAGTTCTAGAGAGTTTGCATGGACAGAGGAACCTGGGGGTTCATGTGCATGGATCTTTGAAGGTGGCAGGACATATTGAGAGTAGTTAGCAAAGCATATGGGATCTTGGACTTCATCAATAAGTACAAAAGCAGGGAAGTTATGCTGAATCTTTATAAAGCTCTGGTTAGGCCACAACTAGAGTATTGTGTCCAGTTTTGATCACCATACTTTAGGAAGGATGTGAGGGTCCTTCAGATGGTTCAGAGGAGATTTACTAGAATGGTTCCAGGAACAGGGAATTTTAGCTGCACGGTTAAGTTGGAGAAGCTGGGGTTGTTGTCCTTGGAGCAAAGGACATTGAAGGTAGATTTTATAGAGGTGTAGAAGATTATGACAGGTTTAGATAAGGTAGACAAATTTGCTGATAGTAAAAGAGTCAGATTTAAGTTTTTGGGCAAGAGATGCAGGGAGGATGTGAGGAATGACTTTTTTATGCAGCATGTGGTAATAACCTGGAACTCCCTACCTATGAGGGCGGTGGAACTGGAGACGATGAATGATTTCAAAAAGAAATTGGATGGGCACTTGAGCGAAATAAACTTGCAGGGCTATGGTAATAGAGTGGGTGAATGGGACTGACTGGATTGCTGTACAGAGAACCGGCATGGACTCATCATCTGTTATTGAATTATATCAAAATAGATTCCACAAAAATAACACCATTACTTTTAATTTTCACTCTCAGACCCTCAGTGCAGATTCACACTGCACCATAGTACACAGTTATGATGCACAGGTATGTGAGTGAACAAGGTGGAATGGCCTTCTTTGCCATTATGACTCTACGACCATCTAAGATCTTTTTGTTGCTCCAGCTCTTTTAAGCATTCCCCAGTTCTTTTGCCCCACCATTGGTAGCTGAGCTTTCAGCCGTCTAGGCCCTGAGCTCTGGAATTCCTACCCTAAATTCTCTCCACCTTTAAGATCCCCCCTTAAAAGCTACTTCTTTGACCAAGCTTTTAGTCACCTGTACTAATATCTCCTTATGTGGTTTGGTGTCAGTTTTTGTCTAATAACACTCCTGTGAAGCATCTTAGGACTTTTATCTATATAAAAGTTGCTGTATAAATGCAAGTTGTTGTTGTAGACTAATCACTGGGGATTGAGATTCTTCACTCTAGGTACCAGACAATGCTGTTTGCTAGTGGGATGGGTGTTTCTGGCTGGACAAGCAGTGGAAAACATCCTAGTTCCCTGTGCTGGGAAACTGCTAGTATTAGTTGGTTAAACTCCAGCATTATCCCTGCACACACTTAGAGTGACCCATGCCTCTTTTCTGCTAACCTATACCTAAGCTGTCTGAATTTGCATTTCTATTGCACCTTCCATGACCTCAGTGCTTTACAGCCAATGAAATACTTCTGAAGTGTGCTAATGGAGGAAACATGGCAGCCAATTTACGAACAGCAAGGTCCCAGAAACAGCAATATGATAATGATCAGATTCCCTGCTCATAAAGTAGCATAGTGGGATTTTTAAAAAACATCTCCTGAGAGGGCAGACAAGGCCTCAGTTTAATGTCTTAAGTGAAAGTCAGCTCTAGATTACATGGTCAAGTGTCTGGGGTGGCACTTTGAACCCACAACCTTCTGACTCAGAGGTGAGAGAGCTTCCCATTGAGCTACAGCTGACAGTAGCCAAACAAGGACCTCTCCCCATTCTCACTCACTGCATTGTTTAAGAGACTCATAAACATAAGGAAGTTGTTTCCACATCACATGCTGACTGATCAACAGCTGTTGTGCGATGTGAGGGAGAGGGCAGAACACAGAGAATGAAGGGGAAAAGAAGGGTCATTAGAAACTGAATATGGATCAAGCACCTGCCAGCCATATGCCACTCAGAGTGGGTGATGTGTGCCAGGCTGCAATAACCCCCTTCTTGAAATAGGTATGTTAAAATAAATCACATCTCATCAAACATGGCCCTGGAGAGAGGGAATAAGGGCACAATACGAGAGAAGGAAGCTGATCGAATAAATCTCCCAGACAAGGCACCTGCTCTGCAATCAACACCTTTTCCACCTTTCCAGTGCTGAATTGTATAACACACAATGATGTGTTTTCAGCAGTGAGTTTCTGTCATTGGGAGGCGAGTGTGGGGCATGGTCCAGGCTTTAGCACTGGCATTCACCCTGCACACATCTGGAGGGAAGCTCCCTGCTGATTAAACTTTAAGGTGTGCTACTTCTGTACATAATGAGCAAACAAAATGTACAACTGAAACATCATGCCGGATACAGCATTATTGCTGTCTCTCCGAGTCATTTCTGATCAGTCCACCTTGTTTCATTGACAGTGTAGTCGACCAATGAGGTGGAGATGTAACACAGCCCATGACCTGAGCTTTCTGACTGGTCCATTGTGTTTCATTGGCAGGTCGTTGACCAATGAGGTAGCAGTTATTACAGGGGTCCAACCAATGGAGGTGGCCAGAAGGCAATCCAAACAAAAATGAGGCACTTTTCCATTCCCACAGTGGTTGGGCCAGAAATGGAAGTGGAACAAGAAGGCAGTGCCTGGTAGTGAGGTCAGTGATACTTCAACAAAATTAATGCTGGAGAGGTAAGTTCTGGGAGAAGGCTGGTACTACTTTTATAAGCAAACCTGGTAAGACTATAATAGGGATAAGCTGCTCAAGTGCACTCAGCTTCATAAACAAGTTTCCGAAGAAGGGTCACTGACCCGAAACGTTAACTCTGCTTCTCTTTCCACAGATGCTGCCAGACCTGCTGAGTGAATCCAGCATTTCTTGTTTTTGTTTCAGATTTCCAGCATCCGCAGTATTTTGCTTTTATATTATTCATAAACAAGTATCTGAGAGCAATGGCACAAGAGATGTGCAGGTAAAAACTGGAAAGATCTCTGCTGCACTGAGACAAAGTCATTATTCAACAACTCTGCCATTTCCTTATTTTCATTTGCAATATTACATCTGTTTGTGAAGGGCCCACATTACCCTTGACTACATCTTTTCTTCTAATGTAATTGTAAAAACCTTATAAATCATGATAATCCTCTCAAGTTTCTTTTTGTATTTCTTTTTGCAGCTCTTCCTGTCTTTCTTGTCTTCCTTTGCTGCTCTTTACATCTGTCCTAGCTCTTTGGATCCCACGGTTCATCTGTAACTTGACCTGATAACAGTTTTAAATAAGGGGAAACTGTTTCCAGTGGCAGAATGATCGGTAACCGGAGGACACAAATTTCAGGTGATTGGCAAAAGAACCGGGAGAAACGTGAAAACATTTTTTGACATAGCAAGTTGTTGTAATCTGGAATGCATTGCCCGAAAGGGCGGTAGAAGCAGTTTTAATAGTAACTTTCAAAAAGGAATTGGATAAATACTTGAAGGGAAAAAATTTACAGGACTATGATAAAAGGGAGCAGGAGTGTGACTAATTGGATAGCTGTACCAAAGAGCCAGCAAAAGCATGATGGGCCGAATGGCCTCCTTCTGTATTATTCTATGATTCTGTGAACGCTCAGGGCTGATGAGGGGGTGCTGAAGGCGACCATGCCTATCAGCTGCATTCCAAATCCTCCTGCAAGTCACTGATCAGCTCCTTTCGTGCCTGTTTATCGGACATCAGCCCTTCATTCTCTGGAGCCGAGTGCTCTCCTTCTATTCCATTACCACTACTGCTGACAGGATTGGCAGTCCACTGCTCAGAAAGGATTGTCGAGTGGACAAAAAAGCTTGGAAGGAAGAAGAGGACGAGAGATCCCGCCAGGAGGAAGCCGCCCGCAGTCATAAAGGAGATGGTGAAACTTCCTGTTAGGTCTTCCAGAAACCCTGAGTGGAGAAAGATGAAGCAAGTTACTTTTTTCAAGATTTATTTCATCCCTGGAGCTCCTACTGTAGGAAATTACTTTCTTGTGAACATTGTATTCTCAGAATGCTAAGAGACCTCACTTCTGGAAGCAAATACTTTCCATTTCAGACACTCCATGTCAACATCAAACACTTTCAGGGCATGGACAACTCAAATTAGATGCAACGTAAGGCATTCTCTGCATTGTACTGTCAAACACACCCAGAGCAGGTATGGCATGGGTTACATACAGAGTAAAGTGTGAGGTGATTCACTTCGGAAGGAGTAACAGGATTGCAGAATACTGGGCTAATGGGAAGATTCTTGGTAGTGTAGATGAGCAGAGAGATCTTGGTGTCCAGGTACATAAATCCCTGAAAGTTGCCACCCAGGTTAATAGAGCTGTTAAGAAGGCATATGGTGTGTTAGCTTTTATTAGTAGGGGGATCGAGTTCAGGAGCCACGAGGTCATGCTGCAGCTGTACAGAACTCTGGTGCGGCCGCACCTGGAGTATTGCATGCAGTTCTGGTCACCGCATTATAGGAAGGATGTGGAAGCTATGGAAAAGGTGCAGAGGAGATTTACTAGGATGTTGCCTGGTATGGAGGGAAGGTCTTACGAGGAAAGGCTGAGGGACTTGAGGTTGTTTTCGTTAGAGAGAAGGAGGAGAAGAGGTGACTTAATTGAGACATATAAGATAATCAGAGGGTTAGATAGGGTGGATAGTGAGAGCCTTTTTCCTCGGATGGTGATGGCAAACACGAGGGGACATAGCTTTAAGTTGAGGGGTGATAGATATAGGACAGATGTTAGAGGTAGTTTCTTTACTCAGAGAGTAGTAGGGGCGTGGAACTCCCTGCCTGCAACAGTAGTAGACTCGCCAACTTTAAGGGCATTTAAGTGGTCATTGGATAGACATATGGATGAAAATGGAATAGTGTAGGTCAGATGGTTTCACAGGTCGGCGCAACATTGAGGGCCAAAGGGCCTGTACTGCGCTGTAATGTTCTATTCTATAAAGCTCCCTCTATACCATCCCATCAAACACTCGCAGGATAGGTACAGCAGGGGATTAGATACAGAGTAAATCTCCCTCTACACTGTCCCCATCAAATACTCCCAGGACAGTTACAGCAGGGGATTAGATACAGAGTAAATCTCCCTCTACACTGTCCCCATCATAAAAAAAGGGGGTCTGTCGGTTGCTTTCTCTCCCTCAATCAGGAGAAGGCATTCGACAGGGTGGATCACGAATACCTTTTCAGGTCTCTGCGTGTGTTCGGACTTGGCTGCATTTTGTGGCCCGAGTCCGACTTTTATACGCCACCACAGAGTGTTTGGTTAAGGTTAATGGGTCCTTGACGGCGCCCCTTCGCTTTGGGAGAGGAGTGCGTCAGGAACGCCCCATGTCCGGCCAATTATATACCAGTTGCGTGGAGCCATTCCTGCACCTGCTTTGTGGGAGGTTTACGGGTTTGGCTCTGCGCGGGCCGCGGCTTTCGCTGGTGACGTGCTCCTCACGGTCACAGATCCCATTGACTTGCAGAGGACACGTGACTGCCAGCAGACCTTTTCTTCTGCGTCCTCCACGAGGATCAATTGGGAGAAATGTTCTGAGCTCCTGGTGGGTCAGTGGCGGGTGGATTCCCTGCCGGAGGAGTTGACACCATTTGCGTGGAGCACCACGCACTAAAAGCTGGCTACCCAACCCAAACCCAATGGGACCTGACGACATGCGCCGGGTTCAGCTTAGATTGGGTCGGGTCGCACTCCGGGTCTGGCATTCAGCTCGGTTCGGGTTGGGCTGGTTCGGACACGCTCTATCACCACCTCCGGTAAGTGGCTCCAATGTTAATATATTTTTTGGACTTGAAAGGTGGTTTTGCTACAGCTATTTAAAGCTTGTGCAGATAAGCAACAAAGTGAAAAACGGAAGGTAGGTTAACTGATGTCGGGTCGGGTGCTGGAAAAAATAAAAGGACTTGGATCGGGCTCAAGCCGGATGTGGTTCTGTCGGGCTTGGATCGGGTTTTATTTGCAGACCTGAGTCGGCCTTTACCACGCACCTCCCGTCCACCTGAGGAAGCCTGGCCGGCAAACTGGCAGGACTTGGAGGTAAACGTCTGTACAGGACTGCTCTGAGTGCTTTCCTATAGGGGCCGAGCGCTGGTCATAAACCAACTGGTGGCCTTGATGCTTTGGTACTGGTTGGTCACTTTGGCCCCGCCTCCTCCATTTGCCGCCAAGATCCAGAAGAAGCTCGTTGATTTCTTCTGGGGCAAGAGGAAACACTGGGTCTCTGTCGCGGTCCTGAGTCACCCAGTTGACAAGAGCAGCCAATCACTGGTGTGCGTCCATGCCCAGGTTGCGACTCTCCTCCTTCGAAGCCTCCCAGATGGTGTGCGCTGGTGACGTATTCTTTCCGCTGGGGCACTGCCTCTAAGACGACACGCAGCACCCAGCAGAGAACGTTAGCTGCGCTGCTCTGAGGGAGTTGCCCATTTTTTACCGGGATCTATTCAGTGTCTGGAACATGGTCGCCTCTAGTCAGGGCGCTACCCCGCCAGCAGGGGACAGCGCCTTGGCTGTCCGTGCAGCCGGCTCTAGGGATGGACCGACGGGCGGAGGAGTAGTTGAAACCACCGGGACGCCCCTCACTACGGGTGACGAGGGTGCTCGGGCGTGCTCCCGGCCGAGCTGACCCCTGCTCGGCTGGAACTGCTCATTGGACCCAGGTCCTGAAACCCTGCTCAGGAGTTGGTCGCGCACAACCTGAGCCACCTCTTGGAAATGCCTTCCGTGCCATTCTAAACGGCACGGAGGGGTTTCCTGTACGGGCTGCTCCTGCACACTCTCGACTTACTCACCCTCGTCAGCCACCTGGACACGCCATTATGGTCTGTTGCCATCTGGCGGCGAGGGGAAACCCCGATGGAGGTCTCACTATGCGGGAGTCCTCCCCTTTACATCGGGGACCTTGGGTGGAGGGTGCTGCACTGGGCATTCCCATGCAATAGACTTTTAAGTAGGTTCATGGACTCCCAGGCCGCCTGTACTTTCTGTGGCCTGGACGAGTCCGTGTTTCACATATATACAGAGTGGGCGAGGTTGCAGCCCCTGTGAGTATTTGAAGGGGCTGCTCCTCAAGTTCTGGCTGCACTTCAGTCGCACGCTCCTGATCTTTGGGCACCCGATGTGGAGGAGCGTGGGCCAGGAGGAGGAACTCCTCGTCGGTCTGCTACTGGGCCTGGCCAAGGTGGCAATTCACAGGTCCAGACTGCGGGCCGTCGGTGGGTCCGTCTGCCCTGATTGCCTGCCCCTCTTCCGCAGTTACGTTCGCGTCCGGGTGTCCCTGGAGAAGGAGCATGCGGTGTCTGCTGGTTCGCTTGAGGCCTTCCGCGACTGGTGGGCACTGCAGGGGCTGGAGTACATCATTGATGCAGACAAAAAAGAACGGGGTTAGATACAGAGTAAAGCTCCCTGTACATTGTTGCAACAAGAAAATAGCACTTCTCTCTGTACTGGCTGTTCTGAGTGAGACTAAATTAAGTATTCATTTATTCAGCCTGACCTTATCTAAGGAGAGACTGAGCACTGTGTAATTATACTTGTTAGCTGCAGATTTGTTTTCAGATACTGTAGATGTTTCAATATTCTGCACTAGCTTCTGAGATGTTGCAGATTATTTATATAAACATATCACAGGTCTGATTCCTGTGTACTTTGTTAATCACTGCTGTTATTGAGCCAAATTCCCTCTATTTACTTCTTGCTGTTCTCTTTGCACTCACAGATTTAGCAGAAAGTCTCTGGCTAACTGTCATATGAAAGGCCAGACAATATCTGTTTCATATTTAGATATTCTAGTTCATTCATTAGATGGGATATGCTTTTCAGAAATTCTGTGTTGTTTTGAGTTTTGGGCTTTACTGCGATTCTTCTGATTATCACCTGAAGGCGCCGGCTCTTACTGGGGTACAGCTGCGTTGGTTTACTCATTGGTTACCTTACCCTAGTGACGAATCTTCATGTACAGGTGTAGGCATTGTGTGTTGGTGGGGTATTTGGGCACAGTCATCGGGGCTGTGTCTGATCCTCTCCTTACCTGTCATCCACATACTTTCCAGCAGATGTCACCAGAATGCAGTCTAGAGGAGGAACCCTGAAACATGTTCACATCCTACTCCAAGATCGCTGAGGTCAATTACAGCAACCTTACTGGGTCAGTGGCACTAGGGTATGACCTACAACCTTTGGTTCTATACGGATCTTACAGTGTAATGCTTACTCTTCTTATTGGTTTTAACATCCAAATTCCTATAATTATACTGTTTTTGATTCAAAACATTAAATATTACTCTTGCTTCTGCAGTCCAGCAGTGATCTAAATGCTCTGATTCTCTCCCATATTGTCAGTGCGCTAACAAAATGTCAGCTACAGCTATCCAATAAGAAGTAAAGAAAAAAAAGAACTTGTATTTATGCAGCATCTTTCATAACCTCAGGATGTCCCAAAGTGCTACGCAACCAATGAAGTACCTTTTTGAAATGTATTCACTGTTGCAATGTAAGAAAATCTGTAATCAATTTGTGTACTGCAAGCTCCAACAGGCAGCAATGTGATAATGGACAGATTATCTGTTTCAGTGATGTTGGTTGAGGGATAAATATTGGCCAAGAAACTGGGGATAACTCCCCTGCTGTTCTTCAAACTAGTGCCACCGGATCTTTTATATCCACCTGAGAGGGCAGACAGAGCCTCGGTTTAATGTCTCCTCTGAAAGATGGGTACCTCTGATGGTGCAGTACTCCCTTGGTACTGCACTGGGGTGTCAATCTAGATCTTGTGCTCAGCTCAGTAGAGTGGGAATGTGCACCCACAATATTCTGACTCAGAACCAACACTATTGACTGCCCTTTCCTTGTCCCATTTGTCCTTTGAACATTTAAACAGTCTAAAACTAATTTGCCTGGAATATTCTCTGCGTCGCCTCAGTGGGTTGGGTTCCATGTGTCACCTTATCATACCTCACTCCAGTACATATTATTCATGTGCGAGTCATGACATAGGCATAGACATCTTCAGCATGGAGTCTGACCGTTAGTCTGGACACACACACTTCTGGTAGGTAATGAGTGGTGGGAATCCTGGCTGATTTTTCCATTCTCCTAACCTAGGTCTATTGTAGCCCCAACTCCCAAGTATTTCAGTGACCATCTCTTACATCAACATGAATTGACATACAACTCTAACATCACCAATTGCTGCAATTTGCCACATTGTTCCTCTCTATCTCACAATTTCATTAATACTTTTATCTACTGCAATCATATTGAATCCAGTAGCCTCCATTACCTGATAGGGGAGGCCCAAGTAGACTGCCAATACTCATTATCATCAGAAAGAGCCCAGTTGCATTGAGAATCCGACCAATTCCTACGATGTCTGGGAGATTGGCAAAGATGAGTGGGGAAAGGGCTCCAGCACAGAAGCCATAAAAGAGACTGAGCCCCACTAGACTGAAGTATGTCTTCCCCAAAGGAATGAGGAGAAGACTGACTCCAGTGAGAACACCACAGACGAATAACATGTGGATTGTCCGGATCAGCCTGAGGTCAGCAACCCAACCAGAAAACAGCCGAGCGACAGTGTCAGAGATGGCAGTAACAGACAACAGGAATACAGCCTTATAATCGCTTAATCCAAGGTTCTTTCCATGGGCTACCAGATGGACATAGGGGACAAAGTAGCCTGTAGTCATCAGAGTTATTGCGAAAGTATACACCATAAAGCCACGGTGCAGGAAAAGGGTCAAATCAAAAGCAGAGGTTACTTTGCCCCAAAACTCATTATTTTTCATTCCATCATCAGGATGCCCTCTTGAGGGAATAAGAAAGTCCTCTCGGAGTGTGATGGGTCTGAGCAGGGCCGCAGAGACACAGAGGTTCAACATTAATGCAGACAGGATCTGGAGGGCTCCACGCCAACCATATTCATCGATCAGGAGCTGAAACAGTGGAGAGAGGATGAAAGAAGCGACTCCCACTCCAGTAAATGCCAAACCAGTTGCCAAGGCTCTGCGTCTCTTGAAGTATCTGGAGATCATAACCACTGTGGGAGTGAAGACCAAAGCCCAACCAAAACCTGGAGAGCAAAACAAGAAACAATGAAGGCCATCTTCTCATTAGGTGCGTCTTTTATAGATGATGTGTGTACTATGTTGGTGCTGTTACATAGCTCAGGGTATGTGTTGTCAAAGGTTACATTTGATCTAACTATTCCTCGTCCACTGGGTTGTTTCCCTGGTTTATATGGGAACAAAGCATGTAAATTTTATGGGCAGGAAAAGACCAGCTGGTCCATCAAGCCAGCCTTATAATGACTGGAGCATCATGATTAAACCCTCCCTCCCCACCCCACCCCACCCCACCAGTCACTCTTTCTGCAGTCGTGTAATCACCTGAGACAAACAAAAAACCCATGGCCAATGAGAGAAAAAGTATTCTGAAAATTTCCTCTCTGACCCCATCAGGTGATCAAACCAGGAAAGGAGATCTCATGGACCAAGGTTAACTATGAAGCTGTGGAAGTGAGCAGAACGACATGGCACTATGCTAGATGGGAAATATAGCCAAGTTAGGAGTAGTCACTTTGCTGAGCTCTGATGAAATGATTTAAAGCTTGAGAAACTGCAATGAAATAGTTAAAAGTAAAGGCTGAGAGTGTGAGATCGTATAAACTTACAGGCACTGGTAATTGCAAGGACATTTGTTCATTCATGACTTGATTGTGTAACTCCTTGTGGTTTGGAACAAATGGATTCCTGTGAGACATGCTGGCCATCCCTGTGTGAGTGATGATAAGGAATGAAAGGCCCCACTATCACTGTATACTGTTGCTGCTTGGTGTGACTTCATCATGTGACTTGATAGAGATTACAGGATCACAGGACTTATGACAATTGTGGGAATCAAAAGCAGTATCTGTGGGAATCAAAATCAGTATCTTGTTTCTAACTCCTCTTCCTTTGCTAATTGTCTTAATGTCTGTTTTCTTTTAATCTTGCTGGTACAAAACAATATTTTATTAGTAACAAGTATGTATTGAGAATGGAGTGTATTGTAACCTCAGTAACAGATGTACTGCATGTCACCACGTGGGTGAAGTCGAATTGTACCGCACTGATTGGTTAAACAAGGAGGTGTAGCATGAATCTTAATGTATAAACAGTAGTACCTGTATCACAAACTTCACTTACTCTGGGGGGGGGACCCGACAGACTCTGGTGGAGTCAGTGCCGCTGTTCTCAGAGTAAGTCCACTGGCGACTGCGCAAATAAAGTAATTGATTTTACCTACACATCCGACTCGGTATATTTACTGAACCAGACTGAAGGCAAAAAGAACTCAGATTTACATTTTGGTGTCAGAAGTGGGATCTCAACAGACGACCGCCGATCATCAGCGAAATCAGAATCAGACTAGTAGAGGACGGAGAGAGAGGAAATGGGCCCCCGATGTGAGTAGTTGATGTGTGACCACGCCGGTTTTCCCCTGTCTCGTAGTCCGATAAAAGTTTGATCACTCGCTTATGGTCAGGTAAGATCGTATGGACGAGATCAATAATCAGTCTGGCGGATTAGAAAAGATAAGGGTCAGTCGAAGTAGGTACGACTGAGGTTAAGGTTAAAGTAGGTCGTATTAAGCTACGGCTGAAGGTTGATTAAAGTCAGTGTCGTTTTAGAACGGCTGACGCTCAGGTTCAGTCTGTTTCTTTAGAGGACGGCTGATGGGGACTGAGGTAGAATTAAAGTAGGTCGTATTGACTACGACTGAAGGTTAAAGTAGGTCGCGACTGAAGGTTATGCGAGGTTGTTTTAGAATGACTGAGATTAAGGTTTTATTTTTTATTGTGAGTAACTGTTTAGATAATTTGTAAGTAATAATAGTTTGTAATAATAGTTGTAATTATAGTTTGTGATAATAGTTGTGAATATGGGAAACTGTTTAGATAATACAAGTGATCCTGCCCATTACAAGTACTGTGTGATAAATATCCGGATAAAGGGAAAGACTTCAGACAATTATCGGCAGCCTTAAATAAGAAATTAATAGACCAATGGCCCTTAGGGGGGACAAAAGATTTGGAAGTGACTAAAAAAAACCCAAGAAAAAATCTGGAAACAAAATAAAGGCAATAGGGCCAAAGAATTAATTGGATTATGGATACAATATTGTCAGGAGAAAAAAAAATAGAATCCTCCTATCAAGTTGGCACGAAAACGCCCTCAAATTAGGAATACCGATTAGTGAAGGGGGAAACCAAAAGACTCTAAAAATTCCCTGTCCCATGTTCGTCTCCTTGTGTGTGGTTCGTCCTTTGTTTGTGTTACTGTGTCTATTCGTTTTCTTGTGTCTTGTTTGTTTTCTTTCGTTTTAATGCTGCTTGATTCATAGAAAAGAACTAGGGTTTGAGAAAGTAGAGGAAGAATGGGCTTGACGGCTGTTAAGGAGGAAGGGTTGCCCCCGGGGACAAGTAAATCATGTCCTCTGGAGAAAGGCGACCCACGTCCGTTTGCCCCCTTGAGAAAGACGCAGAAGCGCCACAGTAAATATGTGTTTTAAAGATAGGTATGTTTTAGAGTAAAAACAAGTTACTGTGTCTTTGTTCTGTACAACTTGTGTTCTGTAAAACTGACTGTCGTTAACTCTTTGTTGTCTGGCCTTAATGATGAGAGAATGAATCTGTTACTTTTTCTATTTTTACAAGTGTATATTTTGTGGGAACCTTGAGTCATGTTTTGGTTGTGAATTAGTTGAACCTGTGTGTTCCTTGACATCGGGAAAGGGAATTTTGAAAGAGATTTGGTATTTTGAATTCGTACCCCATTACAGAAATCAATTTTCAAAGTTGTTTGGAATTGAATGAGTGTGAAAAGTGATTGTTGAGTGTGTTCATTTCGATTTAGTGTTGTGCACCCAGGAATGGGATATAAAATTGAATTATATTTTAAGTTAAAATTTTATTTTGATTTTAAAAGCTGGTTTTGCAACTGAAAAGGCAATGAACAATTTTCTAAGAGATAAGCTTCAGCCTTGAAGGTCTGAAGATGTTTGGCAGAAATCCAATTTGAAGTTTACAACTCCTGCTGTAATTGGAGTTCCAGTTTAAAATCTGTTCTAGTTTTTTTTTTGGAGTTTAAATTAAAGACATGTTTTACTGACTGTTTTAAGTAGCAAATGTTAGGAATTGGATATTGGTCTAAGGGAGAGAAGGATAAACAAAGGAGATATAGGAAAGATTCTGTCTGTTTAAAGTTTGTTTAAGAAGCTGGTGTTAAATATTTTGTGTTAAGAATGTTAAATAACTTTTACTTTAGTTTTTGGTTTTATTACAGTCATTTGAAAAGGCGCCTGAAGAACAAGAAAATGACGTAATTTACCTATCTTTTAAAATAAGCACATGCTATTCTGTTCTGTGTGTAGTTAGTAAGTAGTATAAGTTAATAAGTCTGAATTGAATTAATACTATTAAGGTTAATTGACCTGTTTAAGTTGAAGAACTGGAAATTTAATTTGTTGCCACAATGAACTTTCAAGTTTATTATGTCATGTTTTGGAGGAGTCTTCGGTTCCGGACAGAGGACTCACTCATATAACATTGGCAATTTTGATTTTAAATATTTTTGCAGTGAATTGGAATTTGGAATCATCTTTGTTAAAAAAAAATAATCATCCTTGGATTAGAAACCTCTTATAAAAGATGCAAAAAAATAAGTTTGGAAACAATTGGAGTTTAATCTAAAATGCTGTCTTTCCTGATGGAGATGGTTTCCTTTGAAGTTGATAATGTTACTAAAGATTTTGTTGTTTGAAAATCCTAAGGATAAAAAAAACATTTAAAAAGGAGTTTAGTTCTTTTCCATTAAAAAAAGGTTACGTAAAGCGACACAGCGGAGAATGCTTTGCTCCGTCCCCTTGGAGACAAGCAAGAAATTAACCCTGCTGCAACCATCCTTATCAATGAGACAAAGTGCTTGAGAAGGAGAGATAGTTGCAAGCACTTCTGTCTTTAAGGTACAAAAAGTACAACCAAGTCTGGGCATAAGAAATTGGAATCAATAAACAAAATTTAATTGATATGAATGGTTATTTAAAGCACTCAAAGGGAAATTTACTGTTATTTGAATTTGGAATAATCTGAGATGTCAAAAATCCAGTTTAATTTGGCAAGTTATTTAAGGAATTAAAATGTCATTGAAGGTAAAAAAAAACATAAACAATATACACTAATGTCTGGAATCAAATGGAAATGTTTGATTTCTGTTTTAAGGAATTATTAATATTAATTGTAAAGGTTCTCCAGGGCTCAAAATGAGAGAGAATTATAATTAATGGGAATTGGCAATCAGATCTGGCTGATGCAAGCGCTAATAAAGGAATTCTGGGGATAAACAAATAGTGAAGTAAACAGCTAATTTCCAAGAAGCCTCGAATTTTCCAGTGAAAGTCAGGAAAGTGTAGATAAGACTAGCAATTGATAGTTTTCTCTTGGAGATATGAGTTTTCAAGAGAGCTACATTTGAAAGTCTGGCCATAACCTGAGACATCAGGAC
Organism: Heterodontus francisci; assembly: GCF_036365525.1. Lineage (NCBI taxonomy): Eukaryota > Metazoa > Chordata > Chondrichthyes > Heterodontiformes > Heterodontidae > Heterodontus > Heterodontus francisci. The sequence continues at coordinate 4,296,087 of NC_090418.1, forward strand.
CCTGCTGGGGGAGGTAAGCAAAGATCTCAGATAGACACCACCAGCACCCCCCCCCCCCCCCCCCGCCCCCCCTTTTTCATCACCGCTGATATTTGATCTTTTGATAACATCACCTGAGAGTTCAGAATATGTGGCATGACAGTGGAATACCAGTGTAAGTGTGCAGATGTGATTTGTTATTTGGAAAGTAACGGAAGCATTTGTGGCATTTTCAACTTCAAAGGCGAGCAACCCTAAGGATACCAAAAGGATTGAAAAAAAATAGATTAAAATGGAGTGTGGTTTTTGTTCCCGATCAGAGAAGGAAAAGCTTTTGTAAAGTGACGCAGCTGAGACGATTTTGCTCCGCCCCTTGGAAAAAAAACCCCCGCTGCAGCTGCTGTTTTTCCATTTAACCCACCACACAATTTTGCATTGCTGAGAGTAAAATTTATACATATTGGACATTGTTAAATTTTAAATTTCTAAATTGACAGATAGAATTGGACAAATTAACCCATTGGGCTCAGGGGCAGAGCCACAGTGGATTCTTTGTGGGTTGTTTTTAAGCAGGTGACGACAGACCATGTGACAATTGATGCCACGGCAAAAGATCCAGCAGCTTTGAGAATTTAAGACCTTAATTGCAGACATCAAATATCACAGCATCTTTATCAATGAGACAATTTTCAGCATCTGCAATATTTTGCTTTTATTTTAGTAGACAATTTAATCTACCAGGTGTGTCAGCTTTTGACAGCAAAGGCCCTCAAGGGACCTTTTGTGTCAAAATCATTGGTGGGGGGTGTACAAGGGAAAGAGCTAACAATCAAACCAGCATTCAAAATTTATTAAACGGACAACAAGCTCCAATCACCACAATTACCCCCACATTTTAATTACTAACAAGTAAGGTTACGACCCAACAGCCACAAGTGACTGGTCTCCCTTGCCCAGCCTTGACTACAGAATGGACTTGCGATAATAAAAACTAATAAAATTGTATATAACATAAAACTTGAGTTGGTACCGGTAATATTGAATATCTCAGATATCCAGCTACCTGGCTGGTGCCCTAAGAACCGAGAGTTGTACAAGGTATTACTGTAACAATTGCTGAGACAGGAATTTGGTAATGAGGGAATAATAAAGGGAAAGAGACATAAACATAGCTTAGTGAATAACGCAGCCACAGTCCTTAATACGGGAACTTCAATTGTCAATACTATAGATTTGGAAAATGTGGACCAGAATGTTAGAACACTTAGTCAGCTAGTAAAGGATATTTTGAAAAAGGAACAAAAAGGACAGAGTGGTGTAGCTAAAGTAGGAAAGACTTGATGAATACGGTGACAGGAAGGGTGATGAGACTGCCAAGGTATGACATAGCAGGTGGTGAGGAAATAGGACCCGCAAGAGAAAGAGTTAAAGATTTGTGAAGGAGCTGTGCAGACAACTGCACAAGGTGAGGCAGGAGGTTCTATAGAAACATGATAGAGGAACAGACAAAGGTGCCTGTTGTGGGAGACAAAGTAATGGTAAAGGGAATAGGACCCATAGAAATACATGGTCCCAACTGAAAAAATATAATCAAGGGAATAATGGTAGTATTGATAGGCATTTGGATTATTATTAGATGGGTTACTAACTGGGCAAGGATTGTGGGGAACAAAACCCGAGTACAACGGGACCATATAGATAATTTCAAAAGAGTAGAGATGATAAGAATATAAATTAACTCCTGGATTCCCCAGGACATGTTCGGTCCCCACAGGTAGACATGTATCCCTCATCAGGGGATACTCATAACATGGACAAGTACTAACACCTGGTGACCACCAGGTCAGTGTGTTTAAATTACAGATATAACCACTAGTGGTGAATGGGAAAGAACCGGACTGCAGTGGCTGTGGGGCCTGATGCTAATATCCGGAGAGGAAGAACAAAGACCCGGTAATGGATGCACAACAGATTAATGAAAGGAATATTAATATGGACTATATGAACTATGGGGCATTGCACAACATGTTGGATGGGAAGTGTGTACGGTGTTCCATAGATGACTGTGCTAACTGCGTGACCAGACAGAAAGGGGAAGGGGTAACTGAGAGCTGTGTCTTTGGAATTGTTTGTGCCCCTCCCATTGGGCAACAGATCATAAGGAAAGTTGAAAGGAACATGGATGTGTGTGGGTACATCGAGCCCAGAGGAAGCGTTGTATGATAATGTTAAACATGAGATTGTGCCTGTCCTGGTCAATATCTCAGGGATGAAAATGCCAGGATATTGTACGGAACAGGCAAGAAATATGTATAGTGTATTAAGTAAGATTGTAATGCAGCAGGCTGCCGATGCCATGGGTGCAACTAGATTTAGAGGCCAGGATCAGCTTTACAGAACAAAGAGGGGGATAGTTAATGACGTTGCTACCAGATTCAATACCGGTGCCTCCATTGTAAACTCATTAGATATACTTGAAAAGATGGAACACCTTAAAGGAGGAATGAAGGGACTCTTAAAGAGAGCAGAGAAAAATCAGGAAGATCAGACCAATCTGGGAGAAGAGGGCACGGAGATACAATTAGACGGAATTACGATATTAGAGGCACATGCCAGAACCGTCAACCACCTCATAGATAGAGAAAAGGAAGATGCCGCAAAGCTAAGGCAGGGACAACTCAGTCACGCTTATGGCTTGTGGATGGTGGGACAGACACAACACAACCTCGATCAGATCCAAAGGGGGGAGGTGCCCGATTGGATAGATACCCCACATCTGGCTCGGCTAGCCGGGAGAAAAGGGACACTGGACAATTGTACTCCGAAAGGACCCACCAGAGTATACCCAGTGATCCCAGATTGTGAAATGGGCAAAGCTTACCAGTTGGAAAATATTGGGGTCCTACGGGGTAATACCTCCCTCCGCTACTATTTAACTGAAACCTCTGCCATCCCTCATGGGATGCAAGCAGAGGGGAGACATTATCGAACCGACGGTTGTGTCATAGAGATCATACCTGCCCCAAAGCATTTTGCAAGAACAGGCTACGGAGGTAAAGGGAAATACTGCGTTTCCACCACAGGAAGTTCCTACCGCTACAATAATCTACAATGCCCTATCCCATTTTCTAATTTTTGCTTTACGCCCTTACGGCCAGTCAATATAGGACAAGCCCGAATTATCCAGGTTCGGCGTAGAGGTACCAAGATCATTAACGTCACTGATCATCTCCATGACCACCTACAGGATTACAAGGAACCAGAACCAGTCCACATCCCACACCTGGCCGAAGTGCTAAGGGAATTAAGGCTCAGGGTGGGCCAATCCGTAAAACTCTACTACCAACTGCAGACAAAAATCAAAAAGCTAGAGAAAGATACGGACACAGAATTGCAGGACCGGAGTTGGTAGGAGAAGATTTGGGATTGGGGGATGAATGTGAATATCCACCCCTAGATTCGGATAGTTTCTCATGTGCTAGTCGGAGTACAGTTGATACTGGCCTGCCAATCATACAGGCGATATGTGTAGCGAAGGAGGGTGAAAACTAGAGCAAAAGCAAGACAGACAATTTGTCTATCCAGGGGAATAAGTCACATTAATTGGATCACATTAATGTTAAAAAAAAAACAACAATAATAAATAGTGTCGGTTGGGAAAACTAGGGTTAGTCTCCTACCGAAAGGGGGGATTGTTGTAGGGTATTCCCAAGCGCAGAGGCACCTGCAGTAAGTATCATACTGTTTAAATATTATTTGAATAACCAGTAACATATAATATTAGTGAACAGTGACATTTCAAATAATGAGAGTGTTTGTAGTACATACAGTTCGTGAATGTGAGAACAAATTTGAGAAAATTCGAGGCAAATTGATGCAAGACAGGTGCCAGTTTGGATCAATGACACCCAGTTGGAATACTTAACTGATATTTTACCCTATGTTATGGAAATTGGAAAAGAGGTAATTGGAACAATATTGTCCATTGTCTGAGTGTAGTCTGGAAAACCAGGTGGTCATACGTCCTCATCCTAAATATAAAACGGCAGAATCAAAATGTGGGTTTAATGCCACTGTAAATTACACCATGGAGACTAGGAAAGCATTGTCAGAGCTAACCCATGTGGCCTATATGGGAAAGGGGAGATATTGCTTAACCACCACAGCGAAGGAGTACCAGTATGGACATAAACGGACTTGTCCAGTGAGCAACAGTACATTTTGGTTCAACCCACAAATACCAACCCGAGTAGGGAAGATGGAGTTGGTACAGATACATAAGCAAAAGACAGAAACAATAACTGTGACAGAAAGTATTAAGGAGGATTTGACTATTCAGCCATTGCCCACACGCTTGGGTAAAGAGAGACAGCAGCTAGAAGTCATTGCTGTAGTGTAATACAATTTGGAACAACAGTCGAAGATGCGACAAGATGAGATTGATGAGATAAATGATTCTACTTGGCAGGAGGACTTATGGAACTGGGGGTCAGACGTGCAGATACACCCCTGGTTTAGAATTATCTCTCATGTCCTGATAGTGGTTTTGGGTATCATGGTGTTATATGTGACCTACTTAATTTGGCAACTTTAGAAATTAATTAGGCGATGTAAGAGGATGTATGAACACAGGTTGGACAGCTACCCGAAAAAGCAATTAGTGTTCGAACTTGTTCTGTAAAAGGAGGGACAATTAGTTATGCCATAAAAGGGTAATTGTATAACCTATTCATATATTGTTAAAATGAATTAGTGAATGATCAGTATACTCTAAGAATGAAATTGCGACTGTATTATGTTCACACAATTGATTGATTATGTAATAGTGATGTTTAAATTGTGCTTTCTTCAATATTACATTGCTTATGCTTTTGCTTTGCAAATGAAATTGTAATTGTACAAGTGTACCACCTTTTATTTTGTAAGCAGATAGTTGAAGCCCCTGCAAAACTTATGCCTTTACAGAATTCCCGCAGGCCCCGATTATGGCACAAGCAGGCAACGTATTGAGTGCGACCCCTCTGGGTGTTGAAGGCTGTTTCTAGACAAATAGAGACCATTAAAGGCACCTAGGTGGGATCAAGGGATTGACTTTTAAAAATGTTTTGAAGAATCGAAGGGGGGACTGTAAGAACAGAATTTAGATTTTAGAATTTTTAAGAACAGAATTACATGGGAACATTTAAGATGAAACAATTAATCAGTCATGTATTGCTAACAAGCTAGCTTCAGTGCTGTAAGGAGGGACAGCTTATCAGAAATGACTTCATAACTTCAGGGCTGCAGAGGCAACTTGGCCTTGCAGCTGGTACAGCGAGAGAGAGAGACATTGTACTTCAACAGCACTCTTCTTATCACCCAGACATGACAATCCTAGGGAAAGGCTAGAATGAAAAACATACCGACCAGGCTAATACACACCCCCTTGTTAGAGGGTGGCTCAGCCTACCCTTCAGATTCAGCAGTTGCTGAGTTTTTTATATTTGCTTTTATATTATACTGTTTAAATGTTATTTGAGTAAATAGATCCATATAATCCTAGTGAATATATATAATCATATATAAGTTGATCAGTAGAGAGGTTATCATAGAATGATAAAAGGGGGGAATGTGGAAGTGAGCAGAACGACATGGCACTATGCTAGATGGGAAATATAGCCAAGTTAGGAGTAGTCACTTTGCTGAGCTCTGATGAAATGATTTAAAGCTTGAGAAACTGCAATGAAATAGTTAAAAGTAAAGGCTGAGAGTGTGAGATCGTATAAACTTACAGGCACTGGTAATTGCAAGGACATTTGTTCATTCATGACTTGATTGTGTAACTCCTTGTGGTTTGGAACAAATGGATTCCTGTGAGACATGCTGGCCATCCCTGTGTGAGTGATGATAAAGAATGAAAGGCCACACTATCACTGTATACTGTTGCTGCTTGGTGTTACTTCATGCTGTGACTTGATAGAGATTACAGGATCACAGGACTTATGACAATTGTGGGAAGCAAAATCAGTATCTGTGGGAATCAAAATCAGTATCTTGTTTCTAACTCCTCTTCCTTTGCTAATTGTCTTAATGTCTGTTTTCTTTTAATCTTGCTGGTACAAAACAATATTTTATTAGTAACAAGTATGTATTGAGAATGGAGTGTATTGTAACTTCAGTACCAGATGTACTGCATGTCACCACGTGGGTGAAGTCGAATTGTACCGCACTGATTGGTTAAACAAGGAGGTGTAGCATGAATCTTAATGTATAAACAGTAGTACCTGTATCACAAACTTCACTTACTCTGGGGGGGGGACCCGACAGACTCTGGTGGAGTCAGTGCCGCTGTTCTCAGAGTAAGTCCGCTGGCGACTGCGCAAATAAAGTAATTGATTTTACCTACACATCCGACTCGGTATATTTACTGAACCAGACTGAAGGCAAAAAGAACTCAGATTTACATTTCCATGTGATCGCTGCTCTAGTTAAGAACCAGTCCAGCTCCCTCTTGACTACAGTGCAGAGTATCAGCACCCACTGCCCCAGCTGACAATGCATTCCAGTTCTTAAATGAGTCTCTTCAAAGCAGTTCATCTGCTCTGAGGGGATGGGGATGTCCCTTAAGGTCATTGTGAAATCCATGGTAAGACCAATTCATGGATGCCATTGAATGATGGTTTATGTTCAAATCCGCTGATGTCCCAATCTCGCCTACCCTGTTATGGGGAAGCAAGCAGATGATAGCGCCTTAAAGGGAGAAGTGGAAAATAGAAGTAGAGTTGACCTCAGGACCCTCTTGCTTGGCTCCAATCTGTTGATACGGAATAGCTTTTTGTTGAGGTTTGGGACCAACTTGCCCACTCCTCCCCTTGATAAACTGCTGTGTCTACGCTTTGACAGTGAGTCCATTTGACTACTGAGGGCATCTCATTCAACCCCGATATCCAGACACGCAGGTTGATTAGAAGAAGGAACCCTAGTTCATTTTCCCTCTAGGGCCCACTGAATACTAATTGCAGCCCTCAAATTGCTTTCATGACAGAGATCAGCTAACCCAGTACAGACCAGGGATCAATGCTGGAACTTTTTGGGCTGTATGACTCAGCTACTCCCTGGATAAAGTCATGACTGTTGAGAGGTTGCCAGTTCATTCATACAGAGGGATACAAGTTTGACAAAGAGCTAGTTGCTGTCTGTGGGATCTCAGTAAATGGACCTGAATGACGGGGTGAAGCAGATGGGGTGGAGTGCCTTTCCTCATCACTATCTTACCCCCCAGTTTCAGCTCCACCTCATGTTGTCTATTGATGAGGTAAACTTTTCCACCCTTTCAGCACCATCCCATACACAGTGTAAGGAAAAGAGCCTTATTTTAAACCCAGTTAAACCTAGTGGAAAGGTAACAGATCTGAAACGTTAACTGTTTCTTTCTCTACAGATACTGCCAGACTTGCTGAGTATTTCCAGCACTTTGTTTTTATGTTAGATTTCCAGCATCCGCAGTATTTGCTTTTATCTTATCTTAAACCCATTGGGCTGACCTGTTAAGAGTCCGATGGAGAGGTACAAATGCAGAAGACTCTGTCCGAATGAGGCTGTAAGCATCCCCAGGCATGCTAAAACCCCACCGACCATCACCACAGGGCGGGCTCCATAACGTGTCCCAAATAGACTCCCAATTGGACCTATAAATGCAAAACCTTGGTCAGTGATGTTCTTGATGGCTCAGTGGTTAAAAGTAGCACAATGTGGAAAAGTTTGGCTGACCCCTCATTCTCAACCTTCTGTAACTTGTTGTTCACCCAAAATTCTGCTGCCTGTATCTCATGCTGCTCCAGGCATTCTTTCCTTGCTAACCTATTGTTACAAGAGGTTTTAATTTTTAGTACTAAAATCTTTGAATTCTGTGTGTTTTAAAAAAACTGAAAAAAGGATTTTTAGTGGAAATAGATACCTGAAATTGCTGAAATCTTTGGATGTTGACTCTGTATACAAGAATAGGAAAAGCAAGCAGTTTCAAGGAAGCCAGCCAGGGGTTTTTGACGTCCTCAGAGCAACACTTTAAATGACAGGGGAGATGCTGTGTGATCGGCTCAGGAACATTTACTTTCACTTTGGATCCTTTTGAAGAACTGAGTTGGACAAAGAGCAGGCATTTGAAATTTGGTTTCTGACCTGCCTGGAGATTAAAGTGGAAGGACCCAGAAAAGACCTCTCTCTGTAAAGGAAATTTGCATCTCTTGAAAAGAAACCCTGTATATGAATGGTGGCAGATTCTTATTGCCTCCTGTCTCTGAAGAATTCCTGCATCCAGTGGGGTTCCTGTTTCCTCCTATGTTTTCGGAAATGCTAGAACCAGAAGAAAGCTTCTACTGCTATACTGCTGCTGTGAGTCCTAAGCAGACCTGTTGCTACACCCCTGCTGAAAGACCCATGTGATGCCTGCTGTAGCCGAATTGCCTTGAACGCCTACCCATCAGAGACTGTTCATCAACCTCGCTTGTAGAGACTTCGAGTGGCATCCAACTATTCAAGTCTGGGACACCTCACCCAACCGAAGAATTTCCTACCAGAACGTGACAAACTGATTTATTTTATTATTCTTTCTATTCCTAAGAAACTGCTGTAAATGAAAACTTCTTTTTCCCCGGTTAACCGTTTTAAAAAAAAGTATGTGTGATGTGCATGAGGACTAGGGAAAAAAGGAGCTTTCATATGTATAGATTTATCTCTAATAAATAGTTAATGTTGTTGTTATTTAAAGAAACCTGGTTGGTGTGCTTTATTCTGCAGGACAAATAGAGTTTTAATTGGCTATTCTTCGATAGGTGGGAAAATTCATTAATATGCTGTGACCCGTGGAGAAGTGGGACTGAATTAACAGTGCATTTCTCCAACCTTGGTCGTAACACTATATTGACTCCAATGTTTCCAATTTAAAATTCTCATCCTTGTATGTGAATCCTTCACTCCTCCCCATTGAACATCATCCAGCTCTATGCTTATCCTTCAAACTTTTCATTCCTCTGACTGTAGCCTTTTATGCATCTCCCTTCTTCATCCCACCATTAGTGTCCATGTATTCAGAAACTTGGATTCAGACTCTGGAGTTCCCTCCCTCCTCCTCTCTATCTCCCTCTCTGGCTTCACTGCCTTCCTTAAAAACCCAGCTCTTTGATCAAGCTTTAGCTCACCTCTCTTAATATCACCTTTGACTCAGCATCCATTGATCTCTGATTATGCTTCTTTGAAGTGTCTTAGGACTTTTTTCTACATCAAAGGTGCTTTATAACTGCAAGTTGTTATTGTCCCAGATTTAATCCCCGTTTAATACTGAGTTAGATTCCAAACAGGGCAGCAGTAAATTTGCCCTCCTTGAGCCTCACAATCCTCAGAGATTGCCAATTCTGGCTTCTTGCCCGTGCCCGATTTTAATCGCTGCACCATGGGCAGCCTTTGGCCTTCAGTTGTCCTAAGCTCTGGAATTTCCTCCCTAAACCTCCTTGCCTCTTTACAATCTCCTCTCCTTTAAGATACTCCTTAAAACCTACCTGTTTGACCAAGCTTGTTGTCACTTGTTCATATATCTCCTTCTTTGGCACGGTGTCAAATTTTGTTTGACCATGCTCCTGTGAAGAGCCTTGGGATGTTTTACTATGTTAAAGGCACTATATAAATGCAAGTTGTACTGCTGGGCTTGAGAAGCAGCAAAAACAAATCAGCCACTTTTCATCGCTAGTGACATCTCTAGAAATGTGTGTGCAGCTGTGATACACCTTGTACAGTTCCGGCTTCATCCAATACGGCTCACTCATTCACAATTTAAAAGCCCCTCCCTGAACTGAAGAACATGGAGTATACAATTAGTTTCTCTTTTTCATGTTGAGCTGTTTAAACAGGAAGGTACCTTCGTAGAATCACAGAGTTACATGGAATCTACAGCACAGAAACAGACCATTTGGCCCAACTAGTCTTTGCTGGCATTTATGCTGCACAAGCCCCTCCCACCACTCTTCATCTCATAGAATTCTTCCATTCCTTTCTCTCGTGTTTATCTAGCTTCCTAGTCACCTCAACTACTTCCCTTGCCAACGAGTTCCACATTCCCACCACTTCTGGGTAAAGAAGTTTGCCCTAATTCCCTATTGGATTTATTAGTGACTGTATTATCTTTTAGCCTCTAGTTTTGGATTCCCCAACAAGCGTAAACATTTTTACCTCATCTACCCTATCAAACCCTTTCATAATCTTACTGACGTCTATCAGGTCATCCCTTAGCCTTCTCTTTTATAGAGAAAAGAGCCCCTGGCTGTTCAGCCTTTCCTGATAGGTCTGCTCTCTCAGTTCTGATATCATTCTTGTGAATCTTTTTTCCTTTCCCCTAGTGCCCCTATATTTCTGATATGGAGACCAGAACTGTTCACAGTACTCCCAAGTCCAGGCTTCCCAGTAGCGCTTCGAAACAGTGACCATTGGAAGGCTGGTCAATGCTAGAGGGCATCACCGCTCAACACAACCATTCCTCCTCCAATATTGACTTCTTAACAAGAATCATTGTACGGCAGTCAAGTGCAGGAGCCCTGGATGATTCTCCCCCTTCTCCCTATTCCAGGGGCACTGAGGCCAGTTGTAATGTTCTCAATGTTGTCCGGGCCGAGATGAGGTAATTTAGGGTTAAAATTTGAGACCTTGCTGATCTGTCTATCTCAGTGCCATACCACACAGTGCAGTTATCTGTTGAACCAAAGAGTGCCCGCAATTAGAGATTTGTTGGTTCAGAGTTTAGCTTCAAACTAAAGGCCTAAAAGGGAAGGGACAAAGAAATGCTTACTTGTAAACTGTTGTATGGCCACCGAGATTGAAATGATCCAGGAAACACGGCTAGATGACTCCTCATAGTATTGAATGAACTGGATGATAAAGACTCCAAAAGAACGTATGATTCCAAACACCAAACAGCTTTTCAGGAATCCCGCCAGAACCACTATCCAGCCCCAGCCCCCATCTGGCGGCTCGCTGTAGACAGGTTGGGCCATTCTAGACTGGTGCGACACCTGCGTTAGGCAAGAAGACAATGAAAGAGTTGACATGGGGGCATAAAGAACAAAAGACTTTCACAACCTCAGGATGTCCCAAAGCGCTTTACAGCCAATGAGCACTTTTGAAGTGTAGTCACTGTTGTAATGTAAGTTAAGTAGACAGCCTCCTCTGTTCTAAGGAAAACAACCCTAGCCTATCCAATCTTTCCTCATAGCTGCAACTTTCGAGCCCTGGCAACATTCTTGTAAATCTGCTTTGTACCCCCTCCAAAGCAATTATCTCCTTTCTGTTCTGATGAAGGGTCACTGGTCTGAAACATTATCTCTGCTTCTCTCTCCACAGATCTGCTGAGTATTTCCAGCATTTCTTGTTTTTATTACAGATTTCCAGCATTTGCAGTATTTTGCTTTTATTATTATGTCCTTATTGCAATGTGGTGACCAGAACTGTATGCAATACTCCAGCTGTTGCCTAACCAGTGTTTTATACAGTTTCTGCATTACATCTCCGCTTTTGCATTCTATACCTCGGCCAATAAAGGGAAGCATTCCATATACCTTCTTCACCACTCTATCTACCTATTCTGCCACCTTCAGGGACCTGTGGACATGCACTCCAAGGTCTCTCACTTCTTCTACCCCTCTCAATATTCTCCTGTTTATTGTGTATTCCCTCATTTATTTGCCATCCCCAAATCCACACTTTTCTGGATTGAATTCCATTTTTTACTTTTCCACCCACTCAACCAAACCATTGACACCTTTCTGGAATCTATGGCTATCCTCTTCATTATCAACTACACAGCCAATTTTTGTGTCATCAGCAAATTCCCCAATCATGACTCCCACATTTAAGTCCAAAATCATTAATATAAAACACAAACAGCAAGAGACCCAATACTCAGCCCTGTGGAATGCCACTGGAAACAGCTTTCCATTCACAAAAACATCCGTTGACTACTACCCTTTGTTTCCTATCCCTGAGCCAATTCTGGATCCAACCTGCCACATTCCCCTGTATCCCATGGACTTTTATTTTACTGACCAGTCTGCCCTGTGGGACCTTGTCAAATGCCTTACTAAAGTCCATGTAGATCACATCCACTGCACTATCCTCATCAATCCTTCTTGTTGCTTCCTCAACAAACTCAATTAAGTTAGTAAGACCTGACCTTCCCTTAACAAATCCATGCTGACGATCCCTGATTAATCCGTGCCTTTCTCAGTGGTAGTTTATCCTGTCCCTGAGAATAGATTCTAACAATTTACCCACCACCGAGGTCAGATTGACTGGCCTATAATTATTTGGCCTATCTCTCGCACCCTTTTTAAACAATGGTACGATGTTCGCAAACCTCCAATCGTCTGGTACCTCTCCTGTATCCAGTGAGGATTTGAAGATGATCCTCAGCACATCTGCTATTTCCTCCCTGGCTTCCTTTAACAACCTGGAATGCAATTCATCCAGCCCTAGTGATTTATCCACTTTCAAGGATGTCAGACCCTCTAGTACTTCCTCTCTCATTATGCTTATCAGATCTCATACTTCACACTCCTCCTCTTTAATTAAAATGTCTACATCAACCCTCTCCTTTGTGAAGACAGAGACAAAAAACTCTTTAAGAACCCTGCCCATATCTTCTGCATCCATGCATAAGTTCCCTTGTACATCTCTGATAGGCCCTACCCTTTCCTTAGTTATCCTCTTGCTCTTAATGTACTGATAAAACATCTTTGGGCAGAGTAAAAAGGATTTTATAGTTTCTTCCCTTCTTTCCATAGCACTGTAATGTCATTCAGCATTCCCTTAACAGGGCAGCAGGTCAAAGCCCTTACCTTTACAGTATTTGCCGTACTGGTGGCTGCATGAAATTCCGGATTTCTGCTTAGTCTCAGTTGGTAAACACCAACTCTGTCAACATACCTTTGATCGTCAGCCAGTTGAAATCAGGAACTCAAATAACATGGTAGAATTTGTTCTTTTTGGATTCTGTTGGTTTCAGCTCATTTTTGGGGTAAGGACATAAGAAACATCAAAGACAAGAAGAGGCCACTTAGTCCATTGAAGTCTATCCCTCCTGTACCCTAACTCTCCCATTGAAGCTCATCACTCTTGTATGTTAACACTCCCATTGAAGCTCATCACTCCTGTACCCTAACTCTCCCATTGAAGCTCATCACTCTTGTATCCTAACACTCCCATTGAAGCTCATCACTCCTGTACACTAACTCTCCCATTGAAGCTCATCACTCTTGTATCCTAACACTCCCATTGTATTCCATCCATCTAGTACCCTAATTCTCCAATTGAAGCCCATACATCCTGATACCCCAACCCTCCTAATGAATCCCATCTCTCTGGTAAGCTAACTCTCCCATTGAAGCACTTTCCTGCTGTACCTAAAATAAAAACAGAAAATGTTGAAATGCTGACCAGGTGGAGAGTGAAAGAACGTTAACGTTTCAGGCCAATGGCCTTTCGTCAGAATGGGGAAACATTGAAGATGTAACAGGTTTTAAGCAAGTACAGAGGCAGGGGAAGGGGGGAGGGGCAGTGCGGTGGTGGGGGGTGCATTGGGTGCTGGGAGTTGGTGGGGGAAAAATCAAAAGAGAAGGTCTGTGATTGGGCAGAAGGCAGGAGAGATTAAATGACAAAAGGGGTGATGATGCAAGGCAAAAAGAGATGGTAATGGGACAAGTAAAGAAACAAAAGCTGGGTCTAGAGAGGTGTAAATGGGAATAGCAAAGTCACCATTAACAGCTGCAGTTCAAGGACAAAAATGGGGGCAGAGATTATGATTTGGAATTGTTGAATTGAATGTTGAGTCTGGAAGATTGTAAAGTACCTATTCGAAAGGTGAGCTGCTGTTCCTTGAGTTTACGCTGAGCTTTATCAGAACAGTATTGGAGGCTGAGGACAGACAGGTCAGAATGGGAGTGGGGCGGAGAATTAAAATGACAGCAACCAGAAGTTCACGGTCATGCTTGCGGACAGAGTGGAGGTGTTCCGCAAAGCGATCAGCCAATCTGAGTTTAGTCATCCCAGTGTAGAGGAGACAGCACAGTGAGCAGTGAATACAGTGTAGTAAACTGAGAGAAGTAGATGTAAATTGCTGTTTCACCTGGAAGGATTGTTTGGGGCCTTGGACGGTGAGGAGGGAGGAGATAAAAGGGCAGGCATCTCCTGTGCTCGCATGAGAAAGTGCTGTGGGAAGGGGAGGAGGTATTTGGGGGTGATTGAGTAATGGACTAGGGTGCTGTGGAGGGAATGGTCCATTTGGAATGCTGCAAAGGGAAGGGAGGGGAAGATGTGTTTGGTGGTGGAAATGATGGAGGATGATATATTGAACGTGGAGGCTGATGGGGTAGAAGGTGAGGACAATGGGAACCCTATCGTGGTTCTGGGATGGAGGGAAAGGAGTGCGAGCAGAGGTGTGGGACGTGAAATGGATTTAGGGAAGGCCATGTTAACCATGGTGGAGTGGAATCCTCGACTGAGGTAAAAGGAAGACATATTGGAAGCACTGGTATGGAAGGTGGTCTCATCACACCAGATATGAGGGAGACAGAGAACCTAGGTGAATGGAATAGAGTCCTTACAGGGAGTAGTGGGAGGAAGTGCAGTTGAGGTAGGTGAGGAGTCAGTGGGTTTATAGTGGATATTGGTTGATAACTATCTCCAGCAATGGAAACAGAGAATTTGAGCAAGGGAAGAGAAGAGTCAGAGATGTGAAGGTGAGAGAAGGGTGGAAATTGGAAGCAAAATTTATGAAATTTTCCATTCAGGGCGAGAGCAGGAAATAGCACTGATGCAGTCACTAATGTACTGGAAAAAGGGTTGAGGGAGGGGACCTGAGTAGGACTGGAAAAAAGTGTTCCACATATCCCACTAAAAGAAAGGCATAGCTTGGAGCCATATAACCACACCTTTTATTTGGTGGAAGTGAGTGGAGGTAAAAGAGAAGTTCAAGGTCAGAACAAGCTGAGCCAGGGAGAGGAAGGTGGTAGTGGTTGGGGACTGGTTGGGACTCTATTCAAGAATGAAACCGAGATCACTCAGACCTTCCTGGTGGGGGTGGAGGTGTAGAGTGATTGGACTTCCACATTGAAAAGGATACGGTTAGGGAAACTGTTAAAGTAGAAGAGGTTGTTGGAACAGTTGCGAATGTAGGTGGGAAGAGACTGGACAAAGGGAGAAAAATATAGAGTTGAGATAGGAAGAAGTCAGTTCTGTGGGGAAAGAACAGGCTGAAACGATGGGTCTAACATAGAATCTACCTCCTATACCCTAACTTTGATTGAAGCCCATCCCACTTACAATCTAACCCTCCCGTTCAAGCCCTTCCCTCCTGTATGCTAACTCTCTCATTGAAACCCATCCCTCCTGTACCTTAACTCACCTATTGAAGACCATCCTTCCTGTAACTACTCTCCCATTGAAGGCCATTTCTTCTGAACCCTAACTCTCCTATTGAAGTTCATCCCTCCTGTATGCTAAATCCCCTATTGATGACCATCCTTCCTATAGCTTACTCTCCCATTAAAGGCTATTTCCCCTGTACCCTGACTCTCCAATTGAAGCCCATCCCCCTTACTGTAACTCTCCCACCGAAGCCCTGTACTCTAACTCTCCCATTGAAGCACATCATCCTGTACCCTAACTATCCTATTGAACCACATCACTCCCGATGCTCCTGTTCCTGCTAGTGGGAGCTTGAGTAGAAAGTCCCCATTACGAGCATTCCCACCCCACCCCCCCAGATAAATGGACTGACCCTTTAACTCTGAAAATATGCCACTGTTTGATTTACTGTACTTACATGAATCGCAGTGAGTACAAGAACAGTCATATAGCTTGTAGCGAGTTGCTTCCGCCCTCTCCGGTAGCATTGGGGTAATGGTACTGGACTAGTAATCCAGAGGGCCAGACTAATGCTCCAGAGGCATGAATTCAAATAAAAGGCTAGTCTCAGTAATGATGATCATGAAAGTATCAGATGGCCATAAAAACCCATCTGGTTCACTAATGTCCTTCAGGAAAGGTCTGGCCTGCACGTGACTCCAGACCCAAAGCAGCATGGTTGACTCTTACCTGCCCTCTGAAATGATCTCGCAAGTCACTAAGTTGTTGGCTTCCTACCACCTTTTCATGGGCAATAAATGCTGGCCTTGCCAGTAATGCCCACACCCCATGAATGAATAAGAGAACAGAGTTTGGAAACCAAGTTCAGATTCGCACCCCACATTAACAAGGAGGTGTGGTTTTGTTAGAATTTGTA
Organism: Heterodontus francisci; assembly: GCF_036365525.1. Classification (NCBI taxonomy): domain Eukaryota; kingdom Metazoa; phylum Chordata; class Chondrichthyes; order Heterodontiformes; family Heterodontidae; genus Heterodontus; species Heterodontus francisci. The sequence continues at coordinate 4,312,366 of NC_090418.1, forward strand.
AATGTGCCTTTCTTAAAAATCTTTAAAACAATCACATTTCTGAATCTTTCCTCGCTTCACCATTGCCATTCAGAAAGTAACTATTTTTACTTTCCTTTCTTCAACAACTCAAAAGAAATTGAACCACTAAAGAAACATGAATGTAATATGCAGTTTACAAATTTCTTAAACAAGACGATTGCTGACTCATCAGATAGAGGTAACATCTGCTGTGCATTAACCAAACATGGGCAAGTTCAGAATTCATCCCACAATGGCATTACTTCATTTTAATTAGCACTATTACATGAACCACTGATATATAGTTGTGATGATATATGATCTATTAAGTGCTTCTGGATGAAGTCTAGTTTCTGGCTTTTGAGGCTTCTGATCCCTCCAAAATCTGTGACCTATTACAATGAGCTCGCAATTCTCATGGGGGGATGTTGACAGAACAGTCTTTCTTTCATGGGGCAGGTCTCCCCATCCACCAGGGTCTCAGCAACATCCCCCAACATTGCTTGAGGTTTCACAATCCCTTTTGGACCCACATGCTTAACCTTCAACTGTGCCACTTCAACACCTCTTGAAAGATGCGATGCAAAGCTCATGGGCAACCCTAAGTCACATCTGCACAATCTACGTACCATCTACAAGATGCACTGCAGCAACTCACCGAGGCTCCTTCAACAGCACCTTCCAAACCTGAGACCTCTACCATCGAGAAGGAAAAGGGCAACAGATGCATGGGAACATCACCACCTGCAAGTTCTCCTCCAAGCCACACACCATCCTGACTTGGAACTACATTGCTGTTCCTTCACTGTCGCTGGGTCAAAATCCTGGAACTCCCTTCCTAACAGCACTGTGGGTGTACCTACACCTAAGGACTGCAGCGGTTCGAGAAGGCAATTGGGGATGGCAATAAATGCTGGCTGAGCCAGTGACGCCCACATCCCATGAATGAATAAAAACAAAACTACGGCAGATGCAGATACTTGATGCACGAATGGGAAATTAAAAACTCTCCATTGTGTGATTCTGGCCACCCAGAACAGACCATGGAACATTGAACGACCGATTGCTCGATTCACAAATACGAAGGAGGCATCACAGTGATGCTCTCCGCTATTCCTGACACAATTACCTGGCTTAACCAGCTGAATGTAAAATTATAGTTGTAGCTCCACATCTAAATCTAGACCTGGAATAGGAACAAGAGAGGGAATATTTAACCTAAGAACAATCTTTGATAAATATCCAGAAGTAAACAAGAACATTTACATATGCTTTATAGATTATGAAAAAGCATTCGATCGTGTATATCACCAAAAGCTAATAGACTTGTTGTTGAAATGTGACATTGATAGTAAAGATGTGAGATTTTCCAGAGCCTATATTGGGACCAAATAGTAAGCATTAGGCTAGAAGATGAACAATCAGATATGTTTCAAGTGAAGAGAGGAGTATGACAAGACTGTGTACTGTTGCCAAAATTATTTCATGTGTACACAGAACAAATATTCAGAGAATTCGATATACTTCTAGGTGTAAAAATTGGAGGTAAGAATATAATAAACTTGCGGTACACTGATGACACAGCGCTACTTGCAGAATCAGAAGGGGCCCTGCAGAGTATCGTAGGTCAAGCAAATTCTAGAAATTTAGAATATGGATTGAGTATGAACACTAAAAAGACAAAAACAATGATAGTTAGAAGGAATATATTAGAGGAAACCAGATTGAAGTGGATGGTGTCACACTGGAACAAGTAAACAAGTTTGTCTATTTAGGACAAATGATAACAAAAGATGTTAGATGCAATGCCGAAGTCAGAAGAATAGAGATAGCAGAATCACAGAATTATTACAGTGCAGAAGGAGGCCATTCGGCCCATCGTGTCTGCACCAGCTCTCCGAAAGATAAATTCACTCAGTTCCATTCCCCTTCCTTCTCCCTGTAACCCTGCACATTCATCCTTTTCATTCGGCAGTCTAATTCCCTTTTGAATGCTTCATTTGAGCCTGCCTCCACCACACGGTCAGGCGTGCATTCCAGACCTTAACCACTCGCTGCGTGAAAAAGTCATTCCTCATGTCACTTTTGCTTCTCTTACTAAATATTTTAAATCTGTGCCCTCTCGTTCTTGATCCTTTCACAAGTCTGTTCAGACCCTTCATGATTTTCAACACCTCTATCAAATCACCTCTCAGCCTTCTCAAAGGAAAACAGTCCTAACTTCTCCAATCTATCTTAATAACTGAAGTTCCTCATCCCTGGAACCATTCTCTTGACTTGTTTCTGTAATCTCTGCAATGCCCTCACGTCTTTCCTAGATTGTGGCACCCAGAACTGGACGCAATACTCCAGCTGAGGCCGAACTAGTGTCTTACACAAGTTCAACCTAACTTCCTTGCTCTTGTACTCTATGCCCCTATTAATAAAGCCCAGGACACTGTATGCTTTATTAACCACTCTCAACCTGCCCTGCCATCTTCAATGACTTATGCACATACACACCCAGGTCCCTCTGCTCCTGCACCCCCTTTAGAATTGTACCCTTTAGTTTATATTGTCTCTCCATGTTCTTCCTATCAGAATGAATCATTTCACATTTCTCTGCATTGTACTTCATCTGCCACCTATCTGCCCATTCCACCAGCTTATCTATGCCCTTTCGGAGTTCTACACTATCCTCCTCACAGTTCACAATGCTTCCAAGTTTCGTATCAGTTACAAACTTTGAAATTGTGCTCTGAAAACCAAGGTCTAGGTCATTAATATATATCAGGAAAAGCAATGGTCCCAATACTGACCCCTGGGGACTCGCCAACTTTAAGGGCATTTAAGTGGTCATTGGATAGACATATGGATGAAAATGGAATAGTGTAGGTCAGATGGTTTCACAGGTCGGCGCAACATCGAGGGCCGAAGGGCCTGGACTGCGCTGTAATGTTCTACTTCCACTACAAACCTTCCTGCAGCTTGATAAACATCCATTAACCACAACTCTTTGTTTCCTGTCACTCAGCCAATTCCGTATCCATGTTGCTACCGTCCCTCATATTCCATGAGCTATAAGTTTGCTCACAGGTCTGTTGTCTGGCACTGTATCAAACACTGCCAGAGGTAATTTTGTGAAAATGAAGGATGTGTTAACAAGGAAGCTCAAGCTTTTAGCAAGGGAAAAACTCATAAGATGCTACATTCCTGTATTCCTCAGAAACCTAGACAATAAGTAAAGATCTGACGGGCTGGCGGGCAGCCATAAAGACAGGGCTAAATTGTGGCGAGTCGAAGAGACTTAGTAGTTGGCAGGAAAAAAGACAGAGGCGCAAGGGGAGAGCCAACTGTGTAACAGCCCCGACAAACAAATTTCTCTGCAGCACCTGTGGAAGAGCCTGTCACTCTAGAATTGGCCTTTATAGCCACTCCAGGCGCTGCTTCACAAACCACTGACCACCTCCAGGCGCGTATCCATTGTCTCTCGAGATAAGGAGGCCCAAAAGAAGAAAAGAAGTAAAGATCTGTGGAAGAAAATAGAGGCCTTTGAAAGGTGGATGCTAAGATGTATGTGTAAAATTCCTTATACAGACCTTAAGACAAATGAAGAGGTGCTTGAAATTACAAGAGCAAAAAGAACTCTAAAAAGTGACAACCAGAAAATAAAATGTCAGTATTTCAGCCATTTGATCAGAGCTGAAAAGCTACAGAGATTTCTTCTGGAGGGCAAAGTAGAGGGCAGCAGAAAGAGAGGTCAACCTAGGTGTAGTTGGATGATGGATGTCATAGAACCTTTACAGTTTAGCTACAGTGGATGTGTGAGGATGGCGCAAGATAGACGAATGTGACATACCATGACAGCAGATCTGTTAGGAGTAGCTAGAAGCAGCAGCAGCTCCACAACCCATCAACTATAAGAAAAAGGGAGATGAGGCAGGTCGGCATTTTGAAAGACAAACTCTCCTTCTAGACTCTTAGATATGTCCCAGTTGCTGTCAGTCTATAGCCCTGCCACCTTTGTGGATCTGAATTGGTGTATGTGACAGGATAGTTAACATTTACAGGTCAACTCCAGGGAGTTTTGTTTTTGTGCCTGGTAGCCCCTGACCCATTCTGGCTGGAATGACACTTTGAAGTCCCCTGAGTGGGGATGAAGCAGGGGTTCCTTCTTTGTGTCTTTGAAATCTGACTAATTTTTGATCAATTCAGCATTCCAGCCTGTCTTCACTCGACGTTCACAAACACAGTTTTGATGCATTTTTAAACAAACACTGTGCAGTCTGTTTAAGGGACCAGTTGTCGTCCACTACCTCATGCAAAAGGCCATTCTTCATGTGTGATTGCTTAAACATCTGATCCTCCTGATCTCTCATGTCACCATCTGCAAACATGCTTTCCACTCTGGGTCACTGGATGGGAATCAGGAGCAGGCACCCCATCTGACTGCTCTTTTGTCTAACCCAGGGGCACAGACTGGGGATGGATGCTGAGACCTTCTAGTCTGTATGGCTGAGTTAAACTCTGCCTTTACCCACTGAGGTACCAGTCAGTCTCATCACTGGGAGACGCACCTCAGATTGTAAGCAAAAATTGCCAGAATCGTACCTTAGATCACGAATTTCTACGACACACTTGACAAACAGGTTTCTTGTTTCTTTACATTTTTATAGCAGAACTGCAACAGCAAGCTTCCTCATAGCCCAGCTTATGGGCTTGTGACCTGTGCTCTGCATTATAAAACCCAGCAAAGCAATTGAATGTTTCAAGGTCATTAAGGGCTAGATTAAGAGTTTTGCATTTTCCAATTGGTCGGTCAACAAGCTTTTATTGCAGCTCAGGATTGTACAAGAGAGAGAGTGGTGTTAAATGTGAATGTTATTGGATGCAATTAATCTGTCCTACCAATGGAATTAGGAATTAAACGGAGCTGATAAACCGATGAGGTAATAATCAGTATGTTGTAGCACACCCTGTTTTTGTACAGTACAGGCTGCATATCTTGGCCCTGAACTTGCTGGGGTGGAGCATAGTAGGTTTTTTCCCCCACATACTTCAGCTTGAAAATTCTTTGCTTTGTAAGTTGCAGGAAGTGTGACCTGATAGTGACATGGTGAGGGCAATGGGACATCTTTGACCTTAGTGTACAACGGGGATAACATTCTGTCTCCTCAACCAGTGAGATATAAGGAGTGAGAAATAAACAGAGGAATGATGGAGAAGGAGAATGGATTAGACTTAAATCAGATTGGTTGTCATCCTTCCATCTACAAAAGACGTAGCAAACAATCCATTTTGGCGGGGTGTCTTCTCTTGGTGCACCTTTGCTGATGGCTGTGAAGGCCAATCCTAGAGAGGTAGATTCAGCCACAAGTGCTGCACGTGAAGCTGCCAAGTTATGCTGTGAGTTGTTGTTTTTTACATTGGCACCTGTGGCAAGCTGCTGTAGCAACTGGTCGTTGTGAGAGTGCACACCAGTCCACGAGATGTGTCGCCATTTCCCTCTTCTGGCAGCTAGTGACTCCAAGGTTTGATAGTCGACATGTAGGGCCTTCATGTCATGCTTACAAGCATCCTTGATGTGGAGCTTTGGGCGCCCCACTGGTCGTCTGGCCCCAGCTACCTCATCATACTGAAGGTCCTTGGGTATGCGACTGTCTTCCATCCTGCGGATATGTCCGATCCACTGAAGTAGCCTCTGTTTGATTAGTGTCAACACAATTGGGAGCTCTGCCTTTGAAAGGACTGCTGCATTTGTGATTTTTGTCTTGCCAGGATATACCCATAATTTGCTGCAAACAGCAAACCTGGAAATTATTGAGCTAATTTTTTTTGGTAGTGGTAAATCACCCATATTTTACAGCCATTCTACAAGGTGTTGAGAACACAGGCCTTATAAACCATCAGCTTGGTCCTTGGTGTTATCCCATATGTGTTTTGCAAGTCTGCCAAAGGTGATAGCTGTTTTCCCATGCGTGTATTGAGCTCTGCATCACAGGACAGATTGTCTCTCCCCATGGACCAAAGGTAGCAGAACTTGCTAACCACTTCCAGTGGGGTGTTATTTAGTGTGATCAGGGGCAGAGATACAACACATTGTCCCATGACCACGGTTTTCTTGATGCTTATAGTCAAGGAAAACAACTAGCGCAGCATCATCAGCGTAGAGGGCATCTCTGTCAGGACGCAATGTGTTTTTAGGAAGATAGGAGCATAGGAAATAGGAGCAGAAGTAGGCCATTCGGCCCGTTGAGGCTGCTCCACCATTCAAACAGATCAAAGCTGATCATTTACCTCTGTGCCATTTTTCCCCACTATCCCCATATCTCTTGATGTCATTAGTCTATCGATTTCTGTCTTGAACATGCTCAGTGATTGAGCTTCCACAGCCCTCTGGGGTAGAGAATTCCAAAGATTCACAACCCTCTGAGTAAAGAAATTCCTCCTCATCTCAATCTTAAATGGCCTGCCCCTTATTTGCCTTCCTAATTGCTTGCAGCACCTGCACACTAGCTTTTAGTGACTCATGAACAGGGACACCCAGGTCTCTTTGGACATCAACACTTCCCAACCTCTTGCTATTTAAGAAATACTCTGCCTTTCTGTTTTTATTTTCTACCAAAGTGGATCACTTCACACTTACTCACATTATATTCCATCTGCCATGTTCTTGCCCATTCACTTATCTTGTCCAAATCCCATTGAAGTTTCCTTGCATCCTCCTCACAACTTACATTCCCACGTTGTTTTGTCTCATCAGAAAATGTGGAAATATTACATTTGGTCCCCACCTCCACATCATTTATATAGATTGTGAACAGCTATGGCCCCAGTACTGATCCTTGCGGTACCCCACTAGTAACAGTCTGCCATCCTGAGAATGACCCGTTTATTCCTACTGACTGCTTTCTGTTTGTTAACCAACTCTTAATCCATAGCAGTATATTACCCCCAAACCCATGTGTTCTAATTTTGTTTACTAACCTGTGTAGGGCCTAAGCAAAAGCTTTCTGAAAATCCAAACCGTATCTACTGGTTCTCCTTTATCAATGCTACAAGTAGCATCCTCAAAAAACTCCAACAGATTTGTCAAACATGATTTCCCTTTCATAAATCCATGTTGACTCTGTTCCATCATATCATTATTTTCCAAGTGTCCAGTTATCACATCCTTTATAATAGATTCTAACATTTTCCCTACTAGTGACGTCAGACGAACAGGTCTGTAGTTCTCAGTTTTCTCTTTCGCTCCCTTCTTAAATAGTGGGATTACATTTGTTGTTTTCCAGTCTGCAGGAACCCTTCCAGAATCTGTAGAATTTTGAAAGATAACCACCAATGTATCCACAAACTCTGTAGCCACCTCCTTCAATACACTGGGATGTAGCTTATCTGGTCTAGGGAATTTACCAACTTTCAATCCAATTAATTGTGCAAGTACTACCTCTTTATTAATACTAATTTCTTTCAGTTCCTCATTTTTACAAGTCCCTTGGTTTCTTGGTATTTCTGGGAGATTTTCTGTATTGTCCTCTGTGAAGACGGACTCAAAGTAATTGTTTAGTCTCTCTGCCATTTCTCCATTTTCCACCACAAGTTCTCCTGTCTCCGCCTGTAGTGGACCCACATTTGTCCTTGCTAATCTTTTCCTTTGTACATACTTAATGAAGCCTGCCTTTATGTTTCTTGCTAGCTTGCATTCATATTCTCTTTTCCCTTTCTTTATCAGTTTCTCAGTCCTCTATTGCTGGATTCTAAATTGCTCCCAATCCTCGGGTTTACCACTTTTTCTGGCGACCTTATAAGCCACTTCCTTTGATCTAATGCAATCTAACTTCTTTTGTTAGCCATGGTTGATTCAGCTTTCCTGTTGGGTTTTTGTGTCTTAGAGGAATGTATATTTGTTGTGGGCCGTGTAATACTTCTTTAAATACAAGCCATTGCCTGTCTACTGTCAAACCTTTTCATGTATTTTCTCAATCTACCAAAGCCAACTTGTCCCTCATACCTTAAAATAAAAGCAAAATACTGCGGATGCTGGAAATCTGAAATAAAAACAAGAAATGCTGGAACCACTCAGCAGGTCTGGCAGCATCTGTGGAAAGAGAAGCAGAGTTAACATTTCGGGTCAGTGACCCTTCTTCGGAGGTCCCTCATACCTTCATTGTTTCCTTTGTTCAGAAGGTGTTGGTGATGCAGAGTGCATTCAGGGCACAAAGCCCAAGAAGGCGTTGTCCATTATCATTGATCTTGCCTATCCCATGACAACCAAGGCATGGTGACCATGAATCACTGACTGCCATAACACGTGCTTTGAAGTCACCCGGGATGAATAGCTGCTCGCCATTTGGGTTGTTCATCAGAACCTCACCTAGGGAGTCATAGAAATGCTCTTTATCTGAGATGCTGGCGTTCAGAGTTGGTGTGTAGACGCATATGATGTTAACTGTGCCTCTGTTGGATGACAACCACAGGCAGATGAGACGCTCCGACGTTGCTACTGGTGGCTTAATTGACTGCATCAGCCGGTTGCTAACTGCGAAGCCTACACCATGCTCATAGCAATCTTCAGCACTCTTTTCATGCCAGTAGGTGGTGTAATTAGCCTATTGAATGGAGCCTGTCTCGGCTAATCTTGTTTCTTGTCGAGCGGCAATGTTGACACCAAGCTTGTGTAGCTCACAGTCAATCGGGGCTGTCTTGTGCACTAGCTGTGGAGTGTGGATCATTGTTCATTCTGGGACACATCCTCACAATCCAGTTTACAAGCCAAAAGGTTACCTTTCTTTGTTTGCTGCTTGGCCTAGGCATGGTTTTAAGAGATGCAGATTTGCCTATCATCTGCACCCCCCTTTCGACCTCGTAGGCTAGTGTCCAGAGGAAAGCCTATACGTCTGGGGCCTATTCGGTTGCAGGAGTTGCTGGAAGGTGCTAGCTTGAGGGAAACACCAAACGCTTAAAGACACTCCACTCCAGATTTTGCTGGGTTTACTCCTTTAGCCGTTAGCTGTTGATGTTGGTGTTAATGTTGAAGGCCCAGTGCCTAACCAAGATGGCACCTGGGCAGTCAGCTCCCTCGATCTCCTCACTGTGGCCATCTGCTGCTCTTTCTCCCCATTAAATCCTCTCTTCTGCTGTTTAAGTTCCCCTGATTCTAACAGCGGGTGCATTTTTAGCCCAAACTTCAAGTTAACTGTTAGTTTAAACTGCCTCTGTCTGATGGCACAAACCCCAACCCCGAACTTACCTTGTGAGCTGTGGTAAAGATCTGGATAAGACTTGGATGTGGTCTTTCTCACAAACCTGGCTTCAAATTCCTGGACATCAAGATCACATTTCTGCTCTGCACTACACTGGAAAACTGTAATCCGTCGATAATCTGCTGCCTTTTATTTCCTGATCAATGAACTGTGGAAAAGACCTGAAAAATCTAGATCTAGATCTTCTTTCAGACTTGGCTTCAAATTTCAGGACTTATTTCAACATCAAGAAGACCGTTTTGCTCTGGACTACACTGGTTATAACGTAAGACCCAACTTCTGCTGCTCTTTTGTGATGTTTAAAGTAACTATGATCATTTTACTTCCCTTCCCCCACACTGCTGTGGTTTAGAGACTTTAGTCTCCTGCTCAACCTATGTTTATACTGTTTTTTCCACTTCAGCCTGTTCCTGGTCAGAAAATCACTCGCATGCGCTGAGTTCACTTTGAAGCAACTCAGATTGACCGCCTGAGGGCGTAGTACCTGGAAGGTTTGAGGGACGGAGGTGGCAACCTGGAGGTGCTCCCTTCGCACACCTGGAGGACAAGATCACACCTATGTTTATGGCGACCTGGGCCCAGTTAAATCAGGTTAGGAAAGAAATAAAAAGAGGGAAAGGAAGATTGGATTAAAAGAGAGAGAGATAAAAAGACGAAAGAAAAATAAGAAAAATTAAAACAGTTAAAATTTTACATTAAAAAAAATCTGAGAACAATTTACTACCTGTTGGAATGAGTCAGTTTCAGTTGTTCCCTTTCGGAGTCGGAGAGATTGAGGGGAATTGCAGGATTATATACACCCTCATTCAAAAGCTAATTATGCTGTTAAGTATCAGCCCTAACTTTCTACAGTGAGTTTAATTGGCACGTAATGCACAAATGCAGCAATTTCATGAAACTCACAGGGAGGTTGAGGCTGAGCTGCCGTTTTTGTAAGGCTGTCGTTAGATCAGTGCAAATCATCCAGTAATTGGTGATGATTTGTAATTCACAGGGTATCTCTTCCTTGACAGAACATCACTGCAGGATTTCCTCACATCTTCAATGACCTTCTCTCCATCATAAGGTCAGAAGTGGGTATGTTCGCTGATTGTACAGTGTTCAGTACCATTCACAGCTTCTCAGATACTGAAGCAGAAAGTGTCCAGATGCAGCAAGACCTGGGCAACATTCAGGCTTGGGCTGAGAAGTGGCAAGTAACATTCGCGCCACACAAGTGCCAGGCAATGGCAATTTCCAACAACAGAGAATCCAACCATCTCCCAGTGACATTCAACAGCATTACCATCACTGAATTCCCCATTATCAACATCCTGTGGGCTACCATTGACCATAAACTGAACTGAACCAGCCACGTAAATGCTGTGCTACATGAGCAAGTCAGAGGCTGGGAATTCTGTGGTGAGTTACCCACCTCCTGACTCCCCAACGCCTGTCCACCATTTAAGAAGCACAAGTCAGGAGTGTGATGGAATACTCTCCACCTGCCTGGATGGGTGCAGCTCCAACAACACTCAAGAAGCTCGACACCATCCAGGACAAAGCAGCTCGCTTGATCAGCACCCTATCCACCACGTTCAACATTCACACCCTTCACCAGTGATGCACAGTAGTAGCAGTGTGTACCATCTACAAGATGCACTGCAGCAACTCACCTTCAATAGCACCTTCCAAACCCCCGACCTCTACCACCTAGAAGGACCAGGGCTGCAGAGCACCACCTGCAAGTTCCCCTCCAAGTCACACACCATCCTGACTTGGAACTATATCGCTGTTTCTTCACTGTCGCTGGGTCAAAATCCTGGAACTCCCTTCCTAACAGCACTGTGGGTGTACCCTCCCAGATGGACTGCAGCGGTTCAAGAAGGCAACTTACCACCACGTTCTCAAGGGCAATAAGGGATGGGCAATAAATACTGGCCTTGCCAGCGACGACCACATCCCATGAAACGATTTTTTTAAAATGTTACTGAAAGATTGACACATTAATAATGTTGAGTGCCATTAAGTTTGTCATTATTTTGACAGCAAATTCTGGGTCTTTCGGATAAGAGGTTAAAACAAGGCTGCGTCTGCCCTTTCAGGTGGATGTAAAAGAGCCCATGGCACCATATCGAAGAAGAGCAGAGGAGTTCTGCCCAGTGTTCTGGTCAATATTTATCCCTCAATCAACATCACAAAAAGCACATTATCTGGTGATTTTCACATTGCTGTTTTTGGGAGCTTGCTGTGCACAAATTGGCTGCTGCACTTCCTACATTACAATAGTGACTACACTTCAAAAATACCTCATTGGCTGTAAAGCACTTTGGGATGTCCTGAGGTCATGAAAGTCACTATCGAAATGCAAGGCTTTATTTTTAACATACTGTTTTGTTATCCCTCCAGCTGCCTCATCCTACGACAGAGTGGCTGAAAGCATTATCCTAAACATGTGATACTGAGCTTTTTGAATGGCTCTGTTAAATATCTCCTTAACTCACTCTGTTCTAAGGAGGACAATCCCAGCTTCTCTTGTCCCTTGACAATAATTTAAGATAACCACTCTCCTCTCTGCTTCCTGTGTCAAAAAAAGTTCCTTTAAACAAGTAAGAAGGGAATAAAGGTGACGATACTGAGACACACAAGACTAGATGGAAGTGAATTGCTCCCTTGAACCTGTCTGCACTGTACATATGCCAGAGCTGGTCTGGCGGGAATATGTTTAGTTTAGTTTAGTTTAGAGATACAGCACTGAAACAGGCCCTTCGGCCCACCGAGTCTGTGCCGACCATCAAACACCCATTTATACTAACCCTACACTACTTCCATATTCCTACCACATCCCCACCTGTCCCTATATTTCCCTACCACCTACCTATACTAGGGGCAATTTTATAATGGCCAATTAACCTATCAACCTGCAAGTCTTTGGCATGTGGGAGGAAACTGGAGCACCCGGAGAAAACCCACGCAGACACAGGGAGAACTTGCAAACTCCACACAGGCAGTACCCAGAATTGAACCCGGGTCCCTGGAGTTGTGAGGCTGCGGTGCGCGCCACTGTGCCGCTGTGGTAGGAGATTTGGGATATTAAACAAATTTAGAAACAAAACTCATGGTGGATGCTAGGAACTAACAGTAAGTACAGAAATTGAAGGAATGACCTGAATATCTCTCAGGACATCCCAAATGCTTCACAACCAATGAAGTACTTTTGAAATGTAGTTATCATTATAATGTAGGAAAAGCAACAGCACATTTGCTTGCAGCAAGGTCCCAGAAACAGCAACGTGCTAATGACTATCATAGTCATAGAGTTATACAGCACAGAAACAGGCCCTTCGGCCCATCGTGTCTGTGATCTATTCTAATCCCATTTTCCAGCACTTGGCCCGTGGCCTTGTTTGCTATGGCGTTTCAAGTGCTCATCTAAATACTTCTTAAATCCTTCAGGCAGTGTGTTCCAGATTCCAACCCAACCCTCTAAACCTCCTGCCCCTTACCTTAAATCTATGCCCTCTGGTTATTGATCCCTCCACTAAGGTAAAAGGTATTTTCCTATCTATCCTATCAATGCCCCTCATAATTTTGTACACCTCAATCATGTCCCCCCTCAGCCTTCTCTGTTCCAAGGAAAATAACCCTAGCCTATCCAGTCTCTCTTCATAGCTGAAATGCTCCAGCCCAGGCAACATCCTGGTGAATCTCCTCTGCACCCTCTCCAATGCAATCACATCCTTCCTATAGCATGGTACCCAGAACTGTACACAGTACTCCAGCTGTGGCCTGACTAGCATTTTATACAGCTCCATCATAACTTCCCTGCTCTTGTATTCGATGTTTTGGTTAATAAAGGCAAGTATCCCATATGCCTTCCTAACCACCTTATCTACCTGTGCTACTGCCTTCAGTTATCTACAAACAAGAACACCAAGGTCCCGCTAACCCTCTGTACTTCCTAGGGTCCTACCATCCATGGTATATTCCCTTGCCTTGTTAGTCCTCCCAAAATGCATCACCTCACACTTCTCAGGATTAAATTCCATTTGCCACTGCTCCGCCCATCTTACCAGCCCATCCATATTGTCCTGTAATCTAAGGCTTTCCTCCTCACTATTTACGACACCACCAATTTTCATGTCATCTGCGAACTTACTGATCATACCTCCTATATTCCTGTCTCAATCATTAATGTACACTACAAACCACAAGGGTCCCAGCACCGATCCCTGTAGTACACCACTGGTCACAGGCTTCCACTTGCAGAAACAACCCTTGACCATCACCCTCTGCCTCCTGCCACTAATCCAATTTTGGATCCAATTTGCCAAATTGCCCTGGATCCCATGGGTTCTTACCTTCTTAACCAATCTCCCATGTGGGACCTTATCAAAAGCCTTACTGAAGTCCATGTAGACTATATCAGCAGCTTTACCCTCATCTACACATCTCGTCACCTCCTCGAACAATTCAAACAAGTTTGTTAGACATGGTCTCACCCTGACAAAGTCATGCTGGCTAGCCCTGATTAATCCCTGCTTCTCCAAGTGGAGATTAATCCTGTCCCTCAGAATCTTTTCCAATAGTTTCCCTACCACTGCTGTTAGACTCACCGGCCTGTAATTACCTGGTTTATCCCTACTACCCTTCTTGAATAATGGTACCACATTCAGTGTCCTCCCGTCCTCTGGTACCTCTCCTGTGGCCAGAGAGGATTTGAAAATTTGTGTCAGAGCCCCTGCTATCTCCTCCCTTGCCTCACATAACAGCCTGGGATACATCTCATCTGGGCCTGGGGATTTATCCACTTTTAAGCCCGCTAAAACCGCTAATATTTCCTCCCTTTCGACTAGAAGATCTGTTTTCTTTTAAGTGATGTTGGTTGAGGGTTAAATATTGGTCAAGACACTGGGGAGAAATTCCCTGCCGATCTTTGAATAGTGCCATGGGACCTTTTACACCTACTGGACGGAGCTTCGGTGTAACGTCTCATCTAACCTGTGCAGTACCAACTCTGGGAGTATTTGATGGGACAATGTAAAGGAATCTTTACTCTGTATCTAACCCATTTTTTTAAATTTATGAAACATCACTTTACTCTGAAATAGTTGTCAGTGACATCCTTGGCTTGTGAGTCTTTGCTATAATCCTTGACAACAATGCAGCCTACAACTGTACAGGTTTCCCTTCTCTGTCTGTTTTTGCACAGGCCTACCCACTCACCAAGTTTTTTGTCACCAACCTTAATCAATTGGATCTGATGCTCAGCACAGTGTGCCTCTCCCAACTTAACATACTGTGCCTCATCACAGTTGCCTGGCAGGCCACACAAGTGAGCTTGTCATTTGTCTAGCACCTTGACAGCCTCCTGGAGCCCATTGTGGATATATGCAGTTTTCAGCACTTCTTAAAGTGCAGTGTTAACATGCATGACACCACCTGCAGTTATGCATTCCTTGGCCATGGTACTGCTTACTTTCCCAGAAGATGGCTGATTCCTCCAGGAGCGGGGCCCTGGACAAAACTGCCATTGTTTTTTGAAGGTGGCCTTTATACCCCAGGCCCCTTTTATGTATTTCATGTCGAGGGGACCTTTATTCCTCAGGCCACCTTATATACATTTTATAAAATAAATTTATTAAAACAGATCAATAAAACAAAACTCAAATTAAAATGCCATTCCCAGCATCGATTATGTCCTCCAGTCCCTGCGGTGCCCACCAGTCGTGGAAGGCCTCAAGCCTACCAGCAGACAACACATGCTCCTTCTCCAGGGACACCCGGGCACGAACGTAACTGCGGAAAAGGGGCAGGCAATCAGGGCTGATGGACTCCCCAATGGCCCGCAGCCTGGACCTGTGAATTGCCACCTTAGCCAGGCCCAGGAGCAGACTGACGAGGAGATCCTCCTCCTGTGCTACGCCCCTCCGCACCGGGTGCCCAAAGATCAGGAGCGTGCAGCTGAAGTGCAGCCAGAACTTGAGGAGCAGCCCCTTTAAATACTCAAACAGGGGCTGCAACCTCAAACACTCCATACGTACATGGAACACAGACTCGTCCCGGCCGCAGAAAGTACATGTTTAAAAATCTATTGCACGGGACTGCCCTGTGCATAACCTCCGTCCCAGGTCCCCGATGTAAAGGGGGAAGACTCCCACGTGGAGAGACCTCCACTGGGGTTGCCCCTCGCCGCCAGATGGCAGCACGGATCACCAAGGAAAGGAAAAGGAGTGGAGAGGATAGGTGGTCGAGTGTTGGAAGGGAGAGAAAGACTGCCAGGATGTTGCTCTATGATCGGTGGTTGGAGCACCTTACTGCAGAGTCCAAAGTCAAGTCTTCTAGTCAGGGGAGGGTTCTTCACCTGGGTCAGCTGGAGCCGTCTTGTTCTCTCCTTTCCCTGCTGTCGTGTAAGGACTTTCTTCAGCTGGAGAGCTCCAGCTGTCCTGAGCCACGCAGTTGGGGTGGGGAGGGAGCCCCCTTTGTGCACGATGGAAGAAAAACACAAGAGCAAGTACAGGGGCGCCCTATAGAATTTAACATAAGAACATAAGAAATAGGAGCAGGAGTAGGCCATTCAGCTCCTCAACCCTGCCCCACCATTCAACAAGATCATGGCTGATCTGTCCCAGGCCTCAACTTTTTTGGGCCTGCTCCGCCTAACCCTCGACTCCCCGAGATTTCAAAAATCTATCTACCTCCTCCTTAAATACATTTAGTGACCTAGCCTCCACAACTCTGAGGTAGAGAATTCCAGAGGTTCACCACCCTCTGAGAGAAGAAATCCCTTCGCATCTCTGTTTTAAATGTGTGCCCCCTTATTCTATAACTGTGCCCCCTAGTACAAGATTCCCCCACCAGTGGAAACATATTCTCAACATCTACCCTGTCAAGCTCCCTTAGAATCTTATATGTTTCAATAAGATCACCTCTCATTCTTCGAAAATTCAATGAATAAAGGCCTAACCTGTTTAGCCGTTCTTGATAAGACAACCCCTTCATCCCAGGAATCAGCCTCGTGAACCTTTTCTGAACTGCCTCCAATGCTAGTATATCCTTCCTTAAATACGGGGACCAAAACTGTATGCAGTGCTGCAGGCGTGACCTCACCAACACCCTGTACAGTTGTAACAAGACTTCCCCATTCTTATAAACTCTAACCCCCTCGCAATAAAGGCCAAAATTCCATTTACCTTCCTAATTACTTGCTGCACCTGCATGCTAACTTTTTGTGTTTCCTGTACAAGAACACCCAGATCCCTCTGTACTGCAGTATTTTGTAGTCTTTCTCCATCTAATTAATAATCTGCCTTTTTATTCTTCCTACCAAAGTGGATGACCTCACACTTTCCCACATTGAACACCATCTGGCAAGTTTTTGCCCACTCACTTAACCTATCTATATCCCTTTGCAGATTCTTTGTGTCCTCATCACAACATGCCTTTCCACCTATTTTTGTATCATCAGCAAATTTGGATACACTACACTCTGTCCCTTCCTCTAAGTCATTAATATAGATAGTAAATAGTTGAGGCCCTAGGACCGATCCTTGTGGCACCCCACTAGTTACAGCTTTCCAACCTGACAAAGACCCATTGATCCTGACTCTCTGCCTTCTGTGTGTCAGCCAGTCCTCAATCTACCCCCAATACCCTGAGCTCCTATTTTGTGCAATAACCTTCTATGTGGCACCTTATCGAACACCTTCTGAAAATCCAGATACACTACATCTACCGGTTGCCCTTTATCCACTCTGTTTGTTATATCCTCAAAGAACTCTAACAAATTTGTCAAACATGATTTCCCTTTCATAAAACCACGTTGACTCTGTTTGATTGCATTATGTTTTTCTAAATGTCCTGCTATTTCTTCCTTAATAAAGGGCTCTAGCATTTTCCCACTGACAGATGTTAAACTAACTCTTGTCTCCTGGTTTCTGTCTTACTCTTATTGTTTGTTTTTATATTTCTTGCCAATTTACTCTCAATCAATTTTCTCCCTCTTTATTAGTTTTTTAGTCATCCCCTGCTGGTTTCTAAAAAATTCCCAATCCTTTGGCCTACCACTAGTTTTCGCCACTTTGTACGCCTTTGTTTTTGATTTGATACTCTCCTTAACTTCCTTTGTTATCCACGGGTGGTTCATTGTTCTCTTCGAGTCCTTCCCTCTGACTGGAATAAATGTTTGCTGAGTGTTTTGAAATATCTGCTTAAAAGTCTGCCACTGCTCATCTACTGACTTCCCCTTAGTCTATTTTCCCAGCCTGCTTTAGACAACTCTTTCTTCATACCTCTTTAATTGCTCTTGTTTAAGTTGAAAACACTGGTTTGTGACCCGAGTTGCTTTCCCTCAAACTGAATTTGAAATTCTACCATGTTATGATCGCTTCCCCCTAGAGGATCCTTAACTACGAGATCTCTTATTAATCCTACCTCATTACACATTACCAAATCTAAAATAGCCTGTTCCCTGGTAGGTTCTGCAATGTATTGTTCTCAAAAACAATTTGATAGCCCCACCCCTGGATCTTCTGGTGCCTCCTCTCTCCCCCAACAGTCCAAACAAAAAAACAGTTCTTTGGTGCTCCAACACCTACCTCTCCAAAATGACTTATCGGTCACCTTTTGTTCTTACAAATTAGAAACCGTCCCACAGTTAAAGTTGTAAGTTGCAGCTCTCTTCACTCTGCTCTCTCCTCTCCAGTTCCAGCTCCCACAGCCTGCTCAGGTGCAGCTGGTTCACCTAATTGCACACAGGAGGTGCTCTGAACTCTCCAGCCAATCCCGTTTTTTTTTTTTCTTTTAAGGTGACCTTTATACCCCAGGCCCCTTTTATATATTTTTTATGTCGAGGGGGCCTTTATTCCTCAGGCCCCCTTTATATATTTTTTATATGTCGAGGGGGCCTTTATTCCTCAGGCCCCCTTTATATACATACTTATATTTTTAAAATAACTTTATTAAAACCAGATAAATAAACAAAAAAACTCAAATTAAAATGCCATTCTCGGCGTCGACGATGCACTCCAGTCCCTGCGGTGCCCACCGGTCGCGGAAGGCCTCAAGCGTACCGGCGGACACCGCATGCTCCTTTTCCAGGGACACCCGGGCGCGAACGTAACCGCAGAAGAGGGGCAGGCAATCGGGGAGGACGGACCCCCCGACGGCCCGCAACCTGGACCTGTGAATTGCCACCTTGGCCAGGCCCAGGAGCAGACCGACGAGGAGATCCTCCTCCCGGCCCGAGCCCCTCCGCACCGGGTGCCCAAAGATCAGGAGCGTGGGACTGAAGTGCAGCCAGAATTTGAGGAGCAGCCCCTTCAGATACTCAAATAGGGGCTGCAACCTCGCACACTCCATATAAATGTGGAACACGGACTCGTCCAGGCCGCAGAAAGTACAGCTGGCCTGGGAGTCCGTGAACCTACTTAAAAGCCTATTGCACGGGACTGCTCTGTGCAGCACCCTCCACCCCAGGTCCCCGATGTAAAGGGGGAAGACTCCCGCGTAGAGAGACCTCCATCGGGGTTTCCCCTCGCCGCCAGATGGCAACGCGGACCGCCAGGGCGTGTCCGGCCGGCTGACGAGGGCGAGAAAGTGGAGAGTGTGCAGGAGCAGCCCGTACAGGAAACCCCTCCGCGCCGATTGGAATGGCATGGAGGGCATTTCCGAGAGGCGGCTCGAGTTGTGCGGGACCGGCTCCCGAGGAGGGTTTCGGGGCCTGGGTCCGATGAGCAGTTCCGGCCGAGCGGGGGTCAGCTCGGCCGGGATCGCTCCGCACTCCCGAGCCCCCTCGCCACCCGCAGTGAGGGGCGTCCCGGGGGTTTCGGCTACTCCTCCGCCCGCCGGACCGTCCTCGGAGTCGGCCGCCCGGACAGCCGAGGCGCTCTCCTCCGCCGGCGGGGGAGCGCCCTGACTGGAGGCGACCATGTTCCAGACTCGGAAAAGATCCCGGTAAAAGACAGGCAACTCCCTCAGAGAGGCGCGGCTAACGGACTCCACCGGGAGCTGCGTGTCGTCTTGAAGGCAGTGACACTGGCGGAAAAAATACGTCGCCAGCGCACACCATCTGGGAGGACGCTCGACGTACAGGTATCTCTGCAGGGTCTGAAGGCGGAGAGTCGCAGCCTGGGTGCGGACGCACACCAGCGACTGACCGCCCTCCTCGATCGGAAGACTCAGGACCGCGGCAGAGACCCAGTGTTTCCTCTTGCCCCAGAAGAAATCGACGAGTTTCTTCTGGATCTTGGTGGCAAATACAGGGGGCGGGGCCAAAGTGACCAACCGGTACCACAGCATGGAGGCCACCAGTTGGTTTATGACCAACGCTCGGCCCCTGTAGGAAAGCACTCGGAGCAGTCCTGTCCAGCGCCCCAGCCGAGCGGTGACTTTCGCCTCCAACTCCTGCCAGTTTGCCGGCCAGGCTTCCTCAGCGGGGCTAAGGTGGACTCCCAGATAGAGGAGGTGCGTGGTGCTCCACGCAGAAGGTGTCATCTCCTCCGGCAGGGAGTCCACCCGCCACTGACCAACCAGGAGTCCGGAACATTTCTCCCAATTGATCCTCGCGGAGGACGCGGCAGTAAAGGTCTGCTGGCAGTCGCGCATCCTCCGCAAGTCAACGGGATCTGTGATTGCGAGGAGCACGTCGTCGGCGTAAGCCGAGAGGACGACCCGCATGGCCGGCTCGCACAGAGCCAATCCCGTCAACCTCCTGCGAAGCAGGCACAGGAAGGGCTCCACGCAGATGGTATACAATTGGCCGGACATGGGGCACCCCTGACGCACTCCTCTCCCAAATCGAAGGGGCGCCGTCAAGGACCCGTTAACTTTGACTAGACACTCTGCGGCGGCGTATAAAAGTCGGACCCGGGCCACGAAATGCGGCCCGAGTCCGAAAGCGCGCAGAGTCCCAAAAAGGTAATCGTGATCCACCCTGTCGAACGCCTTCTCCTGATCGAGGGAGAGAAAGGCGACCGACTGACCAGTCCTCTGGGAAAGATGGATCAGGTCCCGGACCAGGTGGATGTTGTCCTGGATGGACCGGCCCGGGACCGTGTAGGACTGGTCGGGGTGGATCATGTGGGCCAGCACGGAGCCCAGGCGGGTAGACATAGCCCGGGCAAAGATCTTATAATCCGTGCTGAGGAGGGAGACCGGATGCCAGTTTTTAAGCAGGCGGAGATCGCCCCTCTTCGGCAGCAGGACGATGACCGCCCTGCGCCACGAGAGGGGCATCTCCCCGGTCGCCAGGCTTTCCCCCAGGACCCGCGCGTAATCGTCCCCCAGGACGTCCCAGAACGCCCTGAGGAACTCCACGGTCAACCCATCCAGCCCTGGGGATTTGCCCCTCGAGAGCTGGTGGAGGGCGCCAGTCAGCTCCGCCAACGTGAGCGGAGCCTCCAATCCTTCGGCGCCCTCCGGGCTGACCTGCGGCAGGTCCTCCCACAAAACTCTGCGCGCATCCTCGCTGGACGGATCCGGAGAGAACAACGCACTGTAATAAGTCCGGACCAGGAGGCCCATTCCCTCCGGATCCGTGATGGAGGATCCGTCGTCGGCCAGCAGCTCGACGAGCTGCTTACGGACCCCCCGCCATTTTTCCAGCGAGTAGAAGAAGGGAGGGGCGCGGTCCAAATCTTCCAGGATCTGGCTCCGCGACCTCACGTACGCGCCTCGGGACGCTATGAGCTGCAGGTCCCTCAGCGCGCCCTTCTTCTCTTTGTACGCCTGCCACAGAGCCGGGTCCGCGACGGCATGACCGAGGCGGGACTCCAAGTCGAGCACCTCCCTCTCAAGGCGCCCGATCTCGGCTTCCCGCCTCTTGGTCGACCCCTTCGCGTACTCCTGACAGAAGACGCGGATGTGAGTCTTGCCCACATCCCACCATAGCCTCAAGGAGGGGAAGCCCCCCTGCTTCCTTCTCCAGTCGGCCCAGAATCGACAGAACGAGTCCCGAAATCGCACGTCCTCCAGCAGCCGGTTGTTAAAGTGCCAGTACGCGGACCCCGCCCGCGTGCGGAGCGGAGTGAACTCCGCCCACACCAGGCGGTGGTCCGAGCACGGCACCAGCCGCATGGAGGCCGCCGAAACGCGGGAGACGTACGCCTGCGAAATGTAGAGGCGGTCGATTCGCGACCCCCCTCCTCCAGACCTCCACGTGAAGGCGCTGGAGTCGGGATGGAGATTCCGCCAGACGTCCACCAAGTTAAGGGAGCTGATCAGTCCCCTCAACTTCTCCACCGACGCTTGGCCGCGCTGGGGACCGGAGCGATCCCCCACCTCGAGGGTGCAGTTAAAATCCCCCCCGAGGATGATGCACTCGCCGCTATCGATGGAGCTCAAGAGAGCGGACACTTCTTCAAAGAAGCGCGCTTGCAACGCGCCGGGCCTGGGCGCGTACACGTTCACAAAGTGGAGCGGCACGCTACCCAGGCGAACGGCGAGGTGGAGCAAGCGGCCCGGCACTAGCTCCTTGACCCCCAAGATCTCCGGCTGAAAA
The DNA here is from genome assembly GCF_036365525.1 of Heterodontus francisci. NCBI lineage: Eukaryota > Metazoa > Chordata > Chondrichthyes > Heterodontiformes > Heterodontidae > Heterodontus > Heterodontus francisci. The sequence goes on from NC_090418.1 coordinate 4,334,086, forward strand.
GTCGGGGCCAACAAGATAGCCACCCCACTAGAAATAGGGGTGAGGTGACTCATGTAGACCCCACCCTGCCACTCCAGGAGCCAGGTGGCTTCATCTCCCGGAACGGTGTGGGTTTCCTGCAGAAAGCTCACCGCGTATCTCCCTTCCCTAAGGACTGAGAGATTGTGAAATCTGCGGTGAGCCCCTCTGCTGCCGTTGATGTTGAGGCTGGCTATGGTTATCTTCATGTCAAAGGTACTTAAAACCCGTCACCAACACCTCACTGTGAGGAAGGAGTGGAAGTGCACCTGGCCCTCCACTCCCCCAGCAACCCATTGAGGAACACATTAAAACGGCGCCTCTCAACCAGTTTCACGTCCGCGCGCTTGCCCGCTATCTTAAGGGCGGCACGGACGGACTGGATGATCAGCGCCAGATTCGACCAACGGTCGAGGGCCAGCTGAACTTTATTGCGGCAACCCCTGCAAGCCGCGAGGAAATCCCGGAGTTCCGCCGTGGGGATGAGAGGAGATTCGGTGGGAGGCACGAGGGACTCCACCACCTCACTGGCGATGGAATCAAGATCATCCTCCGTGCCCCGCACCGAATCCCCATCCTCCTCCGGGTCGTCACCGCCAGCGGCCGACACATCCACCACACACTGTGGGGCGGACGTCCCGGCCGCGCCAGCTGGTCCCGCCTCCGTCACGATCCCACCCCCAGGATCGATGGCGGAGGAGTCCTCTCTGGGTTCTATTGTGAAACTGGAGCCTGTCGGCACCAGCGGTTCAGGACCCCCCTCCACCTCCATCCCCAGGCCAATGAGTGGTCCAGGGGAGACAGAAGTTCCGGACTCCGGGAAACCAGCCGGAGCCGAGACTGGAGGCGGCGAGAGGAGGCCATCTCCCGCTCCGCCAGCACCCACAGGCCCAGCAGATGGGGCAGCATTCTCAGTTATAACTGGGTCGGGTGTCTCCTGGTTGGTGGTGGACTCCGGCTGGGAGGCCCGACCCTCTGGGGCCTCGCCCTCCCCTTCATTCAGGACACCCGACCCAGTAGCAGTGGCAGAATGGGCGGCTTCCCCAGGCTCCCCCACCACAAGGAGGGCCCCACTTACTCCTTCAGGAGGGGCCTCATGTACCGGGGTCATCCCCTCCCCTCCATCCTGAGGAATAGAGTGCTCCTGCCCGGACTTTGCAGCCTTGGTGGTGGTGGTAGGGGGAACCTGAGGACCAGAAACAGGAGGCAGCTCCCCTCCAACAGATGGGCCCTGCACCTCAGGGCCCTGTGTTATTTCTGTGGAGGGGTGCCTTCTCCTCTTTTTCGCACTTGGGCGCGGAGACTCAGAGACCTCCATGTCATCAGAGGCCTCCGCCTCCGCACCCTTTTTTCCCTTTTAAGTCACCCTGGGCCTGAGCCCAGCCCTGGGACAGGTGGATTCCATGGGAATGGGCTTTGGGCTGAGCTCAGGCTCGGGTTGAGTCAAAGTGTCCAGGGGACGCGCCTCACGATGTTTCTTTTTTCCCCGCGTCTTCCTTCCGCTCGGACGGATGCTCCCCTCCCCACCAGAGGCTGTGAAAACCACAGCCTCCGGAACCGACTGAGCGGTGTCTGTTGGATCTGCGGGGGGAGTGGGAGGAGGTGCTGTGGAACCACTCTGGGCCGCCGAGGTGGAGCTGGCGGCCGGGAGGTTGGGGCAGTTCTTACGAACATGCCCCACCCCCTTGCAGACGTGGCACCGCGCTCCATCCGAGGTCCAGAAGACGCGGTAGGCCGTCCCCTGAAACTCTATACTGAAGTGGCCCTCCAAGACATCCTCCCGCGCCAGCTGCATGAATAGCTGGCGGCGGAAGGAGTAGACATGTCGGAGGCTGTGCTCCCGAAGACCAAGCGGGACTGGGGTGATCCCTGACCTCACCTCCCCCAGATGGTGTAGATGGGGGAGGAGGAGCTCATCAGGAATGAAGGGTGGGACGTTCGACAAGGTTACCCGATGTGCAGTGGCCCCCAGAGGGTCCACTGGCAGGAAAATCCCACCCACTGTGAGCCCCGTACTTAGGGCGAGGGACACAGCCCGCTCGGTCTTCAGGAAGAACACAGCCTTCCCATACATCTTTGAGGCTGCAACAATGGCCGAGGGGCCGACAACCACGGCCATTGCCTTAACACAAGCCTCAATAGTCATATTAGGATGGGTGTAACTCTTCACCCCATGCTTTGATGTTAAGATTTTAAATGGTGACGGGGCCACAGGAGCAGCTGTCGCAGCTGCTGCAGCATAGGAGGGCCCCGCCACCGGAGAGGACTGAGAAGTCATGGGGTGGAAGAGTTACAGGCACTTTGCTGAGAGAAAAAAAAAGAAAAGAGCAAATACAATAAATCAAAAATGTAACACTTAAAGGATGTAGCACAGGGGAAGAGGCTGAGGGAGAGGAAGGCCAAGAGGAATCAGTCTTTGTTAGTATTGCACAAGTCTTGTAGCTGGTCTTCCAGTTGGGAGGGTGGGGTGATGTCTTCACCTGGGTCAGCTGTAAGCTGCCCAGGCACACGCCTCCTTCGATGTTCAGATAATAAGTCTCTTCACCTGGGCAGCTCCAGCTGTCCCAGGCTTAATAGTTGGGGTGGGGAAGGAGCTCCCTATCCAAAGATGTTAAACACAGGAGCTCCCTATTGAACAATACAGCCCCACCCAAGGTCTTCAGGTCTCTTCTTTCCCCACCCCCAACAATCAATGAAAAAGACTTTCAGTACCAAGCAAACTCACAAAAAAGAGCTTCCAGTTCTCTGCCTTCCTTCCTTTGTTGAAATTTGGAAAAAACTTTTGTTTCAGTTTGAGTCTCTCCCTCTTGCAGCAGTCACACAGCCTGCAGCCTCCAACCTCTGCACACAGCCACAGTCAGCTGCACCTCGTTGATGCACTCAGGCTCCCAAATCAGAGAGCAGCCAATCCCAGTGCTGTATCTGTCCTGGGAGTGTTTGATGGGGGACAGTGTAGAGGGAGCTTTACTCTGTATTTTACCCGTTTTTTTTTTCTCGTTTTTTTTAACCCCCGTGCTGTACCTGCCCTGGGAGTGTTTGATGGGGACAGTGTAGAGGGAGCTTTACTCTGTATCTAACCCGTTTTTTTTTTTCTTTTCTTTTTTTTTAACCCCCGTGCTGTATCTGCCCTGGGAGTGTTTGATGGGGACAGTGTAGAGGGAGCTTTACTCTGTATCTAACCCCCGTGCTGTACCTGTCCTGGGAGTGTTTGATGGGAACAGTGTAGAGGGAGCTTTACTCTGTATCTAACCCCGTACTGTACCTGGCCTGGGAGTGTTTGATGGGGACAGTGTAGAGGGAGCTTTACTCTGTATCTAACCCCCGTTTTTTTTTTTTTTTTTTTTTTTTCTTTTTTTTTTTTACCAGGGCTACCCATTTCCACCTCTGCAACGTCGCCCCGACTCCGCCCCCCTCTCTCAGCTCATCGGCCGCTGAAACCCTCATCCGTGCCTTCGTTCCCCTCTAGACTCGACCATTCCGACGCTCTCCCACATTCCAAAACTCCTGCTGTACCTGTCCCGGGGAGTGTTTGATGGGGACAGTTTAGAGGGAGCTTTACTCTGTATCTAACCCCCGTTTTTTTTTTTTTTTTTTTTCTGTTTTTTTTAAATAAGGTGGCCTTTATACCCCAGGCCCCTTTTATATATTTTATGTCGAGGGGGCCTTTATTCCTCAGGCCCCCTTTATATACACACTTATATTTTTAAAATAACTTTATTAAAACCAGATAAATAAACAAAAAAAACTCAAATTAAAATGCCATTCTCGGCGTCGACGATGCACTCCAGTCCCTGCGGTGCCCACCGGTCGCGGAAGGCCTCAAGCGTACCGGCGGACACCGCATGCTCCTTTTCCAGGGACACCCGTGCGCGAACGTAACCGCGGAAGAGGGGCAGGCAATCGGGGAGGACGGAACCCCCGACGGCCCGCAACCTGGACCTGTGAATTGCCACCTTGGCCAGGCCCAGGAGCAGACCGACGAGGAGATCCTCCTCCTGGCCCAAGCCCCTCCGCACCGGGTGCCCAAAGATCAGGAGCGTGGGACTGAAGTGCAGCCAGAATTTGAGGAGCAGCCCCTTCAGATACTCAAATAGGGGCTGCAACCTCGCACACTCCGTATAAATGTGGAACACGGACTCGTCCAGGCCGCAGAAAGTACAGCTGGCCTGGGAGTCCGTGAACCTACTTAAAAGCCTATTGCACGGGACTGCTCTGTGCAGCACCTTCCACCCCAGGTCCCCGATGTAAAGGGGGAAGACTCCCGCGTAGAGAGACCTCCATCGGGGTTTCCCCTCGCCGCCAGTTGGCAACGCGGACCGCCAGGGCGTGTCCGGCCGGCTGACGAGGGCGAGGAAGTGGAAAGTGTGCAGGAGCAGCCCGTACAGGAAACCCCTCCGCGCCGATTGGAATGGCACGGAGGGCATTCCCGAGAGGCGGCTCGGGTTGTGCGGGACCGGCTCCCGAGGAGGGTTTCGGGGCCTGGGTCCGATGAGCAGTTCCGGCCCAGCGGGGGTCAGCTCGGCCGGGATCGCTCCGCACTCCCGAGCCCCCTCGCCACCCGCAGTGAGGGGCGTCCCGGGGGTTTCGGCTACTCCTCCACCCGCCGGACCGTCCCCGGAGTCGGCCGCCCGGACAGCCGAGGCGCTCTCCTCCGCCGGCGGGGGAGCGCCCTGACTGGAGGCGACCATGTTCCAGACTCGGAAAAGATCCCGGTAAAAGACAGGCAACTCCCTCAGAGTGGCGCGGCTAACGGACTCCACCGGGAGCTGCGTGTCGTCTTGAAGGCAGTGACACTGGCGGAAAAAATACGTCGCCAGCGCACACCATCTGGGAGGACGCTCGACGTACAGGTATCTCTGCAGGGTCCGAAGGCGGAGAGTCGCAGCCTGGGTGCGGACGCACACCAGCGACTGACCGCCCTCCTCGATCGGGAGACTCAGGACCGCGGCAGAGACCCAGTGTTTCCTCTTGCCCCAGAAGAAATCGACGAGTTTCTTCTGGATCTTGGTGGCAAATACAGGGGGCGGAGCCAAAGTGACCAACCGGTACCACAGCATGGAGGCCACCAGTTGGTTTATGACCAACGCTCGGCCCCTGTAGGAAAGCACTCGGAGCAGTCCTGTCCAGCGCCCCAGCCGAGCGGTGACTTTCGCCTCCAACTCCTGCCAGTTTGCCGGCCAGGCTTCCTCAGCGGGGCTAAGGTGGACTCCCAGATAGAGGAGGTGCGTGGTGCTCCACGCAAAAGGTGTCATCTCCTCCGGCAGGGAGTCCACCCGCCACTGACCAACCAGGAGTCCGGAACATTTCTCCCAATTGATCCTCGCGGAGGACGCGGCAGAAAAGGTCTGCTGGCAGTCGCGCATCCTCCGCGAGTCAACGGGATCTGTGATTGCGAGGAGCACGTCGTCGGCGTAAGCCGAGAGGACGACCCGCATGGCCGGCTCGCGCAGAGCCAATCCCGTCAACCTCCTGCGAAGCAGGCACAGGAAGGGCTCCACGCAGATGGTATACAGTTGGCCGGACATGGGGCACCCCTGACGCACTCCTCTCCCAAATCGAAGGGGCGCCGTCAAGGACCCGTTAACTTTGACTAGACACTCTGCGGCGGCGTATAAAAGTCGGACCCGGGCCACGAAATGCGGCCCGAGTCCGAAAGCGCGCAGAGTCCCGAAAAGGTAATCGTGATCCACCCTGTCGAACGCCTTCTCCTGATCGAGGGAGAGAAAGGCGACCGACTGACCAGTCCTCTGGGAAAGATGGATCAGGTCCCGGACCAGGTGGATGTTGTCCTGGATGGACCGGCCCGGGACCGTGTAGGACTGGTCGGGGTGGATCATGTGGGCCAGCACGGAGCCCAGGCGGGTAGACATAGCCCGGGCAAAGATCTTATAATCCGTGCTGAGGAGGGAGACCGGACGCCAGTTTTTAAGCAGGCGGAGATCGCCCCTCTTCGGCAGCAGGACGATGACCGCCCTGCGCCACGAGAGGGGCATCTCCCCGGTCGCCAGGCTTTCCCCCAGGACCCGCGCGTAATCGTCCCCCAGGACGTCCCAGAACGCCCTGAGGAACTCCACGGTCAACCCATCCAGCCCTGGGGATTTGCCCCTCGAGAGCTGGTGGAGGGCGCCAGTCAGCTCCGCCAACGTGAGCGGAGCCTCCAATCCTTCGACGCCCTCCGGGCTGACCTGCGGCAGGTCCTCCCACAAAACTCTGCGCGCATCCTCGCTGGACGGATCCGGAGAGAACAACGCACTGTAATACGTCCGGACCAGGAGGCCCATTCCCTCCGGATCCGTGATGGAGGATCCGTCGTCGGCCAGCAGCTCGACGAGCTGCTTACGGACCCCCCGCCATTTTTCCAGCGAGTAGAAGAAGGGTGAGGCGCGGTCCAAATCTTCCAGGATCTGGATCCGCGACCTCACGTACGCGCCTCGGGACCCTATGAGCTGCAGGTTCCTCAGTGCGCCCTTCTTCTCTTTGTTCGCCTGCCACAGGGCCGGGTCCGCGACGGCATGACCGAGGCGGGATTCCAAGTCGAGCACCTCCCTCTCAAGGCGCCCGACCTCGGCTTCCCGCCTCTTGGTCGACCCCCTCGCGTACTCCTGACAGAAGACGCGGATGTGAGTCTTGCCCACATCCCACCATAGCCTCAAGGAGGGGAAGCCCCCCTGCTTCCTTCTCCAGTCGGCCCAGAATCGACAGAACGAGTCCCGAAATCGCACGTCCTCCAGCAGCCGGTTGTTAAAGTGCCAGTACGCGGACCCCGCCCGCGTGCGGAGCGGAGTGAACTCCGCCCACACCAGGCGGTGGTCCGAGCACGGCACCAGCCGCATGGAGGCCGCCGAGACGCGGGAGACGTACGCCTGCGAAATGTAGAGGCGGTCAATTCGCGACCCCCCTCCTCCAGACCTCCACGTGAAGGCGCTGGAGTCGGGATGGAGATTCCGCCAGACGTCCACCAAGTTAAGGGAGCTGATCAGTCCCCTCAACTTCTCCACCGACGCTTGGCCGCGCTGGGGACCGGAGCGATCCCCCACCTCGAGGGTGCAGTTAAAATCCCCCCCGAGGATGATGCACTCGCCGCTATCGATGGAGCTCAAGAGAGCGGACACTTCTTCAAAGAAGCGCGCTTGCAAAGCGCCGGGCCTGGGCGCGTACACGTTCACAAAGTGGAGCGGCACGCTACCCAGGCGAACGGCGAGGTGGAGCAAGCGGCCCGGCACTAGCTCCTTGACCCCCAAGATCTCCGGCTGAAAAGTCGGGGCCAACAAGATAGCCACCCCACTAGAAATAGGGGTGAGGTGACTCATGTAGACCCCACCCTGCCACTCCAGGAGCCAGGTGGCTTCGTCTCCCGGAACGGTGTGGGTTTCCTGCAGAAAGCTCACCGCGTATCTCCCTTCCCTAAGGACTGAGAGATTGTGAAATCTGCGGTGAGCCCCTCTGCTGCCGTTGATGTTGAGGCTGGCTATGGTTATCTTCATGTCAAAGGTACGTAAAACCCGTCACCAACAGCTCACTGTGAGGAGGGAGTGGAAGTGCACCTGGCCCTCCACTCCCCCAGCAACCCATTGAGGAACACATTAAAACGGCGCCTCTCAACCAGTTTCACGTCCGCGCGCTTGCCCGCTATCTTAAGGGCGGCACGGACGGACTGGATGATTAGCGCCAGATTCGACCAACGGTCGAGGGCCAGCTGAACTTTATTGCGGCAACCTCTGCAAGCCGCGAGGAAATCCCGGAGTTCCGCCGTGGGGATGAGAGGAGATTCGGTGGGAGGCACGAGGGACTCCACCACCTCACTGGCGATGGAATCAAGATCATCCTCCGTGCCCCGCACCGAATCCCCATCCTCCTCCGGGTCGTCACCGCCAGCGGCCGACACATTCACCACACACTGTGGGGCGGACGTCCCGGCCGCGCCAGCTGGTCCCGCCTCCGTCACGATCCCACCCCCAGGATCGATGGCGGAGGAGTCCTCTCTGGGTTCTATTGTGAAACTGGAGCCTGTAGGCACCAGCGGTTCAGGACCCCCCTCCACCTCCATCCCCAGGCCAATGACTGGGCCAGGGGAGACAGAAGTTCCGGACTCCGGGAAACCAGCCGGAGCCGAGACTGGAGGCGGCGAGAGGAGGCCATCTCCCGCTCCGCCAGCACCCACAGGCCCAGCAGATGGGGCAGCATTCTCAGTTATAACTGGGTCGGGTGTCTCCTGGTTGGTGGTGGACTCCGGCTGGGAGGCCCGGCCCTCTGGGGCCTCGCCCTCCCCTTCATTCAGGACACCCGACCCAGTAGCAGTGGCGGAATGGGCGGTTTCCCCAGGCTCCCCCACCACAAGCAGGGCCCCACTTACTCCTTCAGGAGGGGCCTCACGTACCGGGGCCATCCCCTCCCCTCCATCCTGAGGAATAGGGAGCACCTGCCCGGACTTTGCAGCCTTGGTGGTGGCGGTAGGGGGCACCTGAGGACCAGAAACAGGAGGCAGCTCCCCTCCAACAGATGGGCCCTGCACCTCAGGGCCCTGTGTTATTTCTGTGGAGGGGTGCCTTCTCCTCTTTTTCGCACTTGGGCGCGGAGACTCAGAGACCTCCATGTCATCAGAGGCCTCCGCCTCCGCACCCTTTTTTCCTTTTTTAGTCACCCTGGGCCTGAGCCCAGCCCTGGGACAGGTGGATTCCATGGGAATGGGCTTTGGGCTGAGCTCAGGCTCGGGTTGAGTCAAAGTGTCCAGGGGACGCGCCTCACGATGTTTCTTTTTTCCCCGCGTCTTCCTTCCGCTCGGACGGACGCTCCCCTCCCCGCCAGAGGCTGTGAAAACCACAGCCTCCGGAACCGACTGAGCGGTGTCTGTTGGATGTGCGGGGGGAGTGGGAGGAGGTGCTGTGGAACCACTCTGGGCCGCCGAGGTGGAGCTGGCGGCCGGGAGGTTGGGGCAGTTCTTACGAACATGCCCCACCCCCTTGCAGACGTGGCACCGCGCCCCGTCCGAGGTCCAAAAGACGCGGTAGGCCGTCCCCTGGAACTCCACATTAAATTGGCCCTCCGTGTCCTCCTCCCGCGCCAGCTGCATAAATAACTGGCGGCGGAAGGAGTAGACATGTTGGAGGCTGTGCTCCCGAAGACCAAGCCGGACTGGGGTGATCCCCGACCTCACCTCCCCCAGATGGTGCAGGTGGGGGAGGAGGAGCTCACTGGGAATGAAGGGTGGGACGTTGGACAACATTATCCGATGCGCAGTGGCCCCCAGAGGGTCCACTGGCAGGAAGGTCCCCCCCACAGTGAGCCCTTTACTCAGGGCCAGGGACACCGCCCGCTCGGTCTTCAAAAAGAACACAGCCTTCCCATACATCTTTGAGGCCGCAACAATGGCCGAGGGGCCGACAACCACGGCCATTGCCTTAACGCAGGCCTCAATAGACATGTTGGGGTGGGGATAGCTCTTCACCCCATGGCTGCATGTCAATAATTTAAAGGGTGACGGGGCCACGTGGGCAGCCACAGAAGCTGCAGCTGCGTAGGTAGTAGAGGGCCCCGCCACCGGTGATGAAGGGCTTGCCATGGGTCCAAGAGCTAAACCCACCCCAAATTGTGGACTTGCACACTAAATAACAGATTCACAGAAAAATTTGAAAAGACAAACAAACAAACAACAGGTTAGTGGAGAGGCTGAGGTAAGAGAGGAGAGGCAAAGGCAGGCTGGAAGGGATGACTTGCTTTCTGGAGGTGGTGCTCACAGTACACTTAAAACAGTCTTTGAAGTTGGTCTTCCGGTCTTCTGGTTGGGGGAGTCGTCTTCACCTGGGTCAGCTGAAGCTGCCCAGGCACTATCTATCCCCTTCCGTCTGTTTAGCTGGGCAGCTTCAGCTGACCCAGGTTTGGCAATTGGGGTGGGGAGGGAGCTTTCCTGTGTGCTTTTGCAGCAGCACAGACTCCTGTTGAATTGGCAGCCCCACCCCTTGTTGTTCCAGCCACTTGTTCCTCCCCCAACAGTCCAAAGTAAATTACTGGTGTTCAGCACCCACCTCCAGACAAAGCCTTGTTTCCAACAAAAAAAAGAATGTCACTTTCTTCTCTTTTAAAGGTGATTGTTGTTGGAGTTTTCCTCTGCTTGTTTGTAGAAGCTCTCCCTTGCTCAGTGTAGCTCCTCTCTCCACCTCTGCAACCTCCAACTGCCACCAGCACTCTCAGCTGCACCTCGTTGATGCACTCAGGCTCCCAAATCAGTGGGCAGCCAATCCCAGTGCTGTACCTGTCCTGGGAGTGTTTGATGGGAACAGTGTAGAGGGAGCTTTACTCTGTATCTAACCCCGTGCTGTACCTGTCCTGGGAGTGTTTGATGGGGACAGTGTAGAGGGAGCTTTACTCTGTATTTTACCCGTTTTTTTTTTCTTTTCTTTTTTTTTAACCCCCGTACTGTATCTGCCCTGGGAGTGTTTGATGGGGACAGTGTAGAGGGAGCTTTACTCTGTACATTACCTGTGCTGTATCTGCCCTGGGAGTGTTTGATGAGACAGTGTTGAGTGAGTTTACTCTGTATCTAATTCATATGTGCTCAGTCACTTACAGTAGAAAATCACTGGGTAGTGATCAGAAGCAGGGACTGTGGCTGATTTATTTCTTCCCCCTTCTCTAACCAAGGGGCACTGAGACCAGCGATAGTTACAGTTTTAGCACAGCTGGGAGAAGTGTGGATCATGTCTGGTCTTTGACTCAGCACCGTACAAACAAAACCCATGGAGTTAAGGCTGTCTATCCTGCCTTGTTGTTTCGGTAACCACGGAACACTTCAATAAAAAAAGTAAACTATACACTTCCTAAAAAAAAAGTTTATTTTTTTCAAATCCTCAAGCAAAGCTCTACTTTATATAAATATATTACTAACTAACACATTATAAATTTTTAAAAAAATCTTTCAAAGTAAACTATATCACACTTTAAAATTTAGCCTCAAATTCCCAATAATTTCCTTTGAATCCTGATGTTCTTTCCTGAATCTAACAGATTCTGCGTTGGTACGAATGAGTTAGACATCCTTAACACAGTGCACAGGAGCTCAGAGTAAAAAATTGCCCCTAATTTAATTCTGAATCAGAATCTCAAGATCTGTTTGGATCAGTAGCTTGATATATCTGGTAATTAATGGGAGCAGGGATTGAAACTTTATCTGGAAACTTCTATGATGAGATGCTCCAGAGCTGTGTCAGAATGTAGGAAGACTGAGGATGGTAATATGGCGTTCCAGAGTCTGGAGGTTCAGAGAGAAGGTGCAATGAGTCTTGATTTCAATAGAGTGAGGATGGAGGGAGCGGGCGCCGATGCTCCCGTGGGATTAGAAAAGGGAAGGGGGGCTCCTTGCTGTAACATCAAATCGTTTAAAGCGATTTCCCTGCTTTGTGTGGTCAGTCTTGCTTGTTTTTCGCTATGTGCGCTGTACAGTTTGGTTTGGGGGAGGGGAGGAAATGGAGGGGCATTGTACAGCCATCCTCAAGGGTATCTCTGGGTGACTGCTGTGGGTAACATTAAAGCGTCGAGGTTCTAAGCTCGTGGCTCTTGCGTTTTAACTTCTCCGGGTTGTTTGAAGCCATATGCGAGAAATCTCGGAAAATATCGTTGTAGGTTTCGTCTCCTGATAGGAGAAGAAAAAGAGAGGGAGAACACAGGATCAGAAAGGGTAGATACTCAAACCAACTGACCCACACTCCTCAGAATCAAGCATAGTCGGAAGCATGCAGGTCTGCAGAGGCTCGATGAGGGAATCCCTGCTGTGACTGAATCACACAAGCAGAAGGTGCCAGGGAGCATCACAGGTATGCGCTGAGTTAGCTCATTGGCTACATTCACCCTCAACGTCCCTATGCAGGGATAGATTGATGAACCCTGCTCCTAATCACCATCCAGTACCGCCTGCTGTTAAGTGTGCATGGAGATCAGATGAGGGCTGGACTGAGCTTGGCAGTCATGCGCTCCAAAGTTGAAGAGCCCACTGACTCTCACTGTCTGGGCTAACACATGAATGATGTCCATGTGTGGCTGGAGTAGTGGGGAGAACACTGAAAAACACTTCACAGCAACTGCAAATCAAAACATAGGTTGCTGAATTGCACTGAAATAATCACTATGGTATGTGGCCTGTCAGTAGAAGCAGGTTAGAGATCAGAGGGCAGAGTCTCTAAGGAGAAGGTCTACAATAATTAAAACAATTAAACCCTTGATAGATGGCATGCAACATTGGACTCAAAGATACTGACCCGCCTGTCCAAAGACTCCTTCTGCTTCCCGCATCTCCTCGTTCATCTTAGCCAATCGAAGCCTGAAAATTCAATGTGTAGATCAGTAAGGTTTAGCTCAGGGGAATCCATCTCACGAGCACTCCCTCATGTAGAAACATAAAATCATACAGGACGGAAAGAGCCATTTGGCACATTGTGCCTATGTTAACTCTTTGAAATTGCCATCCAATTAGACCCATTCCTGCACTTATTCCCAATGGCCCAGAAAATTTGTCCTTTCAAGTAAAGGAAGTAAGTTTTGCATTATACAGTGTCTTTCATGATCTCAGGATGTCCCAAAGTGTTCTAGTGATGTTGATTGACTGATAAATATTGCTCAGGCCACTGCTCTTCTTCGAATAGTGTAGTGGGATCTTTTACATCCACTTGACAGGGCAGACAGGGCCTTGGTTTAACATCTCATCAGAAAAAATATATCTAGTTCCCTTTTGAAAGTTACCATGATGTACATAGGACCCTCATGAAATTAACAGGACCGACCCTATGTTCAGTAAAACCTTGAGGGGATAAGCGGAAGATCTAAAAAACAGCAGATCTAAAATAAATTTTGGTGGGATAGGGAGAACAGGAATGCTCCCGCTGGGCTCTATTAGAATGATATGGGCCAGTGCTGCTGAGGCAAATTCCCTTGCCATTCACAATCTCCATGCCACAATCCCTTCCTCCAATCTTCCATTCACAATCACCATGCCCCATCCTCCACCCACCCCCCACCTCCCCCCCCCCCGACAACCCACAGTGTAAAATTTCGAGCCAGATCCTGCAGGAGCAAAGTTAAGAAATAATTCTTCACTTAAAGGGTGCTGGAAATTTGAAACACTCTTCACAAACAGCAGTTGATGGTAAATCACTTGTCAATTTTAAATCTGAGGTTGATAGATTTTTGTTAACCAAAGGTATTAAAGGGATAAGGGGCAAAGATGGATATATGGATATGATCACAGAGCAGCCATGATCTTATTGAATGGCGCAAGAGGTTTGAGGTGCTAAATGGTCTGCCCTGTTCCTATGTTCTATGTTTCCCCCCCACGCAGACCGACATTCCTGCTGGCCTTTTGGCTACCTGATATTGCGCCTGCCCGGAGACAGTGAGCTGCAGCAGGCAGCTTGCCAGTGCTACAGTAATGTGACCTAATTTTTTGGAATAGACAAGCTGTTTCAGTGGGGGAGGAAGGGGGAATGGGCAGATAGCTGGCCTTCTTTCTTTGCCTGATAATTAAAATCAATTTCACTTTACAGATGATCCATTTGGAAGCCTCCCTGAGAACAAGGTCCAATCTTCCCAAGCTTGGTTTACCAGAGGAAGGCCAAGTGATCATTTAATAGCGGAAATTGTCATCAGAACACTCCCCCACCCCATCTCACTGTTGTTTTAATTTGTAAGCCTTCTGTGTCACTATACCATAGACAGCAGGAATGCCTCACGTTCGGTCTCCAGTCTGTGCTGACTTAGTTGATTTTTGACAGTGAAACGCATGAGGTGCTGTAAATGATCTTAGGACCACCCCACCACCCAGACTATAGAAGGGAAAGTCAGCGAGGGTTTCTGCCTTTCAGTCACTCGCCAATGATTCAGATGTGGAGATCAACTCGCCACGAACAAATATCCTGTCAACATTCAAATAAAAGCAAAGTACTGCAGATGCTGGAAATCTGAAATAAAAACAGTAAGTGCTGGAAATACTCAGCAGGTCAGGCAGCATCTGATGAAATGTCATTGACTTGAAACGTTAACTCTCTTTCTCTCTCCACAGATGCTGCCTGACCGGCTGAGTATTTCCAGCACTTTCTGTTTTTATTCCTGTCAACATTCACTGCCTGGGTGGACACAATAAAGAACCCTTGGGTGAGGCACCAGGACGCGACAGAAGCTGTTAAACCATAACGCAGCAAATGTGAGCACCTTTGGGAGTGGGTGAGGTGGAGGGGGTGGGGGTTTGGAAGAGGTGGGGGGAAAGAGGGAGGCTGGGAATAGAGGATCAAAAAGTCATCCAGAATATTGCTGGCACTCACAGTGTGACAATGTCTGCATTCGCAGTATCGATGGCAATTGTAATCGGATTTTTGCCGTTTTCATCTACTGCAGTTTGACTTGCTCCTCGTTTCAAGAATAGACATACTAGCCTATAATAAATCGCAGATTGTAATAAACAGCAGAATAAAAAACACAGATTAAGGGGGTATCATTGACGACACTTTAATAGGTGTTCACTGAATAATTAATGAAACGTGCGTTATCTTCAATTAACTAATAATTAACTGCATCATCTTCAATGAAGCTTGCAATTGCAAATAGGTCAAGTTCCGTGCGAGTGTAGTTGCGCATTGAGCACATGGGGTAGAAAGAAAGACAATTTGTGCAAACCCAAATACAATGTAAACATGACAACAACTTGCATTTATATAGCACCTTTAACATAGTAAAGCGTCCCAAGGCACTACACAGGAGTGTTATTGAACAACATTTGACACCGAACCATATTAGGAGATAGTAGGGCAAGTGACCAAAAACTTGGTCAAAGAGGTAGGTTTTAAGGAGCATCAAAAAGGAGGAGAGAGAAGCAGAGAGGTTTAGGGAGGGAATTCCAGAGCTTTGGGCCTGGCATCCGAAGGATGGCTGCCAATGGTGGAATATTGTGTGCAGTTTTGGTCTCCTTATCTGATGGAGGATGTTCTTGCTATAATGGGAGTGCAGCGAAGGTTCACCAGATCGATTCCTGGGATGGCGGGACTGACGTATGAGGAGAGATTGAGTTAGTTAGGATTATATTCGCTGGAGTTCAGAAGAGTGAGGGGGGATCTCATAGAAACCTATAAAATTCTAACAGGACTTGACAGGGTAGATGCAGGAAGGATGTTCCCGATGATGGGTGAGTCCAGAACCAGAGGTCATAGTCTAAGGATACAGGGTAAACCTTTCAGGACTGAGATGAGGAGAAATTTCTTCACCCAGAGAGTGGTGAGCCTGTGGAATTCACTACCACAGAAAGCAGTTGAGGCCAAAACATTGTATGTTTTCAAGAAGGAATTAGATATAGCTCATGGGGCGAAAGGGATCTAAGGATATGGGGCGAAAGTGGGAACAGGTTACTGAGTTGGATGATCAGCCATGATCATAATGAATGGCAGAGCAGGCTCGAAGGGCCGAATGGTCTACTCCTGCTCCTATTTTCTATGTTTCTATCTAATTAAAATTGGGGATGCTCAAGAGGCTAGAATTGGAGGAGGGCAGGGAATTCAGAGGCTTGTAAGGCTGGAGGAAATTACAGAGAAAGGGAGGGGCGAGGTCATGGAGGGATTTGACAGCACAATAAAAGAGTGAAAGCTCGAAGCGTGTGGACTTAAGAAGACAAGGTCCAGCCACTTGCTGAATGATAATGCTGCAAATCAAAGGCATGGAGACACAAACTAGCTATATTCAGGAACTGTCTGTTGCCATCTAGTTTACATAGTAATTACATTCAGAGAACCGAAAAAAAAAGATCTAAAAACTCCTGCAGGTACATTCTAGAAATGTTGCTCATTAGAGAGTCATCAGTGAAACACAGCAGAGTCATGCCAGACCAAACCCTCCTTAAATAGGTCAGTTCACAAGCATTTGAATCAGTAGCTTAATTCTATTAGATTTCAAGCTCAGTGTTCTGCAGTGCAGAATAAATGAGCCAGTGGCTGTGGGATCTGCATCCACAGGCACCTCAGAAAGATACCTGGGCTAAAAATCTGCATAGACTTGTACAACCCTAACGTTATGGCACAGAAAGAGGCCATGCAGCCCATCATGTCTGCACCAGCTGAAAAAAAACTAACTGCCCATTCTAATCCCACATTCCAGCACCTGGTCCGTAGCCTTGAAGGTTACAGCACTTCAGGTGCAGGTACCTTTTAAATGAGTTGAAGGTTTCTACCTCCACCACTGATCCAGGCAGCAAATTCTAGACACCCACCACCCTCTGGGTGAAAAAGTTATTCCTCATGTCCGCTCTAATCTTTCCACCAATCACCTTAAATCTGTGCCCCCTGGTAATTGAACTCTCTGCTAGGGGAAAACAGGTCCTTCCTGTCTACTCTATCTAGGCCCCTCATAATTTTGCACACCTCAATTGACTCACCCTCAGCCTCCTCTGTTCTAAGGAAAACAACCCTAGCCTATCCAATCTTTCCTCAGCTGCAACTTTCAAGCCCTGGCAACATTCTTGTAAATCTCCTCTGTACTCCCTCCAGAGCAATTATGTCCTTCCTGTAATGTGGTGATCAGAACTGTATGCAATATTTATACAGTTCCAGCATTACACCCCTGCTTTTGAATTCTATACCTCGGCCAATAAAGGAAAGCATTCCATATGCCTTCTTCACCACTTTATCTAGCTGTCCTGCCACCTTGAGGGACCTGTGGTTACGCACTCCAAGGTCCTTCACTTCCTCTACCCCTCTCAATATCCTCCTGTTTATTGTGTATTCTCTTGCTTTGTTTGCCTTCCTCACACTTCTCCAGATTGAATTCCATTTTCCATTTTTCCACCCACTCAACCAAACCATTGATGTAATTCTGGAGTCTACAGCTATCCTCTTCACTATTAACTACACGGCCAATTTTTGTGCCAATTTCCCAATCATGCCTCCCACATTCCAAATCATTAATATACACCACAAACAACAAGGGACCCAACACTTAGCCCAGTGGAACGCCACTGGAAACCACTTTCCATTCACGAATACATCCATCGGCCATTACCCTTTGTTTCCTGTCACTGAGCCAATTTTAGCTCCAACCTGCCACATTCCCATGAATCTCATGGGCCTTTACTTTTCTGACCAGTTTGCCATGTGGGACCTTGTCAAATGCCTTACTAAAATCCATGTAGGCAACATCCACTGCACTACCTTCATCAATCCTTGTTAATTCCTCAAAAAATTCAATTAAGTTAGGAAGACACAACCTTCCCTTAACAAATCCATGCTGACTATCCCTGATTAATCTGTGCCTTTCTGAGTGACAGTTTATCCTATCTCTCAAGATTAATTCTAATAATTTGCCCATCACCGAGGTCAGACTGACCGGCCTATAATTATTTGGTTCATCCTTTGCACCCTATTTAAACAATGGTACAACGTTCACAGACCTCCAATCCTCTGGTACCTCTCCTGTATCCAGTAAGGACTTGAAAATGATCCACAGAGCAGCCACTATTTCCTCCCTGGCTTCCTTTAACAACCTGGGATATCATCCATCTGGCCCTGGTGATTTGTCCACTTGATTATAGAATATTAAAGTGGGGTCTGATTGAGGAGTTTAAGATTATTAAAGGATTTGATAGGGTCATTGGAGAGAAACAATTTTTTCTGCTGAGGGTGAGGGGTGGAAAGTCCAGAACAAGTGGGCATAACCTTGAAATTAAAGTTCAGGGATGTCAGGAAGCACTCCTTCACATAAAGGATAGTAGAAATCTGGAACTTTAACCCCTAAAAAGCTGTTGAGGCTGTGGGGTCAATTGTAAATTTCAAATCTGACATTTATAGATTTTCGTTGGGTAAGGGTATTATGTGTTATGGAACCAGGGCAGGTAGCTGCAGTTAAGATATAGATCAGCCAAGATCTAATTGAATGGTGGAACAAACTTGAGAGACTAAATGGCCTCTTCCTGTTCCTATGTTTTGAAAGAGATGGGATGAAAGATCCTGGATGAAAAATGTTTGGGAGCTTTAATTTGTAACTAACCTGTTCCATACCTGCCCTTGGATTGTTTGATGGGACAGTGTAGAGGGAGCTTTACTCTGTATCTAACCCCCGTGCTGTACCTGTCCTGGGAGTGTTTGATGGGGACAGTGTAGAGGGAGCTTTACTCTGTATCTAACCCCCTGCTGTACCTGTCCTGGGAGTGTTTGATGGGGACAGTGTAGAGGGAGCTTTACTCTGTATCTAACCCCGTGCTGTTCCTGTCCTGGGAGTGTTTGATGGGACAGTGTAGAGGGAGCTTTACTCTGTATCTAAACCATGCTGCACCTGCTCTGGTAACATGTGGCACAAACCCTCAGAAGAAGTTTTTGAACAATGAAGAAGAAAATGCCGGACAAGAGAGAGCAAATGCCGGTCCTCCCACTGTGAATCCAATACCCTTACTCGCTTCTGATTTAGGAATAGATGCATTTCCTTTTTGAATGAGCTAAATGACTACCAGCCTGATTTACACTATCAAATCTGGTGGCGTGATGAATTTTGAGGCATTAGGTGCATCCGATACCATGTTAGCCTTACCCGGTGTGCCCGTGAATGGTGGCGTGGTGGAGTGGACCGCGACTGTGGATGTCCATCTGGTTCACGTGGGCTCCGTTCTGCAGCAGAAACTCGCAAGCCACCAAGGAACCCTGGAAACCACATCGTGGAGCCGAGGAGAAAAGATGCAGAGGGAGTAAAAATCAATGGTTAGTCCAATTAACTGGGACTGGAGTCACATTTCGTAAAGATATCAAGAAATGGGGTCTTCACAGAACACGTCAGTCCTGTCAACTACAGATAACAACGCACAATAGGGTTAGGTTTTTTTCTTTACTACCTGGTTGATAATTTGGCTGAACAGATCACCGTCCTGTCATACAACTTGTCCAATTTTCATTGCATTTACATTAGTAGGAACAGAATTCCAAGGAATCCAGTCCTTTCTGTGTACCATTCCACTGGACCCATTCCCTTACATCATACTGGACCCCTCCTACCCATTCACTCTCATTAAGCAGATTTCAATGATGAAAATCACACTCACTTACATTATATACTGAAGCAACCTCCATTACATTTTTTTTAAAACAGAAATATTAGATAGTGATTTTGTGAAGGAAATACAGGGCTATGGGTGAATATTGGGCAAGGGAATTAGTTTTGGATTGCTCTTGTTCGGCTGTGGCTCTGGGTAGCAATCTCCCCTCCAAGTCAAAAATCTGGGGTCAGATATGTCAGACACTTGACTGCGCAATCCAGGCTGGCACTGAGGGAGTGCTGCATTGTCTGTAGTGCTGTCTTTTGGATAAGACAGTAAACCAAGGCCCTGTCTGCCCTCTCAGATGGATGT
Organism: Heterodontus francisci; assembly: GCF_036365525.1. NCBI lineage: Eukaryota > Metazoa > Chordata > Chondrichthyes > Heterodontiformes > Heterodontidae > Heterodontus > Heterodontus francisci. The sequence continues at coordinate 4,353,458 of NC_090418.1, forward strand.
TACAGATCATACGGCACCATTGGAAGAACATCCCTGATGTCCTGATCAACAATCCTTAAACAACACCACCAGAAACAGACTAACTAGTCATTTATCTCATTGCTGTTTGTGGGAACTTGCTGTGCGCAGAATTGACTTTCATGTTTACCTCCATTAAAACAGTGACTACACTGCGAAAGTAGTGAATTAGCTGTGATGCACTTTGGGATGCCCTGTGGATATGAAAGGCACTGTATAAATGCAATTTCTTCCTTAGCAAAGGGCCACCTCAGGCTCGAGGGGCCAAAATGGTGGGCTCCTCCTGTGCTGTAAACATGTTGCGTTTCTGTCTGGAACATCAACGTAACACATCCTTCAACAGTCATCGTGATCTTGTTATACATAGCCTGCAAAGCATTCTGCGTGGCTTCGGCATGTTAAACATTGGGTGATGCCTGCATTTGTTCATTGTTTCCACATCTTGCCAGGGAACATTAGGTTGGCCGCACTACAAAAGTTTTTAAAGCCTTCCTTTATACAAAGCCTGGTAAAAGCAACATAAACCGTAGAGGCAAACAATGCACACGTTCATTAGGGGCTGAGCTGTACTGAGCGGATTAATCTTTCTATGTGGAGGGATAATGTTCCCTCCACTGAACATAATGAATTCCTTTTTTACCAGTGTCACTGCCTGGATAAGTGGAGTTTTATTTTCATCTGACGCATTCACCCAGTTGACATCGGCCCCGTGCGCCAATGCATCGGCCATGACCGTGAGGTTTTGGAGGGCGGCAGCTCGGTAAAGCAGCGCCCCTGGGTGGAGGTCTCGCAGCTCCTCACTGCTTTCGGTGCCAGAAGTCCCTTTGTCATTCATGCCTGCAAACAGGAAAATTTCAGAAAGAGAAACCGTGACAGTGAACCAGACCCAAGATCACAATCAACAACTTCGATCTACACTGGGACCTCTCCAGATTTGGGTGGAAGATGAAATTGACTTAGTTGAGGAAAGTCACCCTGCATGTGGATCAGAGAGCATTTGAACCTGACCTCTGGGTCACAGGAGTTTGAAGTTACATTTCCAGGAGTCAGTGGTATTTAACTAAAGGGAGCTCCAATCCTACCTGGGCTCGTGGGCAATGTTTTCCCTCTGGGCTTCAGGAAAGGTTTTGGTGGTTTTTCTGGTTTCTGGGTTTTCTCCACTGTGTTGGTACACTGATTTCGCTTTAAGCTGCATCTACGCAGTCTGATACCACTTTCTGGTAATTTGTGAATAAATTTCTTCTCTACATACTTGGCCCGAATCCAGGCTTCTTTCTCTTGCCTAAGTAAGGAAAGAAATGAAAGAGGCTGTCTTTTACTGTGCCTGATACATTTCAACTTTCAGAATAAAAGTAAAACAGGACCTCTCCAATATAAAGACAGATGTTATCCCCACACTGGCGATCCTTACCGAGGAGATCCAGGGTGAGGCTTTTTCACCGTCATCTCTTCAATTCGAGCTTCGTAGATCCGATTAATGGTGGAGTTTCCCAATTCACACATCAGCTGTTTGTGAGAAAGACAGAAGGAGTGAGAGGAGGATAGAATGTGAGGGGGAAATTAAAGCGGGGGAGTGAGGGGAGAGATGCTCAACGAACAGGTACAGAGATTGAGGGGAGATACAGTGATTAGAGAGAGAGTGAGGGGGAAGGGAAAGAGTGAGCTGCAATGGGGGAGAATGAGAGGAAAGGGGAGAATGAGGGGGGGAACAGCTGGGGGGGAAGGGGGCAGAACTGGAGGAAAGGGGAAGAGCCAGGTGTTGGGGGGGGGAGATGAATGTTGGGGGAGATGGGAACTAGAGGGGCAAATGGGACAGAGAGAGGGGAAAATAGGGGGAGCGAGAGGTAGGAATGGGGAGAAGAGAAGGGGAAAGGGAGCGAGAAAGGGGAGGAGAGAGAGAGAGAGAAGGGGAAAGGGGCGGGGCTAAAGGGAGAGAGGGAAGGGGATGGAAAGTGGAGAAAGGGAAGGGGGAGAGAGAAGGGGAATGGGCAGGAGTGGAGTAAAAGGGGGGAAGGGGAGAGGGAGGGATGGGAATAGACCGGGGAGGGAGGGAGGGGGAAAAGGAATGGCAGTGGAATAAAGGGGAGGGAGCAGAGATGTAGTGAGATGGGAGGGAAAGGGGAGAGAGGGAAAGGGAAGGGGAGGGGGAAAAGGGAAGTACAATATGCAGGATACCCCACATCATTGGGTGCAGCTATACCAACCCTGAACAGTTCTCACCTTCAACAATTCAGGCTCCCAGGAATCAAGAGTCAGTGATCGGACTTTGGAAAAATGGACACCTAGACTCCTGTAAGAAATAGAGATCCAGAGTTAGCTCTCCTCTGCTCAGCCCCATGTGCCTACTGCTCCTGCTAATTCCTGAAGCTCATTCCAGGGGCCCGTTCCTCGCATTCACTCTCAGGACAGATTCCTGATGCTCACTGCTGGGGCTTACTCCTGGCATTCAACTCTGTTGCTTACTCCTAGTACTCAGCTCAAAGTTCTGTTTGTCCAACCTTGCATCAATACAAAACCTCAGGAGAATAAATATCTGGCAATAAGAAGAATATAAATCTCTGGAATATGACACCAAGGGGAATGAAAGAAAATAACTGAGGCCCCTGGGTCACTGAAAGAATAAACACCCCACTCACTGTGACATCTGTTACACTGTCAATCAGTAACCCTAGCCATTCTCATCCACAAAACTATCCTGACTTTTTTCTTCTTTGGCCTCCTTATCTCGAGAGACAATGGGTAAGCGCCTGGAGGTGGTCAGTGGTTTGTGAAGCAGCGCCTGGAGTGGCTATAAAGGCCAATTCTAGAGTGACAGACTCTTCCACAGGTGCTGCAGATAAGATTGTTTGTCGGGGCTGTTGCACAGTTGGCTCTCCCCTTGCGCTTCTGTCTTTTTTCCTGCCAACAGCTAAGTCTCTTCGACTTGCTACACTTTAGCCCCGCCTTTATGGCTGCCCGCCAGCTCTGGCGAACGCTGGCAACTGACTCCCACGACTTGTGATCAATGTCACAGGACTTCATGTCGCGTTTGCAGACGTCTTTAAAGCGGAGACATGGATGGCCGGTGGGTCTGATACCAGTGACGAGCTCGCTGTACAATGTGTCTTTGGTGATCCTGTCATCTTCCATGCGGCTCACATGGCCAAGCCATCTCAAGCGCCGCTGACTCAGTAGTGTGTACATGCTGGGGATATTGGCCGCCTCGAGGACTTCTGTGTTGGAGATACGGTCCTGCCACCTGATGCCAAGTATTCTCCGGAGGCAGCGAAGATGGAATGAATTGAGACGTTGCTCTTGGCTGACATACGTTGTCCAGGCCTCGCTGCCATAGAGCAAGGTACTGAGGACACAGGCCTGATACACTCGGACTTTTGTGTTCCGTGTCAGTGCGCCATTTTCCCACACTCTCTTGGCCAGTCTGGACATAGCAGTGGAAGCCTTACCCATGCGCTTATTGATTTCTGCATCGAGAGACAGGTTACTGGTGATAGTTGAGCCTAGGTAGGTGAACTCTTGAACCACTTCCAGAGCGTGGTTGCCAATATTAATGGATGGAGCATTTCTGACGTCCTGCCCCATGATGTTCGTTTTCTTGAGGCTGATGGTTAGGCCAAATTCATTGCAGGCAGCTGCAAACCTGTCGATGAGACTCTGCAGGCACTCTTCAGTGTGAGATGTGAAAGCAGCATCGTCAGCAAAGAGGAGTTCCCTGAGCAGGGAGATTCCACGGTAGTTGTTGCAGTCACCGCGGTCACCTTTGTTTTTATAGAGGGTAATGATATTGGCATCGTGCATGTCCTGTGGTACTGCTCCCTCGTCCCAGCACAGGCATAGCAGTTCATGTAGTGTTGAGAGTATAGCAGGCTTGGCACTCTTGATTATTTCAGGGGTAATGCTGTCCTTCCCAGGGGCTTTTCCGCTGGCTAGAGAATCAATGGCATCAGAGTTCCGATTTTGTTGGCTGTATGTCCAGCTCATCCATGACTGGTAGAGGCTGGGCTGCATTGAGGGCAGTCTCAGTGACAACATTCTCCCTGGAGTACAGTTCTAGGTAGTGCTCAAACCAGCGGTCCATTTGTTTGCGTTGGTCAGTGATTATGTTCCCTGATTTAGATTTGAGGGGGGCGATCTTCTTGATGGTTGGCCCAAGAGCTCTCTTCATGCCATCATACATTCCTCTGATGTTTCCGGTGTCTGAGGCCAGCTGAATACGACTGCATAGGTATTGCCAGTAGTCGTTTGCGCAGCGCCTGGCTGTTCTTTGTACAGTGCTTCTGGCTGCTTTAAGTGCTGCCGATGTTAACTCGCTGGGGGCTTTCTTGTAGTTCAACAGTGCAATGCGCTTAGCGGCTATGACAGGTTCCAGCTCTTCATTATGAGATTGAAACCAGTCTGCATTTCTCTTCGCACTTTTGCCGTAGGTGGTCAAAGCTGACTCATAGATGGCGTCTCTGATGTGGGCCCACTTGGTCTCAGCATCCCCTGTGGGAGTGTTTTGAAGGGCTGTTACAAGTGAATTTAGAAATTTTTGTAACAGCTGTGGGTGAGAAATTCTGTTCGTGTTGATGCGCGGGTGGCCCTTCTGCTTGGAATGATGCAACTTCTTTGGTCTGAGTCTAACCTTGCTGCACACCAGGGAGTGGTCGGTGTCGCAGTCCGCACTGTGGAAGCTGCGTGTGATTTGAACACTGTTTAAGGCGGCTCGCCTTGTGACAATGAGGTCTAGCTGGTGCCAACGACGCGATCTTGGGTGCCTCCATGAAACCTGGTGACAGGGTTTAGTGTGAAAGAACGAGTTGGTGATGCAGAGGTTATGATAGGTACATAACTCAAGCAGTCTCTGCCCGTTCTGTTACACTGTCATTCAGTAACCCTAGCCATTCTCATCCTCAAAACCATCCTGACTAAAAGTTATAGAATTAAATAGTTGGTTGGTAGTACAGAACTTAAGTATTGCTGAAAACAGAGACATTTTGTCGAAGCTTTTCATCTTACACTCATCAGGACAATTCACAAGGATACCAATGTAAGGGAAGCAATGAATTTATACTACATGAGAAGAGAGTACTGATTGGTTGGCAAGTGGACTCTGATTGTTAGAGGTGTTGCCATGGAGAATGCACCAGTTTATGGTGACTGACAGTTAACTGCCAAGCTTTGTTTGAAATTTAAACCAGGCAGCTTGACTCTGATTGGTCAAGGCATTGCCCTGAGGATTGAACCAGCGAATGACTGTCACTTGTTTAGCTGAAACAGGCGCAATGTGTGTACATGTTCTTTCTGTCAGCAAAGAATAGGGCTCTGTGTATTAATATACGTAGCTTCCAGTACGCACAAAAGCGCCACATTGTGAGTCCGACTGACAATCTTAAATTGGTTGTCAGTGTAATTCTGAGCACACTGAGGATTATTTAACAAATGTTGTCCAATTGCAGAATCACATCTAATGTTGGACACCGTGTTTTGAGTTTTAGAAACATGGGCTGGTTGGTTATGGTTTGTTCAAACTGAGATTGTTAAATTTTTGTTATGCAAGGGTATTAAGGGTTACAGAACCAGGGTGGGTAAATGGAGTTAAGATGCAGATCAGCCATAATCTAACTGAATGGTAGACAGGGTCAAGGGGCTGGATGGCCTCTTCCTCTTCCTGTGTTCCTATTGCGAAACCGCCTATCTTTGCGTCATCGGCAAATTTGGATATGTGCTTTCTATCTCATCACCTAAGTCATCAATGAATACAGTGAGTAGATGAGGCTTAACACAGATCCTTGCAGGACACCACGAGTCGCATGCTGCCAATTAAAGCATCTGACCATTATCTCGACTCTGTCTCCTGCCGCTCAGCCATTTTCATAACCAAGCCAACAATTTGCCTTCAATTGCATGAGCTTCACCTTTAGCTAACATTCTGTTATGAAGGACTTTATCCAATGCCCTTGGACATCTATATAAATAACATCCATAGACATTCCCCTGTCCACTACTTTAGCCACCTCATCAAAAGATGCATTCAGACTGTACCAAATGCTCTACTTAATTTGGGATAGCTGGCAACTGCACCCCTTTCCTGCACATTACCTGTGGATTCCAGAACATTCTATGCAGAGGGTGATGCCGAGGTTAATGCTAGCCCATTCTGGCAGTGGTTCATTGCAATCACAGCACTGAGCGTTCCCGGGGATGCTTTGCACCTGCTCCAGACCCTTTTCCTTTCCTGGTCTAGCTTCATCCGCGAAATCGAAGACTCCTGCTGCAGACATAGTAGACGAAGTCCGTTCCAACTTCTGAAAAGACACCAAGCTGCATTTTAACAAATGTAGATCACAGCAAAGAGAAAGGCTCTTAAAGGTACAATCCATAGGTCAGCAGGGTCAGGATGAGTTTCAGAAGGGCTACTAACTAAGTTCTCTCATGGCTTCCCTGGGTAAAGGCACCTTGTGTTGAACCACACAGACCAAGTTCCATCCTCAGTCTGGTCTCTGATTTCAACTTGGGAGAGGGCAATAAGGGGCCATGATTAACTTTGTGACCTGGATTAGGGAGGTTTAAAAATCAGCTAAGGCACCTGCTCCTAGTAACTGTCCAATAGCCCCTGTGGGAATGTGCAGCTGTATGATGTCAGGCAGTCACACGATTATATATAAAAATGGAAAGTGCTGGTAATACTCAGCGGGTTAGGCAGCATTTGTGGAGGGAGAAACAGAGTTAATGTTTCAGGTCGTGACCTTTCATCAGAACGGGCAAAGGTTAGAAAATAATTAGGTTTTAAGTGAAGGGATGGGGTGGTTTGGTGGGGAAAAGAACAAAAGGGAAGGTGTGTAATAGGGCAGAGGGCAGGAGGGATTAAATAACAATGCTATCATGGGACAAAGGCAAAAGACGTGTTAGTGCTTGTGGTGAAAGACAAAGCATTAGTCCAGAGAGTTAATGACAGAATAATGAGCAGCTCTGACCAGATGAAATACAGCACATGGTTAAACAATAAAATAATAATAAAAATAGAAGAAAAGGCCACTCATGCTCTGAAATTGCTGAACGCAAAGTTGAGTTCACAAGGCTGTAGAGGGCCTAATCGAAAGATCGGGTGCTGCTCCTCGAGCTTGTGTTGATGTTCACTGGAACACTGGAGCAGGTCAAACAGACATATGGATATGAGAGCAGGGGAGTGTGCTGAAATGGCAGGCAATGGGAGCTTGGGTTATTTATTCGGATTCAGCAGAGGAGTTCTGCAAATTGGTCACCCAATTTGTGTTTGCGCACGATCATGTTGGCTGTGATGGACTGCAAGTTCAGATATCCTGCCAACAATCTCGAGGGTCATAAAGGGCATTTTGGTGAGGTATTGGTGGGCAGTAGTAGCCAGTGAAACCTGTACCTCAGTGAGAGTCTGTGTCTGTGGAACTGTACCCCAGTGAGAGTCAGTGTGTGGAACTGTACCCCAGTGAGAGTCAGTGTGTGGGGAACCGTACCCCAGTGAGAGTCTGTGTCTTTGGAACTGTACCCCAGTGAGAGTCAGTGTCTGTGGAACTGTACCCCAGTGAGAGTCAGTGTGTGTGGAACTGTACCCCAGTGAGAGTCTGTGTCTTTGGAACTGTACCCCAGTGAGAGTCTGTGTCTTTGGAACTGTACCCCAGTGAGAGTCAGTGTGTGTGGAACTGTACCCCAGTGAGAGTCAGTGTGTGTGGAACTGTACCCCAGTGAGAGTCTGTGTCTTTGGAACTGTACCCCAGTGAGAGTCAGTGTGTGTGGAACTGTACCCCAGTGAGAGTCTGTGTCTTTGGAACTGTACCCCAGTGAGAGTCAGTGTGTGGGGAACTGTACCCCAGTGAGAGTCAGTGTGTGGGGAACTGTACCCCAGTGAGAGTCAGTGCGTGTGGGACTGCAACCCAGTGAGAGTCAGTGTGTGTGGAACTGTACATCAGTGAGAGTCAGTGTGTGGGGAACTGTATCCCAGTGAGAGTCAGTGTGTGTGGAACTGTACCCCAGTGAGAGTCAGTGTGTGTGGAACTGTACCTCAGTGAGAGTCAGTGTGTGTGGAACTGTACCCCAGTGAGAGTCTGTGTCTTTGGAACTGTACCCCAGTGAGAGTCAGTGTGTGTGGAACTGTACCCCAGTGAGAGTCAGTGTGTGGGAACTGTACCCCAGTGAGAGTCAGTGTGTGTGGAACTGTACCCCAGTGAGAGTCTGTGTCTTTGGAACTGTACCCCAGTGAGAGTCAGTGTGTGGGGAACTGTACCCCAGTGAGAGTCAGTGTGTGGGGAACTACCCCAGTGAGAGTCAGTGCGTGTGGAACTGTAACCCAGTGAGAGTCAGTGTGTGTGGAACTGTACCTCAGTGAGAGTCAGTGTGTGGGGAACTGTATCCCAGTGAGAGTCAGTGTGTGTGGAACTGTACCCCAGTGAGAGTCAGTGTGTGTGGAACTGTACCTCAGTGAGAGTCAGTGTGTGGGGAACTGTATCCCAGTGAGAGTCAGTGTGTGTGGAACTGTACCCCAGTGAGAGTCAGTGTGTGTGGAACTGTACCCCAGTGAGAGTCAGTGTGTGTGGAACTGTATCCCAGTGAGAGTCAGTGTGTGTGGAACTGTACCCCAGTGACAGTCAGTGTGTGTGGAACTGTATCCCAGTGAGAGTCGGTGTGTGTGGAACTGTATCCCAGTGAGAGTCAGTGTGTGTGGAACTGTACCCCAGTGAGAGTTAGTGTGTGGGGAACTGTACCCCAGTGAGAGTCAGTGTGTGTGGAACTGTACCCCAGTGAGAGTCAGTGTGTGTGGAACTGTATCCCAGTGAGAGTCAGTGTGTGTGGAACTGTACCCCAGTGACAGTCAGTGTGTGTGGAACTGTACCCCAGTGACAGTCAGTGTGTGTGGAACTGTACCCCAGTGATTGTCAGTGTGTGTGGAACTGTACCCCAGTGAGAGTCAGCGTGTGGGGAACTGTACCCCAGTGAGAGTCAGCGTGTGTGGAACTGTACCCCAGTGAGAGTCAGTGTGTGTGGAACTGTACCCCAGTGAGAGTCAGTGTGTGTGGAACTGTACCCCAGTGAGAGTCAGTGTGTGTGGAACTGTACCCCAGTGAGTGTCAGTGTGTGTGGAACTGTACCCCAGTGAGAGTCAGTGTGTGTGGAACTGTACCCCAGTGACAGTCAGTGTGTGTGGAACTGTACCCCAGTGATCGTCAGTGTGTGTGGAACTGTACCCCAGTGAGAGTCAGCGTGTGGGGAACTGTACCCCAGTGAGAGTCAGCGTGTGTGGAACTGTACCCCAGTGAGAGTCAGTGTGTGTGGAACTGTACCCCAGTGAGAGTCAGTGTGTGTGGAACTGTACCCCAGTGAGTGTCAGTGTGTGTCGAACTGCACCCCAGTGATTGTTAGTGTGTGTGGAACTACCCCTGTGAGAGTCAGTGTGTGTGGAACTGTACCCCAGTGAGTGTCAGTGTGTGTGGAACTGTACCCCAGTGAGAGTCAGTGTGTGTGGAACTGTACCCCAGTGACAGTGTGTGTGTGGAACTGTACCCCAGTGATCGTCAGTGTGTGTGGAACTGTACCCCAGTGAGAGTCAGCGTGTGGGGAACTGTACCCCAGTGAGAGTCAGCGTGTGTGGAACTGTACCCCAGTGAGAGTCAGTGTGTGTGGAACTGTACCCCAGTGAGAGTCAGTGTGTGTGGAACTGCACCCCAGTGATTGTTAGTGTGTGTGGAACTACCCCTGTGAGAGTCAGTGTGTGTGGAACTGTACCCCAGTGAGTGTCAGTGTGTGTGGAACTGCACCCCAGTGATTGTTAGTGTGTGTGGAACTACCCCTGTGAGAGTCAGTGTGTGTGGAACTGTACCCCAGTGAGTGTCAGTGCGTGTGGAACTGTACCGCAGTGATTGTTAGTGTGTGTGGAACTGTACCCCAGTGAGAGTCAGTGCCTCAGGAGGGTGACTAAGACCATACATGCACCAGTGTTGAGTGTGACAGTACCGAGTAGTTGTCCTCTCGCCTCTCATTAAATGCTGTTGCAATGCTCGACTGTACAGCCAGGATCCAGGTTTGCTGGTGTTTCTCAGATTCGGCCTGAAGCATGCAGCTCCTGCCGGGAAACAGAACAAAAGCATAAAAATAGGGTACATATATCAGTGCTGAAGGCATTTAAAACAATTTGTACACAGTGCAACATTTCAAACCCTATATGTTCCGATACCAGTACTCATTTTGTGTACCCGTGTGAATGTAAACATCGTACCATCCACAAATGAATAGCTCCCTTTCATGGGGTGGATGTCATTTGAACGTCGTCCTTCAGGGAGTTTCCAAGGCTCCAATTGCAATGCTAACTTTAAATAAGATTATTATTCATTTTGGGTCTGAGCCCCACTGGCGTGACATGTTTTATTGCACATGGAGGCTTTTTAGGCCTTCTGCAGCACAGTTCCATTGACACAGACTGTCACTGGGGTACAGTTCCACACACACTGACTCTCACTGGGAGACAGTTCCACACACACTGACTCTCACTGGGGTACAGGTTCCACACGCACTGACTCTCACTGGGGTACAGTTCCACACACACTGACTCTCACTGGGGTACAGTTCCACATGCACTGACTCTCACTGGGGTACAGTTCCACACGCACTGACTCTCACTGGGGTACAGTTCCACATACACTGACTCTCACTGGGGTATGGGTCTCACACACACTGACTCTCACTGGGGTACAGTTCCACACACACTGACTCTCACTGGGGTATGGGTCTCACACACACTGACTCTCACTGGGGTACAGTTCCCACACACACTGACTCTCACTGCAGCACAGTTCCACACACACTGACTCTCACTGGGGTACAGTTCCACACACACTGACTCTCACTGGGGTACAGTTCCACACACACTGACTCTCACTGGGGTACAGTTCCACATACACTGACTCTCACTGGGGTACAGTTCCACACGCACTGACTCTCACTGGGGTACAGTTCCACATACACTGACTCTCACTGGGGTACAGTTCCACGCGCACTGACTCTCACTGGGGTACAGTTCCACACACACTGACTCTCACTGGGGTATGGGTCTCACACACACTGACTCTCACTGGGGTACAGTTCCACACAAACTGACTCTCACTGGGGTACAGTTCCACACACACTGACTCTCACTGGGGTACAGTTCCACACACACTGACTCTCACTGGGGTACCGTTCCACACACACTGACTCTCACTGGGGTACAGTTCCAAACACACTGACTCTCACTGGGGTACCGTTCCACACACACTGACTCTCACTGGGGTACAGTTCCACACACACTGACTCTCACTGGGGTACAGTTCCACACACACTGACTCTCACTGGGGTACAGTTCCACACACACTGACTCTCACTGGGGTACAGTTCCACAGACACAGACTCTCACTGGGGTACAGTTCCACACACACACTGACTCTCACTGGGGTACAGTTCCACACACACTGACTCTCACTGGGGTACAGTTCCACACGCACTGACTCTCACTGGGGTACAGTTCCACACACACACTGACTCTCACTGGGGTACAGTTCCACACACACTGACTCTCACTGGGGTACAGTTCCACACACACTGACTCTCACTGGGGTACAATTCCACACACACTGACTCTCACTGGGGTACAGTTCCACACACGCTGACTCTCACTGGGGTACAGTTCCCCACACGCTGGCTCTCACTGGGGTACAGTTCCACACACACACTGACTCTCACTGGGGTACAATTCCACACACACTGACTCTCACTGGGGTACAGTTCCCCACACACTGACTCTCACTGGGGTACAGTTCCACACGCACTGACTCTCACTGGGGTACAGTTCCACACACACACTGACTCTCACTGGGGTACAGTTCCACACACACTGACTCTCACTGGGGTACAATTCCACACGCACTGACTCTCACTGGGGTACAGTTCCCCACACACTGACTCTCACTGGGGTACAGTTCCACACGCACTGACTCTCACTGGGGTATAGTTCCACACACACACTGACTCTCACTGGGGTACAGTTCCACACACACTGACTCTCACTGGGGTACAGTTCCCCACACACTGACTCTCTCTGGGGTACAGTTCCACACGCACTGACTCTCACTGGGGTATAGTTCCACACACACACTGACTCTCAGTGGGGTATAGTTCCACACACACTGAGTCTCACTGGGGTACAGTTCCCCACACACTAACTCTCACTGGGGTACAGTTCCCCACACACTAACTCTCACTGGGGTACAGTTCCCCACACACTAACTCTCACTGGGGTACAGTTCCACACACACTGACTCTCACTGGGGTACAGTTCCCCACACACTAACTCTCACTGGGGTACAGTTCCCCACACACTGACTCTCACTGGGGTACAGTTCCCCACACACTAACTCTCACTGGGGTACAGTTCCACACACACTGACTCTCACTGGGGTACAGTTCCATACACATTGTCCTGCACTCGGGCAGGTAAGAGCTGGTGTGGGACTGAAGTCACATACAGGCAGATCAGATAAGGATGCCATGTTTCCTTAAGGACATGAGTGAAACAGTTGGGGTATTATGATAATCTGATGGTTTGGTGGTCACTTTTACTGGTACTGAGGTTTATTTCCAGATGTGTTAAACTGAATTTAAATCCTTAAACTACCATGGTGTGGATCTGAGCTCATCTTTTCTAGATGACTAGTTGAATAACATAGCCATTACACTAGCATGCCCCAGTTCTGTTCATAGACACTGAGCAGAGTATCAGGTGGTGTCTGGGTTCTCAACACTCTCGTTATTGAACTATGACAGGAAGCAGCAGCACCCTTTCACCATCAGTCTCTTCCTGTTTCTGTTTAAAGGAACAGTTTCTCACTGTATACAGCAAGGGTTTGATGTTGGACGATTCAGGGTAGGGAGGAGGGCATTGCTATCGTAACTCATTCTCGAGAGACTAGAGAAACTGAGATTATTCCCTTTAGAGCAGAGAAGGTTCAGGGGAGGTTTAATACAGGTGTTCAAACAATATGAGGGGTTTTGATAGAGTAAATGGGGAGCAAATGTTTCCAGTGGCAGGAAGTTTAATAACCAGAGGACAAAGATTTAAGATAATTGGCAAACTGGAATGCGCTGCCTGAAAGGACAGTGGAAGCACATTCAGTAGTAACTTTCAAAAGGCAATTGGATCAAAACTTGCAAAGGTGAACATTTGCAAAGCTGTGGGGAAAGAGCGGGGAACTAATGGATCGCTTGTTCAAAGGGCCAGCGCAGGCTCGATGGGTTGCAAATTTATTGTAAATCTGGCACACTTTCTCCCAAAAGTCTGTGGACGCTGAAGGAAAATTGGAACTCTCAGGGCTGAGATCGCGAGATTTTTATTGGCTAAGGGTATCAAGGGATATGGAGCCAAGGTGGATAAATGGAGTTGAGGTGTATTTCAGCCATGACTTAATTGAATAGGAGAGCAGGCACAAGGGGCTGAATGGCCTCTGTTACTCTGTTCCTGCAAGTAACACAGGGCTGAATTTTCCCAGACCTGTGCAGGTGGCTTTGGAGGTTGGGGGATAGTGGGTGAGGAAAATGCAATTGACTTATGCCGGCCAGCTCTGCGACATGTTCCCGCTTCCGTGCGCTTTTCCCGGAGGCGGGATCCCAGCAGCAACAGCTCCTTGCTCTGCAGCAGTGGGTAGCCATTTAGGGGAACTAAGGGGTCAATTAGCCCCTATTATTGTGGAATTGGATTGCTATTTGTCTGATGGCGCACAGGCCCCCTCCCCCTCCATTGTTTCAGGAGCCCAGCTTCACAGCCAGAGATCCAATCTGCAACTCATTTGAGGCCTTTTATTCAGTTGCCAAGATCAAATCGTAGCATTGAGGTCTCCCCAAGCAGAAGGCACGTCACTGCAGCCACTTCACGGCGACTGAAGACTCCGCCAATGTGGCTCTTGCTGCTGGCCTCTCAGCAGTGCCCACATTGCAAGGACAACTGGTAGCCCTACCCACAGGCAACATTAAACTGACCTCCCAATTTTGGAATCTGGCTACCGTCCCTAATTGGTCAGAGATCCCGGAAGTGGTTTCTTAATTGGTCGGCTCTGGAAAGATTGCGTCCAACATCCTGCCACGGCCACATCTGGGTTCCCAACCCGGAATTGAGGTTGCTATCAAGGTCGCGACCCCCATCCGTGAAAATCCAGCCCCACATTGCCACCAAACTCTTAAAATGGAAAAAAAAAGACTTTATTTTCTCTATTTTTATGATGCAACAAGTCTGAAAATCGGAAATGAGAGAATGGCAGCAAAGATCGAGTGCACTACCCTTGTTGGCCTGGCATGACTGAGAACTGCATGCTCCGTCTGCCCTTGTCTGGTCAGCGTTCTGAGCTGTATTAAAGGCCTGTTTTGTGTTGGCTGTGAAGGCAAATTCACACTCACTTTGAGGGAGACACTACTTCAAAGCAGAAGCGTCTCTCGCTGTCTGCCCCACTCTTAACTGTACACAGACGAAGGTCTTCCACTACAACCGTTAGATTATCCTGCAACATCAAAAATAATGAATTGAAAATAGAGTTTCATTCAATTGATTAGCACATTTCCGGAACCGGAATTTATTGTCCCCCTGGGAGCAGGCTAGGAGGCGGGTAGTGGGGGGTGGATGGAGGGGCATGTAAAATTGGGTGGAAAGCAGAGGGTGCTATGCCCATTGCGTACTCGCCCCCCGCTGCTGTTTTACCAGCGGGGAGGGAGGTGGCAAATGACCCGTCCGTCTTAGGCCACGTGAGGCCCTTAAGTGGCCAATTATTTGCCAATTATGGGCCTCTTCCCGCCGCTGCTGGTATTTTATCAGCAGCGGATGAGCACTTGGGCACCTGAGGAAGCCGCCTAATAATACATGGTGGCCTCCTGATGGGTTGTGGGGTGGGGGCTTCCTGTGCGCCACAGGAGGCCCCATTAAAACAACTATGCCATCTTACACTCCAACACCAACCCCTTCCCACCACACTCCCCACCGGGCCTGGCCGATTCTCCCTGGTGAGGCCTGACCCCCACTTACCTTTTTCAAGGGTGACGTCTATGGTCCTGTTCTTGCTTGGTGCAGTCCCAACAGTGACCAGCGCTCCTGGTGGTGTTGCTGGGACTGAAGAGCTGCTGGCCCATCTGATTGGCTGGCAGCTCTTGGAGGTGGGACTTGCTGCCTCACAAGGGGTGGGGCCTGTCTGAAGCCAAATAAGGGCCTGAGCCACACGAAATAACGGGGACACTGCCTTACCGTTAAATGCCAGCCCCAGTTTCAAACTCCTTTCCATTCAGTATGGAATACAAATGAACTCATTCAGAGAATCTACAGCACAGAAATGGGCCATTCAGCCCAGTGTTTATCATGTATAAAGCATCCCCCCCATTTTAGATGTCAGTTGTGGTTCAGTGGGAAGCACTCTCCCCTCTGCATCAGAATGTTGAGAGTTCAAGCCCCAAGCTGTAGACTTGAGCACAAAATCTAAGTTGATGCTCCCAGTGTAGTCCCGAGGGAGCGCTACATTGTCAGAGGTGCCGTCTTTCTGATGTGACATTAAGCCAATGCCCCATCTGCCCTCTTGGTTGGATGTAAAAGATCCCATGGCGGTATTAAAGAAGAAGTGGAATTCTCTCTGGTGTCCTGGCTAATATTTATCCCTTAACCAACATTAGTCTGCTCATTATATCATTGCTGATGGTGGGAGCTTGCTGGGTGTATATTGGCTGCAGCATTACAATAGTGACTGTTGCAAATACTTTATTGGCTATAAAAAGCTTTGGAATGTCCGGAATTGGTGTATGAAGAAAGTCTTTTCTTTCTTTATGCACTGTTGGCCCAGTGTTGGAGCAGTTTTGTCCAACATGTATGCCTGGAATAAAAACAAGAAATGCTGGAAATACTCAGCAGGTCTAGCAGCATCGGTGGAGAGAGAAGCAGAGTTAACGTTTCAGGTCAGTGACCCTTCATCAGAAGGTTCTGAAGGAGGGTCACTGGCCTGAAACGTTAACTCTGCTTCTCTCTCCACCGATGCTGCTAGACCTGCTGAGTATTTCCAGCATTTCTTGTTTTTATTTCAGATTTCCAGCAACCGCAGTATTTTGCTTTTATATTATGTATGCCTGGAACTGGTTTCACTGCCACCCTTTAAACTGAGGAGCGGGTGGGGACAAAAGTAAGAATCTTCATACTCAAACTCACAAGCAGTCGGGCTCTCTCACCTTCAACTTCTTCTGGTACACCAGCTGATTGTTTTGAATGGAAAACCATCGCCTGTGAGGACAGAACAGAACTATGATGAGAAAAGAGCAGGAAGGGACACAGCCAACCAAACAGTGAAAACCTAGAAGACCCAAACCCAGAAATCACCTCGGCCAAAACTAAATTTCAACAAAGCCAAGATGTTCTCAATGCAGGAGGAGCAAGAGTACATCTCTCACCATATTGCCCACTGATTGCAGCAACAGCAACACCTCCCTCTCTATTTTTATGTCACCAATAGACACAGAATCACAAAACTACAGCACGGAAGGAGGCCATTTTCTGATGCAAGCTCTTCAACAGGAGCTGCTTATTCGACTCCCATTCCTCTGTCCTTACCCCGAATAGTTTTATATTCCTCCTTTTCAAATCATTAGCCAAATCCTAGTCCCATTACATTAGTCTTTCCCTTAAAGCTCCTCATGGCAAATCATTTCCTGTTCTTATAATCCTCAGTGTGAAACTCTTCCTTCTAACTTCCCCCTTCCAGTGATGATCCTCAGTCTGTATCCTCCCAATACAGCCATTACAAACCTGACCTACTCTCCCTGTACAGCCGACACACCATTGACCTTTCCTCCCAGTACAGCCATAAAAAAAACCTGACCCACAGTCCCAGTACACCCAGCACAAACCATACCTACAAACCCAGTAAGCCATGCACCCACTGTGGGAGAAAGGTTCAGATTTGGGAAAAACGACGTTTTTTGAGAGACCTAAATGAACGGCCAAAACCAATATGGCAGAACAGCAAAATTGAGAACAGAAAAAGTAAATCAGGGGTGGGGGTGGCGGGTGCATTAAGTGACGGCAAGCTTGAGATTTGAAAGCCTGTCAGCCTTAGGAAGAGGGGAAGATGGAGGGATGTGAGGAGCTTCGAGTCAGAGGAATGCAAGAAATAGGAGTAGGCCTATCAGACCATGGCTGATCTGATCTTGGCCTCAACTCCACTTTCCTGCCTAGTCCCCAACCTTTGATTCCTCTATAGTTCAAAAATCTGGCTATCACAGCCTTGAATATATTCAATGACTCAGTTCCCTCAGGTAACGAATTCCAAAGATTTACAACCCTCAGAAGAAATCAGTCTTAAGTAGAATGAGTTAGAGTAGGAGACAGTGTGATGAATCTTGATTTGAATACAGAATGTATAGAGGAGGAAGAGTGTGTAGAACAGGGGGACTTGGAGCTTAAGAGGAACTGCATAGAATTTACAACACAGAAACAGGCCATTTGGCTTAGCTGGTCCTTGCGGGTGTTTATGCAACACACAAGCCTCCGCCACCCTATCAACATAACCTTCAAATCCTTTCTCCCTCGTGTATTTATCTAACTTCCCCTTAAATGCATCAATGCTATTTGCCACATTCTCACCACTCTTGGGTAAAGAAGTTTCTCCTCAATTCCTTATTGGATTTATTAGTGATCTTATATTCTATGGCTCGTAGTTTTGGTCGCCCTCTGTGCGCCTACCCTATCGAATCCTTTCATATTTTTAATAGCCTCTCAGCCTCCTCTTTTCTAGAGAAAAGAACCCCAGTGAGATAAGTTCAGAGGGTCACTGATTTGAATATTATGGATAAAATAGACACGAAAGGTTGCACTGCAGATAGATGTTGCAAAGATCTGAGGGAACACCAACAGAAAATCTTTTCCATGACCCTATGCAGGGGTGAGTGGGGGGGGGGGGGGGGTGGTGGTGAGAGAGGGCTCTCCCCAGTGATGGAAGCAGGATTGAAGTCTTGGAGGGACTTGGACTTAGAGTAGAGAGTTGAAATGCCTTAGTACATACTTTAAACGACAAGTGGCGGAGGTTTACAGCACCTGTTCCAGGTTTTGAAGGCATTGCTGGCTCGTTTGTACAAGTAACCCTCCATTACAACACCATTTGGGGCCTCCATGTTAAACTCCACCACTGAATCATCATAAAACACATCCTGTGGAAGGTAGAAATCTTTAATTAAACAGGCAAAACTTCAACTGCAACAAATAGACACCCCACCCCCTCTGACTCAATAGGAACAGGAGGAGGCCATTCAGCCCCTTTAGCCTGTTCTGCCATTCTATTAGATCACGGCTGATCTGTATCTTAACTCCATCTACCTGCTTTGGTTCCGTAATCTTTGATAGATTTTTTCCTTCGGTAAAAGTATCATTCTCGGTTTTGACATTTTCAGTTGATCCCCTGGTTCAACAGCTTTTTTGGGGGAAGAGAGTTTCCAATTTCCATTACTCTGTGTGTGAAGGAGCGCTTCCTAACAACACCCCTGAACAGCCTGGCTCTAATTTTAAGGTTTTGCCCCCTTGTTCTGGACTCCTCCACCAGAGGAAATAGTCTGTCTCTATCTACCCTAGCAACTCATTTAATCATCTTCAACACCTCAGTTGGATAAACCCTTGATCTGCTAAACACAAGGGAATACGAACCTTGTCTATGCAATCTATCCTCATAATTTAATCCTTTAACCCAGGTATCTGGTGAATCTGCAGTGCACCCTCTTCAAGACTTACGAAGGTGCGGTGCCCAGAACTGACCAGATATGGTCTAACCAGAGCTTTATACAGCTGTAACATAACTTTCACCCATTTGTATTCCAGCCTCCTTGCGATAAAGGCCAACAGTCCATTAGCCTTTTAAATGATTTGTCCACAGCTGTTGATTTTTTTAATCTTCCAAGGAGAGAGAGTTAAACTTGTAACGTTACGACCTATATGCGATCATATCACAGGGGTGTAGTGGACTAGAACAAAAAGGTGGGGAACCAAAGTGCCAGGGAATTGCCTCATTTGCGGGTAACACACATTTCTGTTGGGTCTGGGCAGGAGTGGGGTGGGAAGGGGAGAGGGAATTTGATTTAGGAAATTCCTGCCTGTTCCTGGCATGAGCTTCATAATAATATTCGAATGACAGCCGAGCATGATAACATCTCCCGCTCCTTTTCAAGTTATTATGTTGCTGCAATGTCACTTCCAAATGCTATCCAGATATAAAGAGTGCCCAGAGTTGCTCGGGGATCAATCATCAAAAGATCTGCTAGCAAGCGGAATTTCATTAAAGGGGTCAAGTAAGAAGATTAAACTAACAGTTTTTAAGGCTGTTACCACACCAGTTTTCTTAATTGTTGCATTTTTTTGCTACTACCACTTAGTGTCTCTTGGACCTCTGCAATAATCATAGAATGATACCACACGGAAGGAGGCCATTTGGCCTATCATGCCTATACTAGCTGTTTGAAAGAGCTATCCAATAAGACCAACTCCCACTACTCTTCCCCCACGGCCTTGCAAATGTTTCCCCTTCAAGTATTGATCCAGTTCCCTCTGAAAGTTACTACTGAATCTGATTCCATCGTCCTTTCAGGAAGTGCTTTCCAGATCATTTATAACAACTCATAAAATCATTAAAAAAATGTTCTCATCTTGCCTCTGATTCTTTTGCAAATTAGTTTAAATCTGTGCCCTCTGGTTACTGACCCTCCTGCTACTGGAAATAGTTTCTCCTTATTTACTTTGCAAAACCTCTCAATTGTGAACACTTCCATAAAAGTCCCTTTAAACTTCTCTGTTCGAGGGAAAACAATCCCAGCTTCTTTAGTCTCTTCACATAACTGAAGTTCCTCATCCCTAGATTTACTAGATTTACTAGTACCATTCTAGTAAATCTCCTCTGCACCCTCTCTTAAGACATTGACATCCTTCCCTAAAGTGTGATGCCCAGAATTGGCGACAATACTCAGCAGAGGCCTAACCAGTGATTTATAAAGATTTAGCATAACTTCCTTGCTTTTGTATTTTATGCCTCTTTATAAAGTCAAAGATCCCTTGTTTTCTTTTTAAACAGCCATATCAGTTTGTCTTGCTACTGTTAAAGATTTGTGTATGTGCACCCACAGGAATCTTTGTTCCAACCCCCCTTGTAAAATTATATCATTTAGTTTATATTACCTCTCCTCATCTTGATGCATCACTTCACACTTTCCTGCATTAAATTTCAACTGCTGGTTTGTTTCCTTCCAGCTCCGTTAGTTAATGTGACCAATGGATTTCCCAGTAGGAATGTCCCCCCATACTGACATTAACAGACGTTTCAGCGCATTGATGCATGTGGAGACTCAAGCTCTCAAGGTAGGTTGTGAATGCAGACCCAATACCATATATAAGTGTGAAGAGTTAAGCATTCTGCTGGTTGGTTCTGCAGGAGCAGCTTAGCCACGGTATGTGTTGTGTTCAGTGCTACTGCATGGAAGAGGTTAAACCCGGCTGATCATCAGCCAGCACAGCCTGACTGGCTACACCAAGGTGGCACCAAATATATCTGCATCCAAATGTGGGGAGCTACCTTCGCAGGTCTAGGTCAGTGGAGAGCTAGGTGCAGAGCTGTGACGTCTGCTGCAACAGCAATTGCAGTCAATATGTCTCGCACAGACAGAGACAGCAGCAGAAGCCCCAGCCCACAGTCTGTGCACAACTACTTCCTGGCCTACCACCAAGCTGGCCTGAGCTGCCATGGGATGTTGCTGAGGGGAAGCCATAACACAAACATATCAAGCAGCACCAGCTCCTGTTCAGCAGCCATTAAGCAAGAATCGGGCGCTGGGCGACTTGCCTCACTTCCTTGCAGAATCACACCTGCAATTAGAGGTTCTGATACCTTCATTTTTATGTCATTTCGTATCTCACTCCCTCAACAACAGTGTGGAGGGAGCTTTGCTCTAAACCTAGCCTGTTCTGTACCCATTCTGGGAGTGTTTGATGGGAAAATGGGCTGGAAATATTGGAGTGGAGAGGAGAGAATCTATCGAGGAGGTAAAATCACCTTCACTCAATGTCACAAAGAAGTAACGTACAAAATAACTTTGAACAGCACTGCTCCCTGCCCAAGTGTGCAGCTCCTTTGTTGTGAACCACTCTACTCTGAGGTATTAATACACAGCCATCTGTTGTGCTAATGCCTCACCTTCTGCTTGATTGCGGTATGCCGCTGCTCCATGTCTCGTTTATCTCGTGCCGAGTTCAGCACAAGCTGATGCAACTGCGGAACGGAGAAACAAAAACACATCATTGAAAACAACACATGAAAATGGGGAATTCATCACCTTTAAAAAAAAAAGGTGCTCCTTCCCTCTGAAGGTGCTGATTCCCGTGGGTTCCGGGTTCCCTCGTACAGGTACCTCACCCAAGGACCCATACTTCATATATTTGTTGACAGGATATTTGACTGGGCAGGGCATCACAGCTGAGCTAAATCCTGCCCTCACCTGATTCCTACACCTGCATAGGATCTACATTATAGAAACAGGCCATTCAAACCAACTGATTCATGTTCCGCACAAGCTTCCTCTCACACGAATTACCTATCCCCAAACTGCCTCCATATCCCTCGATTCATTTCTTCCTCACTTATGCATCAAGCCTCCTCCTTAATCTATCAATACTATCTGCTTCACTTAGTCCGTGATGCAGTGAGTTCCGTATTCTCACCACTCTCTGTGTAAGAGAAATTCCTTCTAAATTCTTGATTGATTTGTTAATGGCTGTCTAATGCCCAGCGAGGGTCACTGGATAGCGATTAGAAGCAGGGACCATGGCTGATTATTCCTCTTTTTAACTCAGAGTCACTGAGACCAGTAGTAATACCCTGGTCATGCCGCAGCAGTCCCACACCAAGCGAGATCAACTAACTCAGCATAGGCCGGGGATGGAACCTGCACTCTTCTTGATCAGTCCCACACTTACAATACTGGAAGTCCCATTGTTCTCCCAGGCTGTTTACATTCACAATCTGTATCTAATAGAAATCAGCACAAACTCAGCGAATGATGTTAAAAGTCGTAACCAGATCTGCTTCCCAACATCAAAACAGGAAAGTATATGTTGCTGGGACGCTGCAATTTACAGAGAAGAATTCAAGGAAATTATTGAAAAATATCAAATCATGGAACTTAATTAGAGGAGGAGGCGAGGCTCAGCTCCCTATTTAGTGAGCAGTTTACAAATGTTAGTGACTCTTTTTCGAAATTTTCCCTCTTCCCTCTTCAATCACAGGCAGAAGGATCTTTTAATGTGCAAGATTTTCCCTAATATGTTATAATATCAGGTAAATACTACACAATAATTCTGCTCCGAGACTGATAAAAGAAATAATTTGCATTACTATAGTACCTTTCACAACTTCAGGATGTCTCAAAGTGCTTTACAGCCAATGAAGTACATTTGTAGTAGTCCCGTAGGGGCAGGGTCAGTATCCATCCTTTGTTGTTGCTGTGTTTGTGGCAGCCAATTTGAGCGCAGTTAGTCCCACAAACAGCAAT
This sequence comes from Heterodontus francisci, assembly GCF_036365525.1. NCBI lineage: Eukaryota > Metazoa > Chordata > Chondrichthyes > Heterodontiformes > Heterodontidae > Heterodontus > Heterodontus francisci. Next base: position 4,376,048 of record NC_090418.1, read on the forward strand.
ATGATAATGACCACTTAATCTATTTTTTAATGATATTGGTTGAAGGATAAATATTAACCCAGGACACGGCGGATTATTCCCTTCCCCTTCTTCAAAATGGTGCCATGGGATCTTTTACGTCCATCTGAGAGGGCAGACAGGGCCTTGGTTTAGTATCACATCCAAAAGACGGCACCTCTCTCTGTCAGTGCAGGCCTCCCTCAATACCGGAATAAAAACAAAAAGTACTGGGAATACTCAGCAGGTCTGGCAGTATGTGTGCAGAGAGAAACAGAGTTAACGTTTCAGCTCTGTGACCCTTCATCAAAACTGATGAAACGTCATCAACTTGAAACTTTAAATCTGTTTCATGTACTCCACATATGCTGCCAGACCTGCTGAGTATTCCCAGCACTTTCTGTTTGTTTCAGATTTCCAGCATCCGCAGTATTTTGCTTTTATTCCCTCAATACTGGCATTGGGAATGTGCGAGTGGGTCTTGAACCGATGATCTTTTCTCGGAGGTGAGAGTGCTACCCACTGAAGCAAGGCTGACACCACAATAACACTGACAGTTAGAAAACACACAACCATTTCACAAACAGCAACAACAAAGGATGGATACTGACCCTGCCCCTAGCCTGGATCAGCCTATTCCTGATTCAGAAACATGATGATCCGATACTGCTCCCAGTCATACTGTGGACTTCTTGGCTATGCTTCCCAACACTTGTCCCTGTTCATTGCCTTGCTCCAAGAAGTGCTGAATCCCTGGGACTAAGAGTTGCAGGAACATCCTGTTGTTTTAAGGAGCCAAGACTGTGATTGCAGCCCAGTGCGACTGCTTCCTGCCTGTCTCATGCTGTGGATTGTGAGCAGGCAGATAACAGGGTGACCCCGGGAGGACAAATCCAGCACAGTTTGTTCAAAGTCAGCAAAAAGAGGGCAAATGTTCAAGAAACAGGGAAACAAAAATCAAGCAACTCTATTTCTCTCTCTCTCTCTGTCTCAGCCCCTGTATGTCAGTAGGTGTGGCTATGTCTCTCTGCCTCTGTGTCCATCTAGAGCCTCTTTCTGACCAACTCTGCCCCCTACTGGATTATTACAAAGATACGGAAATTGTCTGCAGCAGGCAGTTATCCCCAATCTTCTCACCATACAATTCCAGGTTCCTCATCTGCATTCAGACAGGAAGCCAGCTCAGTTAAGCGCCTTGGGACATTTTACTATATAAATGCAAATTGTTGTTCTACGCCCCACACTGACTGCTGCGCTCCAAAATAGGACGCATGTCTTGAACTGGGACAAAATACGGGGGAAGAAAAAGAAAGAGCTTCTGTGATATATATTTCCACCCAATTAATGAGCTGGGAGCCAAACCCATGTTGATTTTAAGAAAATCCAGACCAGAGGGCCCAGCATTGTGCTCACAGTCCATCAATTTCATAGTATCCTACAGCACAGAAGGAGTCCATTCAGGCTGTACATTGTGCCTGTGCTGGCTCTTTGAAAGAGTTATCCAATTAGTTGTACAACCACTAATGACAGTCAGACACACAGAAAAAGAGAGACACAAATACACATGCACGCAGTGACAGAGAGAGTCACATAGAGTGAGAGTGAGAGGCATACACAAAGAAAGGGACAGACAGATCTGGATAATAACAGATATAAACAGGTAATCAAACATCTGCTGGTGGGTGAGAGGGAGTGTGAGGTAACTACAAAGCAATTCTATTGCTGAAACACCAAGAGCAAAACACTGGGACACACCACACAGGCAGTGTGACAGACCATCAAAGGTTTGCTCCATACCATACCTGCTCTGCGAGCTGCTTCTTGTAAGCATCGAGGCTCTTGAGTGTATCATAGCCCTGAGTGAAGAAGCTGGACTGTGCATCCATGAACGACACCATCTGCAACCAATCAGATCGAAATTCAGGCAGCACAGGAAACAACAGTCTGAGACACCACTAAAGGCCAAAACGTATTTTTATAATAAAATAATTGATGCACACTTGACCCAGTAAGTGTGGGCACTACCCATCCAATGTGGTACTGAGCCACAGGCACACCACATTGTTCAATCCATGTTCTGTGCTGATACCTGATCTCAGTTGGAGTGCTACAACAGGCCTCAAAGCCCCTTGTTTAAGATCTGAAGGGAGAAAGTAACCATACTTCCAATGGCCAATCATTATCCATTGACTCCTGTTGGATGAAGGTGGGAGCTGAGCTGTAATTTCACTGACGTGCACTGTATATGAGGATGGGTGAAGAATGGCTGCCTGCATGCTACAGGGCACCTGTGGAACTGAGCTACTGCACGGTTCAGAGCTCAAGGATTAGGAAAGTCTTTCAATCAAATACTAAGGCAGAACAGTGGCGCAGTGGTTAGCACTGCAGCCTCACAGCTCCAGTGAGCTCCAGTGACCTGGGTTCAATTCTGGGTACTGCCTGTGTGGAGTTTGCAGGTTCTCCCTGTGTGCGTGGCTCCGGTTTCCTCCCACAGCCAAAGACTTGCCGGTTGATAGGTAAATTGCCAGTTATAAATTGCCCCTAGTATAGGTAGGGGAATATAGGGACAGGTGGGAATGTGGTAGGAATGTGGGATTAGTGTAGGATTAGTATAAATGGGTGGTTGATGGTCAGCACAGACCTGGTGGGCCGAAGGGCCTGTTTCAGTGCTGTATCTATAAATAAAATAAATAATAAACTGTTGACCGAGGAGCAGGCATGGTTAGAGAGTAGTAGTCACACAGCCCCAAGGACCTCACCCCCTCCAAAAGTTGGGTGAAGGAGTAAAGTCAAAAGCATACTCACAAACTGTAACATCTCATTCTTCTTCTTTGCTTGAATAACATTTATCTAGAAGAAAAAAATATAGCAAAGAACATCAAAATGCAAAAGTAAAAATGAATCGATGGTTAAGTGCAGGTTAGATGCAGAATAAAGCTCCCTCTACACTGTCCCATTAAACACTCCCAGTTACACCAGGAGTTTTCCACTTGCTGCATATATAAGTTCTTTCTCAGATTCCCCCTGCATCTCTTTCCCAAACCTTCAATCTGATGTCCTCTAGTCCTTGTACAATCAGTTAATGGGAACAGTTTTTCCTTGTCTTAACTTAAGGACAGTGGCGCAGTGGTTAGCACCACAGCCTCCCAGCTCCAGCAACCCGGGTTCAGTTCTGGCTGCTGCCTGCGCAGAGTTTGCAAGCTCTCCCTGTGACCATGTGGGTTTCCGCCGGGTACTCTAGTTTCCTCCCACAGCCAAAGACTTGCAGGTTAATAGGTAAATTGGCCATTATAAATTGCCCCTAGTGTAGGTAGGTGGTAGGAGAATGGTGGGGATGTGGTAGGGAATATGGGATTAATGTAGGATTAGCATAAATGGGTGGTTGATGGTTGGCACAGACTCAGTGGGCCGAAGGGCCTGTTTCAGTGCTGTATATATAAATAAATAACTAAGCCTCATAATCTTGTACCCCTCTATCAAATCTCCCTTCAATCTCCTTCGCTGCAGGGAGAACAACCCCAACTTTTCCAACCTAACCTTGTAACTAAAATCCTTCATCCCTGGAACTATTCTGGTAAATCTCGTCTGCACCCTCTCAATGGCCCTCACAACCTCCCTAAGGTGGCTAGAACTGGAATGAATACTCTAGTTGGGGCTTAACCAGTGCTTTATAAAGTTTCAGCATAACTTCCCTGCTTTTGTTCTCTTTGACTTAATTTATGAAGCCCAAGATCCCATATGCTTTGCTGACCACTCTCTCAATATGTCCTGCCACCTTCAAAGATCGACACACATGCACCCCCAGGTCCATCTGTTTCCACACACTCTTTAGAACTGTGCCATTAAGTCTATATTACCTAACCCTATCCTTTCTGCCAAAATACATCATCTCACACTGGTCTGTGTTAAATTCCATCTGCCACTTGTCTGCCCATTCTACTAGTCTTATCTATGTCCTGTTGCATGCGGTTTGTATCATCCTCACTGTTTGACAATCCTCCAAGTTTGGTGTCATTGGCAAATTTTGAAATTCAAGTCTGTGTTCCAAGATCCAAGTTATTTATATATAGCAAAAAAGCAGTGGTCCTATCCCTGACCCTTGGGGAACACACTGTCTATCATCCTGCAATCTGAAAGAAACAACCGTTTACTACAACTCGCTGTTTTCTGTCCTTAAGCCAATTTTTTATCCAATTAGACACTGACCCTCCTATTCAATGAGCCTCAATTTTGTTAACCAGCCTTTTATGTGGTACTTTAACAAATGCTTTTTAAAAATCCATATAGTGACATCCACCGCATTCTCTTCATCAACCTTCTCTGTTACTTTATTAAAAAATTCAATTAGAATAGTCAAGCATGATCTGTCTTTTACAAATCTGTGCTGGCTATCCTCAATTAACTCAAACCTCTCCCTCTCCAAGTGCCGGTTGATATTCTTCCCTGATGATTATTTCTAAAACCTATGCACCACTGATGTTTAATAAACTAGCCTGTAGTTGCTAGGACTATCCTTACACCCTTTCTTGAATCAGAGTGTCACATTTGCCACTCTCCAATCCTCTGGCACCTCCGCCACATCTAGGAAAGATTGGAAGATTATGGCAAGCCCTTCCACTAAGCAGCATGCGATAGACAGAGCTAAGCGATCCCACAACGAACGGATCAGATCTAAGCTTTGCAGTCCTGCCACATCCAGCCATGAATTGGTGGAAAGATAGAGAAAAACATTTTCTTCTGGTGGGAGAAGCCCAGAAAAGGTGACATAACCCTGACTATAAGATAAAGTGTGAATTAGAGCGAGGTGTTCAGGGATAATGTCAGGAAACATTTCTTCACACAAAAGGGCACTGGAAATCTGGAGCTCTCTCCCCCAAAAAGGTGTTGAGGCTGGGGGTCAATTGTAAACTTCAAACCTGAGATTGATAGATTTCGGATAGGCAAGGGTGTTGAGGGTTACGAAACCAAGATGAAAATGGAGTTAAGATACAAATCAGTAGTGATTTCATTGAATGACGGAATATGCTCGAGGGACTGGATGGCCTTACTCCTATTCCCAGAAGGGAATGTTCGGAAGAACCCCACCTGGAGTACGTAATCCAGCGATATGTAGCGGAAAGACCTCCGAGCCGTCAGGAGGGCATTGGTGGCTTCATCCACCTCATGCTGTTTCTTGGGGGGTGCCTGAGCGTTTCTATTCAATGCATTCTCCAGGTCCTCACTGCTTTTGTCAAAATGTTTCTTTGTGTCCTTGAATTTCCTCACATCCCTGAGACAGAAAACAAATGAACAAAGTTATTTGGGGGCTGAAGGAAAAAAGTCACCTGGGGCTGGGGTTGGAGGTGGGGGGAACCAATAGCATCGCGATGGGTGTCAGGGTGGAGGGCCTGTCGCTGCCCCATTGCCAAGTGATTTTCCTGGGGGCGGTATAGGCCACAAATGGCCTTCCCGTCCACAGGGGCAATCTTTGCCCCTCAAGCGCCCTGACTGGGAAACACACAACACACCTCCCATGACCTCCCCTCCTCCTGGACTTTACAACCACACCCCTACCCCACCTTGCCGGGGCCTTCCGGCCTGGCCCCGGTGACCCCGCCTCACTTATCTGAGGTCCAGGGGTCTGGTCCCAGGGCCGAGGTCTCTGCAGTACCCAATGCTGCTGAGCTGCCAGCCCTGTGATTGGCTGGCAGCTCTTGGAGGTGGAATTCCCATCTTTAAAGGGACAGGAATCCCGGCGCCGGAAACTACGCCTCCGGAACAACGGAGGATCGCACCTGGAGGGCGGGGGGGGGGGGGGGGAAGGGGGTTCAAAATGGCCGAATCGGGGTTTTCCCCCACCCCGTTGCAGCTCTGTGCCAGGAGCGTCACCTCCTACACAAAATCCAGGCCCTCATTATCAGGAAGAGCCACTTTGACAACACCTCCCCCTCACAACACCCCCTACAACACCCCTCACTGGGACACTTTACTAAGTCGGGATACTATATAAATGCAGGTTTTTGGTGAACAGCTGTTGATGGAATTTTTTTTTTAAACTCGAAGCAGAACTTTTCCAAAACTGTGATTTAACAGAAACAACATTAAAAAAGAGCAGATTTTGCGTGATTACAGTACTTGAATTACTTTACAGCATCGAAACAATATAACTTCCAAACTACAGTCATCCTTCTAACTTGGATCATGTATTTGTGAGGATAAGCTTTACATGGGACTGATCTTCACAGTCATCCCCCTCATCTCACAGCACATGTAATGGCTCAACCAAGAAGGAAAAGATCTGATTTTAATAAAGTGGCTGGGCTGGGATTCCGATACAAAAACGGAGAAGACAGAGAAGGACACAGAAAGAGAGACAGCCAGACAGGGAGAGATAGATGGATACAGACAGACACAGGCCCAGAGGTAGATACACAGACACAAACCTGTGAACAAAGTGAATAATTGGACACCTACTGTCATACGCACTCAGACATAAACCTGTGCACACACCGTGTAATTGGACACTTGCTTTCATACGCACACAACTACAAATTCACCAAATAGGATGCAGCACGATGTACTCACTCCTTGATGAAATTATACAGATGCTGTTTGACTGATTTCTGTGTCATGTCAATGAGTGTCTGAAACACACAAGAAACAATAAACTGAAATGCTGGTGAGAGGAGCAAGCTGGAACAAAACACCAGTAGATCCCTTGTACATTCCTCATTGTCCCTGATACTTCTGTGCAAATTATATACTTTGACAACTAAGGATTCTAATTGCAACAGTACGTGGATATAACAAGTCATGTACAAACCCTGAAAAACTACTTTTTTGCACATCGAGGCAAGCAATGTCAGTGTTGGAGTTTGAAACAACTTTTTTGTCAGCACCAAGCACTCCCATGGCTAGAATCCAGTAATGGACTCTCATCACTTTTTTCTCTCCTTGCTTCTTCCTCTATCTCTCAGCCTGTTTTCCATTCCCTCTATCCCTTCATATCTTCCTCTCACAATGTCCCTCTACCTCTTTCACACTCTTCCTCCCTCTTACACACTATTCCTTTCTCCCTCCCTCTTTCACATACATGCTTCCTTTCTCTTTCTCATATAGCATTTATAACAAGTTGGATGAGTTGACGGCACAGATAGAAATAAATGAATATGATTTGATAGCTATCACAGAGACATGGTTGCAGGATGACCAGGACTGGAGTCTCAATGTTCAAGGATATTTGACGTTCTGGAAGAATAGGCAGAAAGGAAAAGGAGGTGGGGTAGCTTTGTTATTAAAGGAAGGGATCAGTGCAGTTGTGAGTAATGATATAGGTGTAATAGATCATGATGTAGAATCAGTTTGGGTGGAAATAAGGAATAGCAAGGGAAAGAAATCACGGGTGGGAGTGGTCTATAGGGCCCTGAAGAGTTGCCTCTCTGTAGGACAAGCTATTAATCAGGAAATAATGGAGGCGTGTAAGAAGGGAACTGCAATTATCATGGGTGATTTTAATCTGCATGTAGATTGGACAAATCAAATTGGCAAAGGTAGCATGGAAGATAAATTTGTAGAGTGCCTGAGGGATTGTTACTTAGAGCAAAACGTTGCAGAACCTACCAGGCAACAGGCTATTTTAGATTTGGTAATGTGTAATGAGGTAGGATTAATAAGAGATCTCGTAGTTAAGGATCCTCTAGGGGGAAGCGATCATAACATGGTAGAATTTCAAATTCAGTTTGAGGGAAAGCAACTCGGGTCACAAACCAGTGTCTTCAACTTAAACAAGAGCAATTAAAGAGGTATGAAGAAAGAGTTGTCTAAAGCAGGCTGGGAAGATAGACTAAGGGGAAGTCAGTAGATGAGCAGTGGCAGACTTTTAAGCAGATATTTCATAACATTCAGCAAACATTTATTCTGGTCAGAGGGAAGGACTCGAAGAGAACGATGAACCACCCATGGCTAACAAAGGAAGTTAAGGAGAGTATCAAATCAAAAACAAAGGCGTACAAAGTGGCGAAAACTAGTGGTCGGCCAGAGGATTGGGAATTTTTTAGAAACCAGCAGGGGATGACTAAAAAGCTAAAAAAGAGAGAGAAAATTGATTATGAGAGTAAATTGGCAAGAAATATAAAAACAAACAATAAAAGCTTTTACGGGTATATAAAAAGGAAGAGAGTAACTAAAGTAAGTGTGAGACCCTTAGAGGATGAGACTGGGGAATTAATAACAGGGAACAGGGAAATGGCAGATAATTTAAACCAATATTTTGCATCAGTCTTCACAGTGGAGGACACTATAAACATCCCAACAATAATAGATGAACAAGGTATAAATGGGAGGGAGGAACTTGTAACAATCTCTATCACGAGGGAAAAGGTGCTGGACAAACTGATGGGACTAAAAGCAGACAAGTCGCCAGGACCTGATGGCCTGCATCCAAGGGTTTTAAAAGAAGAGGCTGCAGAGATAGTGGTCATAATACACCAAAACTCACTGGATTCCGGTAGGGTACCAGCAGATTGGAAAACCACTAATGTGACGCCCCTATTCAAGAAAGGAGGGAGACAGAAAGCAGGAAACTATAGGCCAGTCAGCTTAACATCAGTCATTGGGAAAATGCTAGAGTCCTTTATTAAGGAAGACATTTAGAAAAACATAATGAAATCTAACAGAGTCAACATGGTTTTATGAAAGGGAAATCATGTTTGACAAATTTGTTAGAGTTCTTTGAGGATATAACAAGCAGAGTGGATAAAGGGGAACCAGTAGATGTAATGTATTTGGATTTTCAGAAGGCGTTTGATAAGGTGCCACATAAAAGGTTATTGCACAAAATAAGAGCTCAGGGTATTGAGGGTAATATGTTGGCATGGATTGAGGAATGTCTAACACACAGAAGGCAGAGAGTCAGGATCAATGGGTCTTTTTCAGGTTGGAAAGCTGTAACTAGTGGGGTGCCACAAGGATCGGTCCTAGGGCCTCAACTATTTACTATCTATATTAATGACTTAGAGGAAGGGACAGAGTGTAGTGTATCCAAATTTGCTGACGATACAAAAATAGGTGGGAAGGCATGTTGTGATGAGGACACAAAGAATCTGCAAAGGGATATAGATAGGTTAAGTGAGTGGGCAAAAACTTGGCAGATGGTGTTCAATGTGGGAAAGTGTGAGGTAATCCACTTTGATAGGAAGAATAAAAAGGCAGATTATTAATTAGATGGAGAAAGACTACAAAATACTGCAGTACAGAGGGATCTGGGTGTTCTTGTACAGGAAACACAAAAAGTTAGCATGCAGGTGCAGCAAGTAATTAGGAAGGTAAATGGAATTTTGGCCTTTATTGCGAGGGGGTTAGAGTTTATAAGAATGGGGAAGTCTTGTTACAACTGTACAGGGTGTTGGTGAGGTCACGCCTGCAGCACTGCGTACAGTTTTGGTCCCCGTATTTAAAGAAGGATATACTAGCATTGGAGGCAGTTCACAAAAGGTTCACGAGGCTGATTCCTGGGATGAAGGGGTTGTCTTATCAAGAACGGCTAAACAGGTTAGGCCTTTATTCATTGGAGTTTCGAAGAATGAGAGGTGATCTTATTGAAACATATAAGATTCTAAGGGGGCTTGACAGGGTAGATGTTGAGAATATGTTTCCACTAGTGGGGGAATCTCAAACTAGGGGACACAGTTACAGAATAAGGGGACACATTTAAAACTGAAATGCAAAGTAATTTCTTCTCTCAGAGGGTGGTGAACCTCTGGAATTCTCTACCTCAGACAGTTGTGGAGGCTAGGTCACTAAATGTATTTGAGGAGGAGGTAGACAGACTTTTGAAATCTCGGGGAGTCGAGGGTTGTGCGGAGCAGGCCCAAAAGAGGAGTTGGGGCCTGGGACAGATCAGCCATGATCTTATTGAATGGTGGGGCAGGCTTGAGGGGCTGAATGGCCTACTCCTACTCCTATTTCTTATGTTCTTATGTTCTCTTGTCACTCTTTCTCCCTCTCCGCCTCTGTCTCCATCTTACTCTGCCTCATTTGGTGACCGGTTGCTGTCCCTGTTTTGCAGCCCCTGTGCATGTGGGCTGTATGGGCTCCTGAAGTTGCACCCACGCATTGTTGCATCTGTTCAAACATCATTAGTCCCATTTCCACCCTCTTGTCTAATAAATATTCAACAGCGTCTGCAGCTAATGCTATCTGGATCTTGGTTGGACACTGACTGGACAGTGACCGGAGTTGGAGGTGGCTACAAATGGGAAACCATGTCTTTCACTCAAACTAACGCCAAAAAGCGGAGGGGAGGCGGAATGGGTTCAATCCAAGAGACATTCAATGCTATTACTCACCGCATGATATTCAACCATATTATTCAGACTGCTTGAAAACTTCTCCAGACATCCCTATTAAATAAAGAGCCACAGATCAAGAGAAATGCTCAGAATGGGGGAGAGACAAAGGAGCCAGTATCTCACTAACACCAACTGCTAGCATTATGTGGTGCTGATTTATCACACGCAGCGACAGTTTGATAAACAATGCACAGAATGCACCCTCCAGATCTTCCAATATGTTGGACTCACGGACGGGGAATTGGTAGGCGCTGTACTTGTTTTTCATTTGTAGAACGAGCACATTGCCTACTGATTTCGGGGCTTTACGTCCCGTGCCCTATGCACCCCCGAAGGAAGCTGAATGAAAAACTGAATTCCCTCTCTAAACCTCTCTGCCTCTCTTTCCTTTAAAACCCTACTTAAAGCCAACCTCTTTGACTGATTATTTTGGTCACCTGTCTGAATATCTGCTTCTTTAGCTTGGTATCATTTTTATCTGAAGTTCCACGGGATGTTGTTTCTGCATTAAAAGCTCCATATTAAAGCAAGTTGTGGCCTGGTTATAAAGCAAAGTCAGGATTTGGCTGTGGTGCCTTCCATGAAGAATAGCCTACTGATATTCTCACACTATAATAGCTTTATGGGTGATGCAGATATGGAGGAGGGGGATAGTTGTCATTCATCGTGCCATCTCCCAGCAATAGTCATTGTTTCAAAAAGAGGATGGAAATTGGGTGGAGTGGATTCCTTGGAGCTTTGAAGGTCATGGGACAACAAAAACGACATCCTGTGAAACCCTCATTGAAAGAGGGATTGAAGTCATTGCCTTGTTGTTATCCCCACTCTGTTTAAACTGCTACCAAGTAACAGGGATTGAGGGTTACAGAGCAATCAGTACAAGGGATTGTGCCCTCAATAGAATAATCTGACACAGCTATGGTTAGGGTTGGGGAGTTCCATGATTGTATAGTTAGACCTGAAGCCTGGATGGAGTGAGATAGATGGGCTAAATGGCCTTTTCTCATTCTGGGTTTTCATCATGTCCTTATGATCTACAAGACAAGGCCCCACCATAAATTCAGCAATTTCCCTTGGTGAGGGTCCATTCTGGTGATTAGATCTCTTCTGCACTCCTCCCTCCCCGCCCCCCGCCTGCCCCCACCAAATTTGTCTGAAGGAGGAATGGGGGTTGCACGGTTTGCTCACACCCTGTAAATCCATAATCTCCTGTCGTACCTTCTATCTTGGATCCCAGTTGTCCAATCAAAAGAACTTGGTACTGGAAATGTGAACCTGAGCTGTCCCATTGGGTGAGAAGAGTTTCCGCAGAGACACACACATAGATGCGCACACACACACACAGACACACACACACATAGATGCGCACACACACATAGATGCGCACACACACACATGGATGCGCACACACACACACAGACACACACACAGACACACACACACATAGATGCGCACACACACACACACACAGACACACACACAGACACACACACACATAGATGCGCACACACACACATAGATGCGCACACACACACACACAGACACACACACAGACACACACACACATAGATGCGCACACACACATAGATGCGCACACACACACATAGATGCGCACACACACACACACAGACACACACACAGACACACACACACATAGATGCGCACACACACACACAGACACACACACAGACACACACACACATAGATGCGCACACACACACACAGACACACACACAGACACACACACACACAGACACACACACACAGAGACACACACACGCACACAGACACACACACACAGACACACACATACACACAGCCACACACAGAGACACACACAGACACACACACACACACAGACACAGACACACACACACAGACACAGATACAGACACAGACACACACAGACACACACACACACACACACAGACACAGATACAGACACAGACACACACAGAGACATACACACACAGACACAGATACAGACACAGACACACACAGAGACATACACACACAGACACAGATACAGACACAGACACACACAGAGACATACACACACACACACACACGGCAAGTCACTGCCTGGAGGATTTTGAAATCGATGCACACACATAAGTACTTACACTCAGCATCTCGTCGCCCTTACAGTGTACTGACAACTCTCGGAGTCCATTCACAAATTGCTTGGTGGTAGTACTGTATGTTCGACCGGCATCGAGCATGGCACCGCATAATTTCACCAGCTGCAACGAGAGTGGGCCACGCACCAATCAGATCACTTGGGAATGTTTTACAGGAGCAGTCGCGGTCTTTCCGGTTGAGAATTCCTGGAAAAGCTTTGGTGGTCAGGTGGGATGGAGATCTGGGTGGTGGAGTGCGGTTGAACCCTGGCTCATTCCCCCTCTGTCCTCTAACCCAGTTGGGAGCTGAAGCTAATTTTAGTTGTAAGTATAGGTGTACCAGGTAGAATAGCAATAGTTAGCTTTTAACATGTATATCCACATATTAGCACTCATACTACAATGGCTATCCAAGGCTTTGAACACAGAAGACATGGGGAGTGATTCAGAAATATTGTAGGTATATTCTGATCCAATTCTGGCCTCTAACGCTGCCCTGATTTTAATCTCTCCACCACTGGCAGCTATGCCTTCAGTTGCCTGGGCTCTAAGCTTTGGAATTCCCTCCCTAAACCTCTCTGCCTCTCTATCTCTCTCTCCCCCTTTAAGACGCTCCTTAAAACCTACCTCTTTGACCAAGGTTTTGGTCACCTGTCCTAATATCTCCTCATGTTGCTCAGTGTCAAACATGGAATGCTTTACTCCCTAAAAAGTGGCATGTAGTTGTTATATATAGTAAACCAGTCAAGGGGACTGTAGGGAGGTAATCTGGTATAAATAGGCTTGTCTAATGAATGGATTGGGAAGAGATAAAAGGAAGGCCATAATTGGTTTGCATGCAAAGTTTATTACCCAGACAAGTTGAAGGGAGTTGAACTAAAGATATATTTAGAAATGCTTTGACATAAATAACATTATGTTAGGATGACGTAATTCAACATGTAAAGGTGTAGATACTGGAGCTCCTTGGGGTTTTTTGATCTAGTCTTGCTGAGGCTAGAGAAAGCAGTTTAGATGACACACTTTTGATGTCCCTGGTATAATGAGTTATAATGTTTGAATTGTTACATATATTTCATATACACTGTTTAAGGGTTTGTGTTTTATTATCTGATTGATTTAATTTAAGAAAGAGAGTATGATATTTTGTTTTAAAATTGCCCCTGTGAATTATCTTGGATTGTTTTATTATGTTAAAAATGCTATAGAAATACAAGTTGTTGTTGTTAAGACAGTATCCTATTATACCTCCTCAAAAGGTCAACAGGGATATATGACAATAACCTACATAAACACAACAGTAGTTCCACTACCACTGTTCCAGTATAGATCGATGTACTTCGTGCTGGGATGCGGATGGAACCAAGGACCTTCCCTGGCCTGGTTTTACTTTCCCACCAGGCAGAACATTCACTCATTCTCAGTTCTAAGAGGAGGCTCTAGCTTTTGATTGGGATCATAGTGGAGGAAGGTTGGGTTCACAGGCAAATGGAAGGCAACTCCAATGTCCCTGCCCTATTGCCATTTTCACTCCTCACCAATCACTGCTCGCGACACTCACCTTCTCAAGTTTGACTTCAAGCTCTGTTACCTCCGACTCCACCCCTTCGATCGAAGCTCTGGAAGACAGATTGACTGATTAAAGACTGAATTGAACGTTTCTTCTGAATATAAACCCCGTTATTGTGTTCCATTGCGCACCACATATTGTGCCAGCTCTCAGGAAAGTGTATAGAATCATGAAACAGCACAGAAGGAGGCCATTCAGTCCATTGTGTCTTGTGTGGCTCTTTGCTAGAGAAAACCTAAACTAATAGCAGTTTCCCTAAGGTTCTCCCCATTGTCATGTGTATTCTACTGCTAAGGATCAAGTACCGACAAGCAGCACCCCACAGTACTGTGGAGCTGAGGGGAGCACTCTTGCTCCAGGGCTTTTTCCCTCCATTACCCAATGCAGAACCCATTCCATCAGTAAAGAATTCCTACCATAAGTCCTAAATTCCACTCTCATTGGTTTAACGCAGTACCTTTTCAATCCTGTTTTCTATGTCTCTGGCAAGATCCTCCCAAAGGCTTTAAATCCCTTACGTTCACCATTTTGAGCTGTCAGCTAACGGCTCAGTGGAAAGCACTCTCTAATCTCTGAGTCAGAAGTGGGTTCAAGTTTTACATCAGGACCTTGAGCAACATAATCAGGACTGATGCTCCCAGTGCAGTACTGAGGGAGTGCTACCCTGTCAGAGGTACCATCTTTAAGATGAAACGTTAAACTGAGGCCCCATCTGCCCTCTCATCACTATTTCGAAGAAGCGCAGGGGAGTTCTGCACAGTGCCCTGAACAATATTTATCCCTCAACCAACATTACTAAAAAACATTAGCTAGTCACAATCATTTTGTTATTTGTGGGATCTTGCTGTGCTCAAATTTGCTGCCACATTTCCGACATTATGACAGTGACTACACTTCAAAAATGCTTCATTGCATGTGAAGCTCTCTGGGACGTCCTGAGGTTGTGACAGGCATAATATAAATGCAAATTCTTTTATTTTTCATTTTGTTTTAACATTGCTAATTTAATCCCCATTTCACTTGTTTTTCGAGAAGGCATAGAACTACAAAACATTGAATAAAAAAAATGTCCTCCCAGACCTGATGTCAAGGGGTCAAAGGGTGGTGGAGGTGGAGGCGATCAATGATTTCGGAAGGAAATTGCACGGACACTTGAAGGAAACGGACTTGCAGAGTTACAGGGATGGAGCTAGAAAGAGGGACTGACTGGATTGCTCTGTGGCGAGCTAGCATGGACCCGATGGGCCGAATGGCCTCCTTCTGTGCTGTAAACGACCGACTGCATGATAAAGTGTGAATGATAAAGGTTTCCAGCCAATCAGAAATTGTTTCATAGTTTTACCTTTAATCTAATGTGCAGCCAATCACTCAATAAATTAAAGTGATTCCCTGGTGATAGGGTTGTTTTGAAGGGAGCACTTTATTACCTGCTTTTATAGCCCCCCTTTTAACAGAATGAGAACAAAATTGTCGAGTGCCTGGGCTGACTTTTGAGCTCCTATGCTTGTGGTTACCTCCACTTCCTATGTGCTTTTATCGTTCCCTACCATCAATCAACCTAGCAGTGCTAGTTTCCTGTTGTCACAGCCATTGCCTAGCAATGCATCATGATGGTGTGTGGTAAGGGCCGACAGCATACTCTAGGCTGGGCTTAGTGAGCTGCTTATTCAAATGAGGCGATGCTCTGACATAGTTCCTTTGAGCTGCGATGGTACCTCATGTGAAGAGGCCAGAATGTGTCTTTGAAATGAAAACAGCTCTTGAAAACAGACGGTGTCTGTCCTAGGCAGTCTCTCCTAGTGCCTTTCAATTCTGCTTTCAACCATGCAGAACCTCAACAAGTGAATCTCAAAAGGGAACTTTAAAAATTATATTAATTATGGTCACTTCTGAGGTTAAAGATGAGGAACATGCTTCAGACAGCATAGAGGGAACATTACTCTGTATCTAACCCGTGCTGTACCTGTCCTGGGAGTGTTTGATGGGGACAGTGTAGAGGGAGCTTTACTCTGTATCTAACCCCGTGCTGTACCTGTCCTGGGAGTGTTTGATGGGGACAGTGTAGAGGGAGCTTTACTCTGTATCTAACCCTGTGCTGTACCTGTCCTGGGAGTGTTTGATGGGACAGTGTAGAGGGAGCTTTACTCTGTATTTAACCCCGTACTGTACCTGTCCTGGGAGTGTTTGATGGGGACAGTGTAGAGGGAGCTTTACTCTGTATCTAACCCCGTGCTGTACCTGCCCTGGGAGTGTTTGATGGGACAGTGTAGAGGGAGCTTTACTCTGTATCTAACCCCGTGCTGTACCTGTCCTGGGAGTGTTTGATGGGACAGTGTAGAGGGAGCTTTACTCTGTATCTAACCCCGTGCTGTACCTGTCCTGGGAGTGTTTAATGGGGACAGTGTAGAGGGAGCTTTACTCTGTATCCAACCCCCGTGCTGTACCTGTCCTGGGGAGTATTTGATAGGACAGTGTAGAGGGAGCTTTACTCTGTATCTAACCCCGGGCTGTACCTGTCCTGGGAGTGTTTGATGGGGACAGTGTAGAGGGAGCTTTACTCTGTATCTAACCATTTTCTATTCCTTGTTGGAGTGTTTGTGATATTAAGCCCCGAGGTAAAAATGGGAAAAAAATCTCAGCCACAGAAAACAAAACACTTAATCGACACAGAATCAGAGGAAGAGACAGGTGTCTATTTAGTGGCAAATTTATTCTCAGAATGTGATGAATATGCCAGTTGTAATTAGGACAAAATTAGCATTTTGAAAACCGCCAGTAGAACAAGGCCTCGTTGACAGGAAATCAAAATTACTGTGGCTGTCTTCGTGTCAGAGCTCAGACACGCTCTGATTGAGTCTGGCCCAATATGGGCTCCTGTGTATAAATATCATCCAGTGCCGTAGCTTGGTGCTGAGCCATGGAGCTGAGACACACAAGCAAGCTAGGCCCCTGCTTCCGTCCCTCTTTCAGTGCTGAGTGTTCTGATCTCAGCCTGGGCAATCGTTCCACTGCTACCGTTGCCCTCTGTTTCGCTTTGCACACCTCTGAAGAATAAGCCAGGGTTCCCGCTCCTGGTCATTGTCCAGTGATTTCCACTGGCAAGGCAACAAACCTGTGGCTGAGGGTTAGTCCAGGTTCTTTCACTCTGGACCTGCATTCCAACTCCTACAACATCATGTTGTCAAAGTACTACATGAAATAATATTAGGGCAGTATCAACCCAGCTCCGACAGACTGGTAACAATTGATGGAGCTAGCAATAACTCAACATAGATCTGCAGTAACAAAAACAAGAAATGCTGGAATCACTCAGCAGGTCTGGCAGCATCTGTGAAAAGAGAAGCAGAGTTAACGTTTCGGGTCAGTGACCCTTCTTCGGAAGAACCGAAACATTAACTCTGCTTCTCTTTCCACAGATGCTGCCAGACCTGCTGAGTGGTTCCAGCATTTCTTGTTACTATTCAAGATTAGATGGAAAGAAGGACTTGTATTTATACAGTGCCTTTCAGCTCAGGACTTCCCAAAGTGCTTTACAGCCAATTTTTTGGTACTTTTGTTGAAGTCTAGTCACTGTTGCAATGTAGGAAATGCAGCAGACAATTTGCATATAAGTTCCCACAAACAGTGCAACAATGACCAAATAATCTGTTTTCTTCCTGATGTTGATTGAGGGATAAATAATAGCCTCCGGACACTGGGAGGAACTCCCCTGCTCCTGTTCCAGTAGTGGCTGTGGGATCTCTTACGTCCACCTGAAAAGACAAATAGGGCCTCTGTTTGCATCCCATCCAAAAGGTGGCACCCTCAGTATTGCACTAGAAGTGTCAACCTGGATTATGTGGTTAAGTGTCTGAGTGGAACTTTTGCTCAAAACCTCATGACTCAGAGGGGAGAGTGCTACCCACTGAACCACAGCTATCTCAGGAGTCAGCTTAGTGAAGTGACAGCCTGATTTCCCTTCATTGGATCTGGAGACCAGAATGGAGAAAAACAAGCCAAGGGAACACTAAGACTAAATTTAAAGAGAATGGGAGTATTCTCAGAAAGGAATGGAAAATGGACAGCTGCCATACCGAGGAGAATGTTCACCGCACCTGCATTAGTGGAAACAAAGGCACAACTCCCACTGATTCTGTCAAAGTGCGAGAAACTCACCCAAGGCAGCCTGTGGTTTTACTGCTGAAGCACTGCAGTGCAACTCGCAACATCCTGTGATTGAATCTGCATGGAGCCAATAGTACAGCTTCCAGCCGTGCTCGGTTGACTGAAGGCCACCGCAGTCTACAACCGGCACACAGCACACTAGGGCAGAATTTCAGCGAGGTCGACAGGGCAATGATCGGGACGGCTGGCCAATATCACTCCATCTCAGTTTGGTTTCTGCTAATGGCGTTCCTTCCTCTCCTCTCCAGAACACATTCATTGCACTGCTCCATCTGCTGCCATCTCCCCAACTAGCCACTCTTCATGGGTCAACGAAATAGTGAGCTACTTGATTGTAAGAGGCATCACATCCGGGCCCAAACCTGTTCTCCCCACAAAGCCCCCTTTCAGCAAAGGTCATTCAATGGTGATTAGGGGCAGGAAGCCTGGATGATTTTCTTTCCCTCCTTTATCCAAGAGTGCTGTGATCCTGCCTCTACTGCATCTCAGCTGTGCTCAAGTAACCACAGACAGACCAGGGACTGAATCTGGGACCTTCCAGTCTGTATAGGGTTGCCAATTCTCCAGGATTATCCTGAAGCCTCCAAGCTTTGAAGATCAATCTCCAGCATACTGGAGCAAAAAGGAGAAAAATCATAGGGGGGAATTAAAGAAGCGTTTTCCCACTGTTTCTTTGAATGCTTTCACTTATTGGTTATAGAAATATTAGAGTTCAGGAAAAAGTGCTGTTTGACTGACGGTCAACTAAATCAAGAAGAGTCTGTTCACGTTCCAATTGACCGCTGGATGGCGAGGCAATGTGAGGATGAAGGTGTCAGGCATCCAATGGTGGGAGCTTTGGTGGGGGTGGAGGGGGCTGTGGGGCAGTGGGAGCGGAACATTGGGAGACAGGACAGGGTGTCATGTGATTAAATCTCTGGGAATATGTCCGTCCAGAATTGGCAACCTAGTTACCTAGGGCACGAAATTAATTTACCCAGCTTTTTGGGCACAGAGGTAACGATTTGCAGCGTACAAACGCCCGTTCAAATCAAGGTGGGTAAGACAGAATATTCATCTACCCCCAGCATCCGAATGATTGTAGCACAAGTTCCTGAGCCTCTAGCACTGATCTCCTCTTCTCAACACACTGCTGGCGAGCTCTGCGCACAGCAGGAGGGTGTGGCATCTTTGCTACATACCACGTAGTACAGGTGGCAGGCTGCCTCTTAAAGGGAAAGTGGAATAAAAATGAAAATGGAAATTGTTGCAAACTGATCACCAGGGCACATAGAGGGATCCAGACTGACAGAGGCAGTGCTGGAGGCATTAGTGGCATAGGTGGGCAGGAGGAGGTATGTCGTAGTCCCGCAGGCGGTCAGAAGACCCTACAGGGACCCTCCTCAGATGGGAGTGGGAGCTGGTGGCTGGCAAGGTCAACCCCTCAAGTCTCTCCCCAAGGACCTGGCAGCAGTGCCAGAAAAAGCTTAATGACTTCATGTGTGGTGGTCAAGGTCAGTTAATGAATCTTCACATGATATCTCCTACCCGCTACAACACCTACCTCTCATGCTGCTCAATGCACTACACTCCCATCACTCACCCAGCAGCACTCGCTACACTCAGAATTCACACCTAACATCCAGATACTCCACCTCACCCTCACACACCTACCAATGCTGCCAGCCTCACATCCGCATCTCACTGCTTCCACATACCTTCACCTATTCAGCAATGGTAGGAACATCATCCAAACAAAGTGCTACACAATCACTGACATTCTGCCTGATCTCTTGCAGGACAAGGTGGGACACAATAGAAGGGTGCAGAGCAGAACCAGCGGGGGACAAGAACTCCTGTATCTCCTAAGCCCTATGGAGGAGAGGGCTCTCTGCATTATGGGGCCAGCTGCGACGTGTCCCGCAGTGTCCGATGTCGCTGAGAACATTGAGAGTGAGGGCATCTTCTTGCCTTATTCCCCTTCTCAACTCCCAGCTCATCCTCATCCTGCTAGCTGGCATGATGAGCAAGCTGCTGATGGTGTTACCCTTGGAGCTTTTGCTTTTCACCCCACTACTCCCTACCTGACAACAATCATCCCCTTCTGAGTTCCTTTTTCAGACACCCAAGAACTGCAGCCCGCACTGCAACAGCAGCCCAAGTAGGAAGGGAGGGAGCAATGTCAGTGAGCTTGGTGGAGTCCGGATCCGACTTGGCAGAGGGCATGGTGCAAAGCTTGCCCTCCCTACAACCTCTACTGTATCGCCCTGTCACTGCTGCCCCCATACTTGTGACTGCCTTTGTGTGGAAAGGTCTCTTACTCCTCTGCCATCCCTGTGAGGATGTGTCAACGCTCTCTGGCAGATGGATGAAAATACCTCCGAAAACACTCAAAGTTCTTTTAGACACTTTCAAATCGAAAAAGTTCCATAAATTTTACTGAGCTGCAATCAAGGTGCCTGGCCCTTTAAATAACACTACTGCAGGGCCCATCTTGCTGCTTCACACTTCTTTTTTCAGGAATGAACAGTGCAGGTGTGACTAGGACCTGCATTGTCCAATTTTAGAATCCTGGCATCATATCAGCCAGTTCGGCTATGGGATGTCACGATAGTGACAATTCAATGGGTTCAGGCGCAGGCAGAGGACACAGCTGCGTAGCGTCACTAGAAGCGGTGCTACGTGACAATTAACTAGATTTAAGGAGGCTTCACTTGCATGGGTGTAGCTATGGATACCTGGATATAGAAAAGGCATTAAAGCCAGAGAGAAAGAGAGAGAGAGAGAGTACAGTATAGATTCACCAGGATGATGCTCGGGATGGGAAACTCGAGTTATGAAGAGACAGTTCATAGAATCATAGAATGATACAGTGCAGAATGAGGCCTTTCCGCTCATTGTGCCTTTGAAAGAGCTACCCAATTAGTCCCAGTCTCCCTGCTCATTCCCCTATAGTCCTGCAATTTTTTTCCCTTAAAGTATTTATCCAGTTCTCTTTAGAGATACTGGGACTATTTCTACTGGAGCAGAAAAGGCCAAAAGGCAGTTTTTAAAATAATAATTTGGTAGTTGTGAATGAGGAAAGATTTGTTCTTCTGGTTGGGGAATCTGTGATGAGGGATCATCAATTGGAAATTGTTAGTAACAGAGGTTAGGAAAATTTTATTTACACAGCAAGCATGGAAAACAGATAAATATTTCAAATACAGAGCTTTGAGGAGAGAGTAGGGCAGTGGAATTAGTTTTGGGTTGATACAGGGCGATGGGGAGAGAGCAGGGAAATGGGATTAGTTTGGGATTGATACAGGGCTATGGGGAGAGAACAGGGCAGTGGGATTAGCTTGGATTTGATACAGGGCTATGGGGAGAGAACAGGGCAGTGGGATTAGTTTGGATTTGATACAGGGCTATGGGGAGAGAGCAGGGCAATGGGATTAGTTTGAGATTGATACAGGGCTATGGGGAGAGAGCGGGGCAGTGGGATTAGTTTGGATTTGATACAGGGCTATGGGGAGAGAGCAGGGAAATGGGATTAGTTTGGGTTTGATACAGGGCCATGGGGAGAGAGCAGGGCAGTGGGATTAGTTTGGGATTGATACAGGGCTATGGGGAGGTAGCAGGGCAATGGGATTAGTTTGGATTTGATACAGGGCTATGGGGAGGTAGCAGGGCAATGGGATTAGTTTGGGATTGATACAGGGCTATGGGGAGAGAGCAGGGCAGTGGGATTAGTTTGGATTTGATACAGGGCTATGGGGAGGTAGCAGGGCAATGGGATTAGTTTGGGTTTGTTACAGAGCTATGAGGAGAGAGCAGGGCAGTGGGATTAGTTTGGATTTGATACAGGGCTATTGGGGAGAGAGCAGGGCAATGGGATTGGTTTGGGATTGATACAGGGCAATAGGGAGAGACCGGGGCAGTGGGATTAGTTTGGATTGATACAGAGCAATAGGGAGAGACCGGGGCAGTGGGATTAGTTTGGATTGATACAGAGCTATGGGGAGAGAGCAGGGCAATGGGATTAAAACAGATTCTGCTTATTTATTCAATGTTGTTCGTGGGACCTTGGAGGTCATGCAGTGCAAATTCACCACAATACCAGAACCAAAAAGGTTAAATTATGAGGATAGGCTGCATAAACTCAGTTTGGATTGTCCTGCAGACCCCCAAACCCTGCCAAGAATGAGGCATATTAATTTGGTCATATGAACATTGATTTTAAACTGTTGCTGGAGTGAAGAAATGACTTGTTTGAAGATCACCAGACACTTGGCTGGAAGAACATTTGCATACTAAGAGACAGTGCTTGGAGAGCCAAAAGAATTGCTCACTGATTCAATTAACAGAGATTAGTCTGGGCAATGGTTCCACATCTTGTTGGTAAGAGACAGCACTACCCACCCCCACCGAGAGCTTTGAAATCCACAAACGCAGGAGTGGTTAAGCCAGTTAGTCACATGACTAACCTGCTGGTCAACTTGGAGTTTTGAATTGTGCCACACAGAAAGGAACAGACTAGAGTTTGCAACTGAAACTGGAACAAGCAAGCCTCTCTCCTGGCTGTCTCTCTCTCTCACTTTCTCCCAAGCCACCGGACCCACGGGAGACACGTAAACCTCAAAAGAGAAAAGACTCCGACATCAAAACAAGTGGAAGTGTGCACTGGGCCCCAACGAATTGCAGGACTTACTGGCAACCAAAGACTCCACATTGAACTTAAAGGACTGTAATTATAATCCCGATATTGCCTCAAACTTTTCCCCTTTATTCTTTTCTACTTTTCTGTCTCTATCTGCGTGTGTGTTTTTTGCATATGCATGCTAGTGTGGTCGTGTCACATATTTGTAGTCGTTAACGGGATTAGAGTTTAAGATTAATAAACTTCCACCTTTCCTGTTTAAATCTAAGTAAACCTGTCTGATTCCTTTGCCTTACAAATGGAGCAGTGAACAAGGAATCACTGAGGGGGAGCTAAAAACACGGTATTTCTAAAATTAAACCCTGTTATGGTTGAACCAGGCAAAGACTGAGAGGGAATCCCTAGACCCCTTCTCACCTGGTCGTAACAGTATTCCCTTGACAACAGACGAACGAGGGAGCGATATGATCGAGGCGTTTAAAATGCTCAAAGGATTTGACAGGGTAGAGAAACTAATTTCTCTGGTGGGGGAATCCAGAACAAGGGGAAAACATTTTAATTACAGCTAGGACATTCGGAAGCTTAGGATATACTTTTTCCCGCAAACTGTAGTGGAAATCTGGAACTCTCTCCTTCAAAAAGCCGTACAGGCTTGGGGCCAATTGCAAGTTTCATGACTGAGATTGATAGATTTTTCATGCATGATACAGCACAGAAGGAGATCAGTCAGCCCATTGCACCTGTATGGCTCTTTGGTAGAGCTATACAATTAATCCCACTCCCTCACTCTTTCCATAGCTCCATACATTTTTTGCCTTCAAGTATTTAAGTTACTATTGAATCTGCTTCCTTCACCCCTTCAGTAGCTCGCTGTAAGAAAAAAGTCTCCTCATGTCACCTCTGATTCTTTTGCCAGTCACCTTAAATCTGTGTCCTGTAGTTACCGACCCTTCTGCCACTGGAAACAATGATTCATAAACTTCTGTGTGTAACTTCTTTACCTTTGTTGTCTAATTATTGATAAAACTAAGGATCTGATATACTTTTCTAACAGCCTTCTCAATTTCTCTTTGCCACCGTCAAAAATTTGAGTACATACACCACCAGGTCTCTCTGTTCCTGCACCCCCTTTAAAATTATACCATTTAGTTCGTATTGCCTCTCCTCATTCTTCCTACCAAAGTGAATTATTTCACCATTCTCTGCGTTAAAGTGGGAACAGGTTACTGAGTTGGATGATCAGCCATGATCGTAATGAATGGTGCAGCAGGCTCGAAGGGCCGAATGGCCTACTCCTGCTCCTATTTTCTATGTTTCTATGTAAATTTTATCTTCCGTGTGTCTGTTACTATACACCTCATTGTTTACTACTTTCAAATGTATCAAGGGATATGGAGCAAAGGTGAGTAAATGGAGTTGAGATGCAAATCAGCCATGATCTATTTGAATGGCGCAATAAGCTCGAGGGTCGAATGGTCTCCTAATGTCCCTATTGTTCCTATAATTTTCACGAGATCTTGCTTCTAGCTCCAGTCTAAAGGAGATAACCAAAATAACATTCATTGATTTCCGTGAGAGTACATTCATCACTGCTTCTTTAGTTGTGAGCCTAAACAGCCAGGATATACCAGCACAGAGGGTATCACAGTCAGGACACCAGTGTAACAGCTCCCCTCTTCTTCAAATAGTGCCATGAAATATTTTAACTCCAGCTGAAAGGACAGACTGGGCCTTGGTTTAACGTCTCATCTGAATGGTGGCTCCTGCGACAGTGCAGCATTCCCTCAGTACTGTACTGGGAGAGTCAGCCTGGATTTTGTGCTTAAGTCTCTGGAGTGGGATTTGAACCCCAAAATTTCTGACTCAGAGGCCAGAGTGCAACCAACTGAGCCATAATTAACCATCTTGAGGAACTGAAAGAGTGAGGGAGGTGAAGAATTCCACTCTTTTAAGATCCTGGAAAAGTGTGAGGTAAAGTAGAAGCTGCTGCAATGAGGAAAAGGAGTGTGCAAGATGGGATATCTGGAGTGTAGAAAGAACACGAGAGAGTTCAGAGCAGTGCTGTCTAGAAGACCAATCAAACGAGAAAAGAAGAAAAAAGAACAAACTTGCATTTTTATTGCACTTTTGACCGACAGCACAATCGGACCCGCTAAAAATTTAGACCAATTCAGTGACGCGTCTGTCACTTCCTTCAAATAAAGCCAGTGTGATGCAAAGTATAAGGCAACAAAACAAGTGGACCGATATTTGCATTACTCACCACACAGTGGGAAATGCACCTTCCTACGTCATTTAGTTAAGACTTAGCATTCAGGCATTTCAAAGAGCTATTACAGGCACAATGGGCTGAATGGCCTCCTTCTGCGAGGAATTATTCTGTAATTCTTTGAGGTCAGAGAGTCAATAATTAAGATGTTCTTAATTCCCTTTCCTGGTTGATCATCCTGAACCAAAAAGAGGTTTGTCCAAGTGATTAGTTTTAAAACAAAATGTTGTCGGACTAAAATACAAATAACTTGAAATATTTGGTCTAAATTTTTTTAAATGATTTTGGAGTGGGGCAAAGAAACAATTTTAACAGCAGCATTTCACAAAAAGAGTGCAGCAGACAGTAGAGAGGGTGGCTGAGGTTGCGACATACTACCGAGCTGTCAGCCTGTCAACCTGATGCTTAATACGACTCGGTCCTACCTGAACTTTGGGGAGTCCTTCAGACACTCCTCGAAGTCCACGGAGATGGTCATCTTGGCCAGCTTATGTGGGGACAAAGAGGCAATGGCGGAGGTCTTCTGTCTTTAATGGTCCATCTTCTCCAGAGAGAGATTGTAGAGTGTGGGTTCTAGGCGTTGATCAGTTTCTTGCAAGAGGAAGGGAAGTGTGGGCGGAGCAGGGCTGGTGACCACATCCTGGAAATACAGAATCAATTTAGTAAAACGATCTAAACCATTTTCAGATAGAACAAAGACAGTGCCACCTATCGTACCTGCCTCAGAAATCAGCCACTCAATGTGGAGCTCAATACCACTAGGGTTTAGTCAGTCAACATCCATCTCTGGGCTCCTCAAAGTGGAACATGTCAGTACTGGAGACTTGGACAGGGTCAACAGCGAGAATTCCCAGGACAGGTACAGCACGGGGTTAAATACAGAGTAAAGCTCCCTCTACACTGTCCACATCAAACACTCCCGGGACAGGTACAGCACGGGGTTAGATACAGAGTAAAGCTCCCTCTACACTGTCCCCATCAAACACTCCCAGGACAGGTACAGCACGGGGTTAGATACAGAGTAAAGCTCCCTCTACACTGTCCCCCATCAAACACTCCCAGGACAGGTACAGCACGGGGTTAGATACAGAGTAAAGCTCCCCCTACACTGTCCCCCATCAGACACTCCCAGGACAGATACAGTACGGGGGTTAGATACAGAGTAAAGCTCCCTCTACACTGTCCCCCATCAAACACTCACAGGACAGGTACAGCACGGGGGTTAGATACAGAGTAAAGCTCCCTCTACACTGTCCCATCAAACACTCCCAGGACAGGTACAGCACGGGGATTGGCTGCCCACTGATTTGGGAGCCTGAGTGCATCAACGAGGTGCAGCTGACAGTGCTGGTGGCAGTTGGAGGTTGCAGAGGTGGAGAGAGGAGCTACACTGAGCAAGGGAGAGCTTCTACAAACAAGCAGAGGAAAACTCCAACAACAATCACCTTTAAAAGAGAAGAAAGTGACATTCTTTTTTTGTTGGAAACAAGGCTTTGTCTGGAGGTGGGTGCTGAACACCAGTAATTTACTTTGGACTGTTGGGGGAGGAACAAGTGGCTGGAACAACAAGGGGTGGGGCTGCCAATTCAACAGGAGTCTGTGCTGCTGCAAAAGCACACAGGGAAGCTCCCTCCCCACCCCAATTGCCAAGCCTGGGTCAGCTGAAGCTGCCCAGCTAAACAGACGGAAGGGGATAGATAGTGCCTGGGCAGCTTCAGCTGACCCAGGTGAAGACGACTCCCCCAACCAGAAGACCGGAAGATCAACTTCAAAGACTGTTTGTTTTAAGTGTACTGTGAGCACCACCTCCAGAAAGCAAGTCATCCCTTCCAGCCTGCCTTTGCCTCTCCTCTCTTACCTCAGCCTCTCCACTAACCTGTTGTTTGTTTGTTTGTCTTTTCAAATTTTTCTGTGAATCTGTTATTTAGTGTGCAAGTCCACAATTTGGGGTGGGTTTAGCTCTTGGACCCATGGCAAGCCCTTCATCACCGGTGGCGGGGCCCTCTACTACCTACGCAGCTGCAGCTTCTGTGGCTGCCCACGTGGCCCCGTCACCCTTTAAATTATTGACATGCAGCCATGGGGTGAAGAGCTATCCCCACCCCAACATGTCTATTGAGGCCTGCGTTAAGGCAATGGCCGTGGTTGTCGGCCCCTCGGCCATTGTTGCGGCCTCAAAGATGTATGGGAAGGCTGTGTTCTTTTTGAAGACCGAGCGGGCGGTGTCCCTGGCCCTGAGTAAAGGGCTCACTGTGGGGGGGACCTTCCTGCCAGTGGACCCTCTGGGGGCCACTGCGCATCGGATAATGTTGTCCAACGTCCCACCCTTCATTCCCAGTGAGCTCCTCCTCCCCCACCTGCACCATCTGGGGGAGGTGAGGTCGGGGATCACCCCAGTCCGGCTTGGTCTTCGGGAGCACAGCCTCCAACATGTCTACTCCTTCCGCCGCCAGTTATTTATGCAGCTGGCGCGGGAGGAGGACACGGAGGGCCAATTTAATGTGGAGTTCCAGGGGACGGCCTACCGCGTCTTTTGGACCTCGGACGGGGCGCGGTGCCACGTCTGCAAGGGGGTGGGGCATGTTCGGAAGAACTGCCCCAACCTCCCGGCCGCCAGCTCCACCTCGGCGGCCCAGAGTGGTTCCACAGCACCTCCTCCCACTCCCCCCGCACATCCAACCGACACCGCTCAGTCGGTTCCGGAGGCTGTGGTTTTCACAGCCTCTGGCGGGGAGGGGAGCGTCCGTCAGAGCGGAAGGAAGACGCGGGGAAAAAAGAAACATCGTGAGGCGCGTCCCCTGGACACTTTGACTCAACCCGAGCCTGAGCTCAGCCCAAAGCCCATTCCCATGGAATCCACCTGTCCCAGGGCTGGGCTCAGGCCCAGGGTGACTAAAAAAGGAAAAAAGGGTGCGGAGGCGGAGGCCTCTGATGACATGGAGGTCTCTGAGTCTCCGCGCCCAAGTGCGAAAAAGAGGAGAAGGCACCCCTCCACAGAAATAACACAGGGCCCTGAAGTGCAGGGCCCATCTGTTGGAGGGGAGCTGCCTCCTGTTTCTGGTCCTCAGGTGCCCCCTACCGCCACCACCAAGGCTGCAAAGTCCGGGCAGGTGCTCCCTATTCCTCAGGATGGAGGGGAGGGGATGGCCCCGGTACGTGAGGCCCCTCCTAAAGGAGTAAGTGGGGCCCTGCTTGTGGTGGGGGAGCCTGGGGAAACCGCCCATTCCGCCACTGCTACTGGGTCGGGTGTCCTGAATGAAGGGGAGGGCGAGGCCCCAGAGGGTCGGGCCTCCCAGCCGGAGTCCACCACCAACCAGGAGACACCCGACCCAGTTATAACTGAGAATGCTGCCCCATCTGCTGGGCCTGTGGGTGCTGGCGGAGCGGGAGATGGCCTCCTCTCGCCGCCTCCAGTCTCGGCTCCGGCTGGTTACCCGGAGTCCGGAACTTCTGTCTCCCCTGGACCAGTCATTGGCTTGGGGATGGAGGTGGAGGGGGGTCCTGAACCGCTGGCGCCCACAGGCTCCAGTTTCACAATAGAACCCAGAGAGGACTCCTCCGCCATCGATCCTGGGGGTGGGATCGTGACGGAGGCGGGACCAGCTGGCGCGGCCGGGACGTCCGCCCCACAGTGTGTGGTGGATGTGTCGGCCGCTGGCGGTGACGACCCGGAGGAGGATGGGGATTCGGTGCGGGGCACGGAGGATGATCTTGATTCCATCGCCAGTGAGGTGGTGGAGTCCCTCGTGCCTCCCACCGAATCTCCTCTCATCCCCACGGCGGAGCTCCGGGATTTCCTCGCGGCTTGCAGAGGTTGCCGCAATAAAGTTCAGCTGGCCCTCGACCGTTGGTCGAATCTGGCGCTGATCATCCAGTCCGTCCGTGCCGCCCTTAAGATAGCGGGCAAGCGCGCGGACGTGAAACTGGTTGAGAGGCGCCGTTTTAATGTGTTCCTCAATGGGTTGCTGGGGGAGTGGAGGGCCAGGTGCACTTCCACTCCCTCCTCACAGTGAGCTGTTGGTGACGGGTTTTACGTACCTTTGACATGAAGATAACCATAGCCAGCCTCAACATCAACGGCAGCAGAGGGGCTCACCGCAGATTTCACAATCTCTCAGTCCTTAGGGAAGGGAGATACGCGGTGAGCTTTCTGCAGGAAACCCACACCGTTCCGGGAGACGAAGCCACCTGGCTCCTGGAGTGGCAGGGTGGGGTCTACATGAGTCACCTCACCCCTATTTCTAGTGGGGTGGCTATCTTGTTGGCCCCGACTTTTCAGCCGGAGATCTTGGGGGTCAAGGAGCTAGTGCCGGGCCGCTTGCTCCACCTCGCCGTTCGCCTGGGTAGCGTGCCGCTCCACTTTGTGAACGTGTACGCGCCCAGGCCCGGCGCTTTGCAAGCGCGCTTCTTTGAAGAAGTGTCCGCTCTCTTGAGCTCCATCGATAGCGGCGAGTGCATCATCCTCGGGGGGGATTTTAACTGCACCCTCGAGGTGGGGGATCGCTCCGGTCCCCAGCGCGGCCAAGCGTCGGTGGAGAAGTTGAGGGGACTGATCAGCTCCCTTAACTTGGTGGACGTCTGGCGGAATCTCCATCCCGACTCCAGCGCCTTCACGTGGAGGTCTGGAGGAGGGGGGTCGCGAATCGACCGCCTCTACATTTCGCAGGCGTACGTCTCCCGTGTCTCGGCGGCCTCCATGCGGCTGGTGCCGTGCTCGGACCACCGCCTGGTGTGGGCGGAGTTCACTCCGCTCCGCACGCGGGCGGGGTCTGCGTACTGGCACTTTAACAACCGGCTGCTGGAGGACGTGCGATTTCGGGACTCGTTCTGTCGATTCTGGGCCGACTGGAGAAGGAAGCAGGGGGGCTTCCCCTCCTTGAGGCTATGGTGGGATGTGGGCAAGACTCACATCCGCGTCTTCTGTCAGGAGTACGCGAAGGGGTCGACCAAGAGGCGGGAAGCCGAGGTCGGGTGCCTTGAGAGGGAGGTGCTCGACTTGGAATCCCGCCTCGGTCATGCCGTCGCGGACCCGGCCCTGTGGCAGGCGTACAAAGAGAAGAAGGGCGCGCTGAGGAACCTGCAGCTCATAGGGTCCCGAGGCGCGTACGTGAGGTCGCGGATCCAGATCCTGGAAGATTTGGACCGCGCCTCACCCTTCTTCTACTTGCTGGAAAAATGGCGGGGGGTCCGTAAGCAGCTCGTCGAGCTGCTGGCCGACGACGGATCCTCCATCACGGATCCGGAGGGAATGGGCCTCCTGGTCCGGACGTATTACAGTGCGTTGTTCTCTCCGGATCCGTCCAGCGAGGATGCGCGCAGAGTTTTGTGGGAGGACCTGCCGCAGGTCAGCCCGGAGGGCGCCGAAGGATTGGAGGCTCCGCTCACGTTGGCGGAGCTGACTGGCGCCCTCCACCAGCTCTCGAGGGGCAAATCCCCAGGGCTGGATGGGTTGACCGTGGAGTTCCTCAGGGCGTTCTGGGACGTCCTGGGGGACGATTACGCGCGGGTCCTGGGGGAAAGCCTGGCGACCGGGGAGATGCCCCTCTCGTGGCGCAGGGCGGTCATCGTCCTGCTGCCGAAGAGGGGCGATCTCCGCCTGCTTAAAAACTGGCGTCCGGTCTCCCTCCTCAGCACGGATTATAAGATCTTTGCCCGGGCTATGTCTACCCGCCTGGGCTCCGTGCTGGCCCACATGATCCACCCCGACCAGTCCTACACGGTCCTGGGCCGGTCCATCCAGGACAACATCCACCTGGTCCGGGACCTGATCCATCTTTCCCAGAGGACTGGTCAGTCGGTCGCCTTTCTCTCCCTCGATCAGGAGAAGGCGTTCGACAGGGTGGATCACGATTACCTTTTCGGGACTCTGCGCGCTTTCGGACTCGGGCCGCATTTCGTGGCCCGGGTCCGACTTTTATACGCTGCCGCAGAGTGTCTAGTCAAAGTTAACGGGTCCTTGACGGCGCCCCTTCGATTTGGGAGAGGAGTGCGTCAGGGGTGCCCCATGTCCGGCCAATTGTATACCATCTGCGTGGAGCCCTTCCTGTGCCTGCTTCGCAGGAGGTTGACGGGATTGGCTCTGCGCGAGCCGGCCATGCGGGTCGTCCTCTCGGCTTACGCCGACGACGTGCTCCTCGCAATCACAGATCCCGTTGACTTGCGGAGGATGCGCGACTGCCAGCAGACCTTTTCTGCCGCGTCCTCCGCGAGGATCAATTGGGAGAAATGTTCCGGACTCCTGGTTGGTCAGTGGCGGGTGGACTCCCTGCCGGAGGAGATGACACCTTTTGCGTGGAGCACCACGCACCTCCTCTATCTGGGAGTCCACCTTAGCCCCGCTGAGGAAGCCTGGCCGGCAAACTGGCAGGAGTTGGAGGCGAAAGTCACCGCTCGGCTGGGGCGCTGGACAGGACTGCTCCGAGTGCTTTCCTACAGGGGCCGAGCGTTGGTCATAAACCAACTGGTGGCCTCCATGCTGTGGTACCGGTTGGTCACTTTGGCCCCGCCCCCTGTATTTGCCACCAAGATCCAGAAGAAACTCGTCGATTTCTTCTGGGGCAAGAGGAAACACTGGGTCTCTGCCGCGGTCCTGAGTCTCCCGATCGAGGAGGGCGGTCAGTCGCTGGTGTGCGTCCGCACCCAGGCTGCGACTCTCCGCCTTCGGACCCTGCAGAGATACCTGTACGTCGAGCGTCCTCCCAGATGGTGTGCGCTGGCGACGTATTTTTTCCGCCAGTGTCACTGCCTTCAAGACGACACGCAGCTCCCGGTGGAGTCCGTTAGCCGCGCCTCTCTGAGGGAGTTGCCTGTCTTTTACCGGGATCTTTTCCGAGTCTGGAACATGGTCGCCTCCAGTCAGGGCGCTCCCCCGCCGGCGGAGGAGAGCGCCTCGGCTGTCCGGGCGGCCGACTCCGGGGACGGTCCGGCGGGCAGAGGAGTAGCCGAAACCCCCGGGACGCCCCTCACTGCGGGTGGCGAGGGGGCTCGGGAGTGCGGAGCGATCCCGGCCGAGCTGACCCCCGCTGGGCCGGAACTGCTCATCGGACCCAGGCCCCGAAACCCTCCTCGGGAGCCGGTCCCGCACAACCCGAGCCGCCTCTCGGGAATGCCCTCCGTGCCATTCCAATCGGCGCGGAGGGGTTTCCTGTACGGGCTGCTCCTGCACACTTTCCACTTCCTCGCCCTCGTCAGCCGGCCGGACACGCCCTGGCGGTCCGCGTTGCCATCTGGCGGCGAGGGGAAACCCCGATGGAGGTCTCTCTACGCGGGAGTCTTCCCCCTTTACATCGGGGACCTGGGGTGGAGGGTGCTGCACAGAGCAGTCCCGTGCAATAGGCTTTTAAGTAGGTTCACGGACTCCCAGGCCAGCTGTACTTTCTGCGGCCTGGACGAGTCCGTGTTCCACGTTTATACGGAGTGTGCGAGGTTGCAGCCCCTATTTGAGTATCTGAAGGGGCTGCTCCTCAAATTCTGGCTGCACTTCAGTCCCACGCTCCTGATCTTTGGGCACCCGGTGCGGAGGGGCTTGGGCCGGGAGGAGGATCTCCTCGTCGGTCTGCTCCTGGGCCTGGCCAAGGTGGCAATTCACAGGTCCAGGTTGCGGGCCGTCGGGGGGTCCGTCCTCCCCGATTGCCTGCCCCTCTTCCGCGGTTACGTTCGCGCCCGGGTGTCCCTGGAAAAGGAGCATGCGGTGTCCGCCGGTACGCTTGAGGCCTTCCGCGACCGGTGGGCACCGCAGGGACTGGAGTGCATCGTCGACGCCGAGAATGGCATTTTAATTTGAGTTTTTTGTTTATTTATCTGTTTTAATAAAGTTATTTTAAAAATATAAATATGTACATAAAGGGGGCCTGAGGGATAAAGGCCCCCTCGATCTGAAAAAATATAAAAGGGGCCTGGGGTATAAAGGTCACCTTGTGGGAAAAAAAAAAAAAAAAACGGGGTTAGATACAGAGTAAAGCTCCCTATACACTGTCCCCAAAAAAAAAAAACGGGGATAGATACAGAGTAAAGCTCCCTCTACACTGTCCCCATAAAAAAAAAAAAAAAAACGGGGTTAGATACAGAGTAAAACTCCCTCTACACTGTCCCCATCAAACACTCTCAGGGAATTGGGGTGCTAAAAATTCATTTGTCTCATTTTTTGTTTGCAAGGTGTGGCGATTCACGACCTGCCAGCGCATGTTCCGTTGGAGATGGGCAGCACACAAACGTGGTGTTCTCACTTCATTTACGGCATTATAGTGTAGGGTTGAGCGGGTTCTTGCCAGCTGATGTCCTGTTGGTGCTGCCGGCTACCTCTGTGCTCAGCTGGGGGCTGATCAGCATTATCATTTGAGCATATGGTGCAGCTAGCACTCTCTACTTAAAGGCAGGCTGTCCCTTTTAAAGGAAAGCTGTACTGAATAATTTTGCTGGAATTTGAAAGCTGGAAAATGGAACACCAAAGCACAGAGAAGGCTCCAGGGTGATGGATATGGTGCTGGAGGCATTAGCAGAGGAGGTGGGCAGGAGGAGAGATGCCATGGTTGTCCATAGATCACTGAAGGCAGCAGCACAGGGAGATAAGGTGGTTAGGAAGGCATATGGGATACTTGCCTTTATTAGCCGAGGCATAAAATGTAAGAGCAGGGAGGTTATGATGGGAGCTGTATAAAATGCTAGTTAGGCCACAGCTGGAGTACTGTGTACAGTTCTGGTCACCACACTATAGGAAGGATGTGATTGCACTGGAGAGGGTGCAGAGGAGATTCACCAGGATGTTGCCTGGGCTGGAGCATTTCAGCTTTGAAGAGAGACTGGATAGGCTAAGATTGTTTTCCTTAGAGCAGAGAAGGCTGAGGGGGGACCTGATTGAGGTACACAAAATTATGAGGGGCAGAGATAGGTTAGATAGGAAGAGACTTTTTTCCTTAACGGAGGTATCAATAACCAGGGGGCATAGATTTAAGGTAAGGGGCAGGAGGTTTAGAGGGGATTTGAGAAAATACTTTTTCACCCAGGGGGTGGTTGGAATCTGGAATACACTGCCTGAAGAGGTGGTAGAGGCAGGAACCCTCACCACATTTAATAAGTATTTCGATGAGCATGTGAAACGCCATAGCGTACAAGGCTACGGGCCAAGTGCTGGAAAATGGGATTAGAATAGTTAGATGCTTGATGGCCGCATGGACACGATGGGCTGAAGGGCCTGTTTTTGTGTTGTACGGGTCCAGGAGGTCCTCAAGGACCAACCTCAGAAGTGAGTAGGAGTAGGTGGCCAGGGAGGTCAAATCCGGAGTCTGAGCTTGAGGACCTGGCAGCATTACTGCAAGAAGTCTAATTACCTACGTGGGTCGTCAAGGTCAGTGAATGCATCCTCAACTGGCAGGGGACAAGGACACCTGCAACTCCTGAACCCCATGGGGGAGATGGCTCTCAGCATTATGGGGCATGCTGCGACAGGGCCTGCGGCATCTCATGTTGCTGAGAGCATTGAGGATGATGGTATATTCCTGCCTTATGCTCTTTCTCAACTCCTGGCACACCCTAATTTTGCGATTTGGCATGATGAGCAAGCAGCTGATGGTGTTACTGTGGGCCTCTTGCTTCCCACCCCACCTCCCTTCCCTCACAACAACTTCCCTTCTGATTTCCTGCTTTCAGACATCCAAGAACTGCAGCCTGCACAGCCACAGCAGCCCAGGGAGAAAAAGGGAGAGCAACAGCACAGTGAGGTGAGAGTGATTACCCAGGATATCAAGGCAGTATTTGACTGACGGTGACATCAAGGAGCCCTAGCAAAACTGAAGTCAATGTGAATCAAGGGAGTCATACCAAACACAAAGGAAGGTGGCTGTGGTTGTTGGAGGCCAATCATCTCAGCCTCAGGACATTGGTGCAGGAGTTCTTCACTGTACTGTCCTAGGTCCAAACATCTTCAGCTGTTTCATCAATGACCTTCCCTCCATTATAAGGTCAGAAGTGGGGATGTTCGCTGATGATTGTACAATGTTCAGCACCATTCACAACTCCTCAGATACTGAAGCAGTCCTTGTCCATATGCAGCAAGACCTGGACAACATTCAGGCTTGGGCTGATGAATAGCAAGTAAAATTCTCACCACAAGTCCAGTGACCATCTCCAACAAGAGAGAATCTAACCATCTCCCCATGACATTCAATGGCATTACCATCACTGAATCCCCCACTATCAACATCCTGGGGGTTACCATTGACCAGAAACTGAATTGGAGTAGCCATATAAATACTGTGGCTACAAGAGCAGGTCAGAGGCTGGGAGTTCTGTGACAAATAACTCACCTCCTGTCTCCCCAAAGCCTGTCCACAAGGCACAAGTCAGGAGTGTGATGGAATACTCTCCATTTGCCTGGATGGGTGCAGCTCCAACAACACTCAGGATGCTCGACATCATGCAGGCCAAAGCAGCCCGCTTGATCGGCACCCCATCCAGCACCTTAAACATTCACTCCATCCACCACCGGGCTCCTTAGGCAGCAGTGTGTACCATCTACAAGATGCATTCAGCAACTCACCAAGCCTCCTTCAACAGCACCTTCCAAACCCGCGACCTGTTCCACCTAGAAGAACAAAGACAGCAGATGCATGAGAACACCATCACCTCCAAGTTCCTCTCCAAGCCACACACCATCCTGACTTGGAACTATATCAGCTGTTCCTTCACTGTCACTGGATCAAAATCCTGGAACTCCCTCCCTAACAGCACTGTTGGTGTACCTACACACCAAGGACTGCAGCATTTCAAGAAGGCAGCTCACCACCACCTTCTCAGGGCAGTTGAGAATGGGCAACGAATTCTGGCCTAGCCAGCGACGCCCACATCGCATGAAAGAATAACAAAAAGTTAATGAAGAGGCCCTCGCAGCCACAGCTCAGATACTGGCACTGCACGTACCTTAGAGGCAAATATAGTTAGAATCAGCATGTGGTAAACCATCCAGACACGTGTGAGCTGCAGCCAGGCCAAGGGGAAGGGATGGTTTGTTTGTAGTTCACTGGAGAGCAAGGTGACAGATGAGTTCTGCTACGGAGGACTCAGCTGAGGACCTCTGTGCCTGCCAGACAGCCTCCTGTCACTGTTAAGGTGCTTGGAGGAATCCGGATCCAAGTTGGCAAAGGGCATCGTGCAGAGCTTGCCCACTTTGCAGTCTCTGCTCAATCTCCCTGTTATTTTTTTTTTATTTCAAGGTGGCCTTTATACCCCAGGCTCCTTTAATATCCATGTTATGGTGCAGACACAGAACCACTGTCAATGCTGCCCCCATACCTGTTGCAGCCTTTGTGTGTACAGGTCACCTACTCCTCTGCCATCCCTGCAGGCATGTGGTTGCTCTGGTAAATCCAGGAAATCAACACAGAATCTCCAGAAACACTCCAGGGTACTTCCAGACACTTTACAATAGCAGAAATTCTTAAAAGTTACCTTACCTGCAATTCTGGTTCCTGGCCCTTTAAGGAACACGAGTGCAGGGCCTAAAGGCCTGCTCCCCGACCCGAACCCGACGACATGCGTCGGGTTCGGATCGGGTTGCTCTTCCTGGTGTGGCTTTCGGGCTTCGGCCGGGTCCAGGTCCAGGTTGGGCCAGGTCCAGGTCGGGCCGGGTCCAGGTTGGACACACACAGTAATTAATTGGACTTGAAAGGTTGTTTAAAAAGATGAAGATTGGAGCCATGAAGTCGGTGATTGTTTGGTCACGAGTTAAACAGAAACCCATGGAGTTGTGCCCATACAGGTTGTGCCACACTGTACCAGTATCTGTATTGCTTAAAATAAACACAGCAATTGTGTGGTCCAAATTTGGTAATCTGGCATCGCAACAGTCGTTTGGATATGTGACTTCAGGATAATATGTATTCACAGCCTTCCAGTGCACGCTGGGGATACTGGCACAGGCACCCTTCTCAAGAGGGTGTGTTGTGCTGGCAGGGCAGCATGCCCCTGCAAAACACCACTGTGGAGATGAATTTCTCATTCATTGAGTCTAACTGTAGAAAATCCTTTCTCTCAGAATGCACCATTTACACACTTTCAGACTGCCACCTTATTGGTGCCCGGAGCAGTTGCGTCTAATAGGCTTTTAAGCTGATTCAGGTAGTCCCATGCTGCCTTTAATTTTTGCAGCCTGATTAAGTCCAGGTTTTATGTATATGTTGAATGTCAGGGGTCCAGCGTCTCTTTCATTATTTGAGGGGGGGAGAGTTGCTCCTCTATTAGAGGTTGCACTTCAGTACCATGCTCCTGATGTTTGGCTACCCTGAGTTGGTAGGTCAGAGAGCCACTTTGTGGGTCTGCTCCTGAGCCTGGCAATGGTGGCACCCACAGGTCCAGACGGAGGACAGTCATTAGGGGCGTTTAGCCAGGCTGACTGCCTCTCTGCTGCAGCTATGTCTGCATCTATGTGTCCCTGGAAAGGGAGCCTGCTGTGTCTGCTTGAGGCTCTCTCCAGACAGAATGGAGAGCATAGTGGATAGAAGGAACAGAAATATAATTTGAAAAGCTTTTGAAGTTAGTTTTGTCATAATTTGGAACTTATTACTTGTGGCCTTTTAAAAAGGATCACTTAATGGTTTAAGTGCTTAAGTGTTCCCATTTGACTATTTAATAATGCTTATCAATTAACTGAAAGAATAAATTGCACCCTTCATGCACCCAGTATGAGCTGTGAATAGTTCCATTGGTCTGAGAGTTCTTTAGCAGCTTCTTATTGGATAGGGTCTAATGGGTTTTGTGGGGATGACCTGACTATATAAGGCAGGCTGATTACAGGTTTACATTGAGCAGTGGTTGGGGAGGGTGATTAATCATGTGGTTGTTTGTTTCAGTGCTGCTTTTAGTTGGAGCAGTTTACTCTAATTATTGGGAGCGCTTGAAGCATCAGGGGGTTCTGAAGGCCAGGTTCAGGGCCACCCATGACCCTGCCAGGATTGCTGGTGGCTGGGCTCTTGCCTCTATTGTAGGGTCTCCCTCCTCCCCTGTGCAGACTGTCACTGCTCTGTGTGGGGAGGAGACACTGTTGGTGATTGCCAAGCTGGACTTGTCTGGAACTGGCAACCTGAACAAGGCTGTGGACCTGACTCTAGGGCCTCTGGGTTGCCTCTTCACTCAACTTGACACTTGGATGAACACTGTGCTCTTTCACTGTGGCCTCTCTGAATGTGGTACTACTGTAATGGTGAGAAGATGGTGTCTGGTGGAACACTAGTGTATTGGGGAGCTTTCCCCCCACCCTTTTCTCTTTGGGGCCCCTCTTATCTCTGCCTTTTTCTTTTGGGTCCCTGTTTTTTTTTTTTTGGTAGGGTGGTTGGAGGTTATCTTCCCCTCTTTTGGGGGAGGTGGTGTGGGGCTAACCATGGACAGGAACTGTTAGTTGCAGGTTGAGCTCTAGGTTTTGGAACTAGTATTATTGTGGTGTGTCCATGAGGTTGAGAGCTTTGGATAGCATGTTTATAGATATCACCTGCAGCTCAAGAGTATGTATGGAGAGAGGGAATGGATGACTACCAGACTGTCCAGTAGAAACAGGCAAGTAGTGCAGCAGTCTCCTGAACACATCCCACTCTCCAGTCAGTATTCACTTCTGATTTCATCTGAGTGCAGCCAGAGCCAAGCCCATGCCACCATGGGTGGCTCAACTGTGTGTGTGTGTGTGTGGGGGGGGTGGGTGGGGCAATGTACAAGGAAGACTGGAAGAGTAATAGTGATAGATACTTTGATAACTAGGGGATTAGATGGGTGTTTCTGTGGCTGCAGGTGGGATGCCAGAATGGTGTTGCCTTGCTGGTGTCAGGGTCAAGGATGTCACTAGCTGCAGAGCACTCTGAAGGGGGGTGGAAGGGTGAAAAGCCAGCTGTTGTGGTACACACTTCTGCCAATGACAGTCAGTCAGAAAGAGGGATGTGGTCCTACATTCAATTTAGGGAGCAGGTAGGAAATTAGCAAGCAGAACCTCAAAAGTGGTAATTGCCAGATTACTCCCAGTATGGCATGCAACTGAGTATTAAAAAGAGGATAATGCAGATAAATGTGTGGTTGGAAAGGTGGTGCAGGAGGGAGGGCTTTAGATTCTTGGGACATTGGGACTGACTCTGGGGAAGATGGGACCCATTAAGGCCAGATGGGTTGCCCCTAAATAGATCTGGGACTGTGTTCCTTGCAGGGTGCTAGTGCTATTGGGGAGGGTTTAAACTAACTTGGCAGGGGTGTGTGAACTGGGAGGAAATAGCAGGAATACTAAGATGCACAATACTAGGAGATAAATACTACTAGAGTAGGGAATAGTAAGTTATTGGGTGAGGTCACAGTAAGGGAGAAAGAAATAAAGTCTAAATCAGGGTTAATGTGAATGTATGGAGTGTGGTTAAGATTGAATTACAGGTACAGAGTGACATGGAAATATGATCTGACTATTACAGAAACTTGGCTCAAAGAAGGGCAGGACTGGATGTTTAAATTTCTGGATATGAGGTGTTTAGGAAAGGAAGGAAAAAAGGTGTGGTGGGAGTGGTGGTATTGAGTTGGTGAGGATATCCAGGAGGGATGAAGGACAGAATCTTTAGCTAGAGGTGAGGAACAATAGGTATAATTACATTGTTTAGTGTAGTCTGTAGGCCACTAACCAGTGGAAAGTGTGTAGAACAACAAATTTGCAAGGCAATTAGAAGTGTAAGAATTAAGTAGTTATAATGGAGGACTTTAATTATCCAAATATAGACTGGGTTAGTAGTGTAAAAGGAGGGGGGGGGGGGTTCAAGAGTTCCTCGAGTGTTCAGGAAAACTTTCTACCACATCCTTTCCAGTCCAATGAGGGGAGGCACTGCTGGACTCCCTCTTGGGAATGAGGTGGGCGAAGTGGATCAAACATCAGTAAGAAAACACTTTGGGGATAGTGATTATTGTAGCATAAGATTTACGTTGGCTATGGGAAAGGACAAAATCTAGAGTCAAAATAATTAACTGGAGGAAAGCCAACTGCCATGAGGTAAGAATGGATCTGAATTGAAATTGGAATCAAGGGTTGGTAGGAAAAAAGGTAACTAAACAATGGGCTCTCTTTAGAATTTGGGCACAGTCAAGGTATATTCCCTTTAAAGGGGAAAGGTGGGGCTAACAAATCCAGAGCTCCCTGGATGACAAGAGATCGAGATGAAGGAAAGGGCTTATGACAGATGTTGGCTGAATAATACAATGGAGAACCAGGCTGAATATAGAAGGTTCAGAGGGGATGTGAAAAAGCCAATGGGAGAAGCAGAGGGAGTATGAAGAGACTGGCAGCTAACATAAATGGGAATCCCAAAGTCTTGTATAGGCATATAAATAGCAAAAAGGTGGTAAGAGTAGGGTGGATTAGGGACCAAAAAGGGGATTTGCACATGGAGGCAGGGGGACTAGCTGATGTGCTAAATGAATACTTTGCATCTGTATTTACTGAGGGAGATTCTACATGGGCCACAGTGAAAGGGGAGGTAATTAATACAGAAGGATTTTAAATTTGAGGTGGTATTGGATAGGTTCTCTCTATTTAAAGTTGAAAAAGCATCAAAGCTGGATGAGATGCATCCAAGGATACTGGGGGAAGTGAATGGAAATTGCAGAGGCACTGGCCATAATTTTCCCATCTTGGACTTAGCTGGTGCCAGAGGACGGGAGAACTGCAAATGTTTTACCCTTTTTTACAAAAAAGTGAAGATAAGCCCAGCAACTACAGGCCAGTCAGCTTAACTTTGGAGAAATTTCCTGAAACAATAATTTGGGACAAAATTCATAAGCACGTGGGCAAATGCAGGTTAAAGAAAGCCAGCATGGATTTGTCAAGGGAAAATTGTATTTAACTTGCTGGAGTTGTTTGAAGAGGAAAGAGTGTTGATAAGAGTAATGCTGTTGATCTGATGTACATGGACTTCCAAAAGGGATTTGATACAATGCCACACAACAGACTTGTGAGCAAAGCAGTAGCTTATGGAATAAAAGGACAGTAGCAAATATGGAATTCACTGACAGGCAACAGTGATTAATGGATGTTTTTTGGGGTGGAGGAAGGTTTGTATTAGAGTTCCCCAGAGGTCAGTGTTGGGACCCTTGCTCTTCCTGATGTATATTAATGACCTAGTCCTTTGTGTACAGGGCACAATTGTAAAATTTGAAGTTGATATGAAACTTGGCACAATTGTGAACTGAGGAGAATAGTGTCAAACTTAAAGGTCATCGACATGATGGTGGAATGGGCAGATGAAGTTCAATGTGAAGTGATTCATTTTGGTAGGAAGAACATGGAGAAACAATAGAAGATAAAGGGTACAACTCTAACAGGGGTGCAGGAGGAGAGGGACCTGGGTGTGCACATAAGTCATTGAAGGTGGCAGGACAGGTTGAGAGTGGTTAATAAAGCATGCAGTAACCTAGCTTTATTAATAGGGGCATAGAGTAAAAGAGCAAGGAGGTTATGTTGAACTTGTACAAGACACTAGTTTGGCCTTGGCTGGAGTATTGTCCAGTTTTGGGTGCCACACTTGAAAGATGTGGAAGCATTGAAGAATGGTTCCAGGGATGAAGAACATCACTTACAAAGACTGGAGAAATTGCTCCTCCTCATCCCTCTTGAAGAGAAGGTGGAGAGGTGATTTGATAGAGGTATTCAAGATCATGGGTCTGGACAGAGTAAACAGAAAAACTGTTCCCACTCATGAAAGGATCGAGAATGAGGGCACAGATTTAAAGTAATTGCCAAAAGTGACGTGATAAACTTTCATGCAGTGAGTGTCTAAGGTCCAGAATGCACTGCCTGAATGTGGTGGAGGCAGGCACAATCGAGGCATTCAAAAGAGAATCAGACTCGTAAAAAATGTGTAGACTTACAGGGAGAAGGCTGATTGGAGAGCCAGTGCAGACACGATGGGCCGAATGGCTGCCTTCTGTGCTGTAATGATTGATTCTCTCTCCACTTTTTAAATTTGTAGTTGGTTTTGGCTGCTGTAGGTTAACAGTGAGTATTTTTCAGGTAACTGAGCACCACGTCCTCTACTCTACCTACCTGTACTACACGCCAAGGCCACCTAGATCAGCCATTGTGAGAACCAGTTTGGCCATTGTCCTCATTGAGTGCCGTTATCCCAGGTAATCTCACTGCCCTTTCTGTGAGTATTGGATTCTAGTCACCAAGTATAAATTGGGAAGTTTTAGTCTTTAAACTCTTCTGTCAGGGAGGATAATGTCAACAGCCAGGCTGTCTGGCCCACCTGGGCCCCATTTAGCTCTCTGCTGACTGGAGGAAGATTTGCGTCCTATTCCCTGCGCCAGATGAATGGTAAGGACTAAAATGGATGTTTGAATTGTAGCTGAAATTTCAGAGTAGTTGCTGGTTAAGGAGTTTTAACTAGTTAAGTAGTTCTCTGGTTTTCTCCTCCATTCTAGATGACTGGAATGCAGAACGTGACTCCAATGTCTACTATCTGGGAGAATTCATCCACATTGAGGCCTCTGTCATGACTGAGAGTTCTGTGCCACTAAGGCTTTACATTGACAACTGTGTGGTGACACTGACTCCAGACAAGAACTCCACACCCAGATACCACTTCATTGACTTCAATGGGTGAGGGCCTGTCCAGTTGATTATTGGGCAAATAACCTGCTAATTAGTCTTTTGTCAGCACACTGACTCATTCTGTCCACTTCCTTCCAGCTGCCTGATGGACAGAAGAGCTGGTGACTCCAGTTCATCTTTTGTATCTCCGAGAACTCGTCAGGACAAGCTCCAGATCAAGCTTGGTGCATTCAGATTCTTGAATGTCAGGAGTTTGGTAAGGAGGTTGTATTGGAAGCTTAATTAACACCTCCAGTCATGCCAATACATTGCTGGGATTGTTCTCCAAGTAGAGAAGGTTAAGGGATTTAATAGAAGTGCTCAAAATTGAAGTTTCTATAGAGAAACTTTCCACTAGCAGGAGTGTTGATAACCAGAGGACACAGATTTAAGATCATTAACAGAAGCACAAGAGAAATGAGGAAATTTATTTTTATGATCTGGAATACACTGCCTGAAGGTAGTGAAAGCACATTCAGTAATAATTTTAAGAATGGATAATTGAGGGAAATAAACTTGCAGGGTTATGGGGGTATAGCAGGGAAATGTGACTGTCTGGATTGTCCATAAAGCTGGCATAGACTTGATGGGTCAAATGGCCTCTTTTGTGTTATGTTGACTTAATACTTGAAGGGCAAATATTTTCAGGGATTTGAGAAGGGAAGTGGGAATAATTGAATAAAGACAGTGCAGTCTTGTTGGACTGAATGGCCTCCTTTTTCTGCATCTCAGATTTTCATCACCTGCCATTTAAAAGTTGCTGAATCAGATGGAGTGCCAGATCCAGTCAACAAGGCTTGTTTCTTCCAGAAACAGGCCAATGAGTAAGTGCCTCTATCTCTCTAGCATTTCTGCAGATCACTTGATAATTTCTCAAGCCTCCTGTTTGTTTTCTCCTTT
The DNA here is from genome assembly GCF_036365525.1 of Heterodontus francisci. Taxonomy (NCBI): domain Eukaryota; kingdom Metazoa; phylum Chordata; class Chondrichthyes; order Heterodontiformes; family Heterodontidae; genus Heterodontus; species Heterodontus francisci. Next base: position 4,419,610 of record NC_090418.1, read on the forward strand.
TTTTAGGTGGACTCCAGTAGAAGGACCCAGTGAGATTTGTCTGTGCTGTGACCATGGAAACTGCAGAGGTAGCAGAAGGCAGCGGAGTGTTGACTTCCCTGGGAGAGCAGCTGGTAGGTAGGCCCTTCTGGAGGGAGGATGAGTTAATATAGAATAATGACCCATGTGCTTATTGACTCCACAACTCTCTGAACTCTTGCTCTTATTCCGGACTCTTGTGCACCCTGATTTTTAATTGTTTCATGATTGGCAGCTGTTCCTTCAATCTGCCTGAGCTCTGGAATTCCCTCCTGAAGCCCCTCTACCTCATACTTGTGCTCTTTAAAACCTCTTTTAACCAAGGTTTTGCTCACTTGCCCTAACATCTCAGGTTTTGCTCAAGTTTGTTTTTGTCTAACTCCTTCTGAAACAGACATTTTTTACATACAAACATATGAATTAGGAGCAGGAGTAGAACACTCAGCTCCTTGAGCCTGCCATTCAATCAGATCATGGCTGATCTGATTGTAACCTCAACACCACATTCCTGCCTATCCCAATAACCTTTCACCCCCTTGCTTATCAAATCTACCTCTGCCTTAATATTCAAAGAGTCTGCTTCCACTGCCTTCTGAGGAAGAGTCCTGAAGACTCAACCCTCACAAATTTCTCCTCATCGGTCTTAAATGGGCAACCCCTTATTTTAAAAGTGACCCCTAGTTCTAAATTCTCCCATAAGAGGAAACCTCCTTTCCACATCCACCCTGTCCAGACCCCTCAGGATCTTGTTTCAATCAAGTCGCCTCTTACTCTTCTAAACTCCAGCATATACAAGCCTAGCCTGTCCAACCTTTCCTCATAAGACAATCCACCCATTTCAGATATTGGTCTAGTAGTTTTTTTTTATACAAATGTAAATGTTAAAAGTCCTGTATAAATGTGGTTGACTCTCAAATGCCCTCTGGCTTGCTCGGCCATTTCATTCAGTTCAAGGGCAGTTGGGGATGGGTAACAAATGCTGGCCTAGCCAATGATATCCAGATCCCTCAAACAAATAATAAATGCCTGTTGTTGTTTAGTGTCTCCATTTGAGGATGACCAATTAAAGGAGGAAGGAGAGATTCAGATGGGACCCTTGGTAATCCTGACAGCTGCTCCTAGAGACCCAGCTCCTAAAGTGCAGGTCGCAAGCCAAAATGTGTCAAATGGGCAGGAGGCTTCTGAGCACAGTAAGGATGGAGTATCACTGGCTTGCTCACATCTTCCCTACTCACAGAACTAACCAGCCTTTCCTGTTTTCCTTTCTCAGATGGTGTGGACCTGAAGACCTTGCTGATCCTGGTGGGGATTGTGGGGGCTGTGGCTCTTGTGCTGTCTGGGCTGGTGGTGGGAGGGGCTGTAATCTGTGGGGCTTTGACTATCTTTAATCTGTACAACAAGCTAGCCAAACCCTCCATTTAGCTGCAAGATTATGATGGGGGGCCTGTTTGCTGGAGATGATTCTGTGTAGAATGTTCCTGATGATGGCAGGAGGTGTCATTGGGGCATCACTCAACCAGCCCTGCCTGTCCCAGTCAGGCTTTATGTGGAATGGCAATGCTGTATTGAGCTTTTCATCAAAGAAAACTGTGGCTTGTGCTCCTTTTTTGGGGGTATGGGGGTGACTGATCCAGATTGACTCTAATCTGACAGATGTCCTCTGCAATGCCATGCTTTTAAAACTTAATTAAAAGGCTGCTGCTTCTGTAATGCACTTGTTTTTACTACCCCTTGCACACTGAGGCAAACAGTTGAAGTCAAATACATAATTCCTTTTCACACCCTGCATACACTGATTCTGCACACCTGTCACTTAATGTTTTCTGATCCATTAAACTTAATAGTATCAAGCCTACTAAACTTTCACAACCCCTAGTCATTTCAAAAGGAAAGTCCTCATCAGGGAACTCTTCTTTGCTGACGATGCTGCATTAACATCTCACACTGAAGAGTGCCTGCAGAGTCTCATCGACAGGATTGCAGCTGCCTGCAATGAATTTGGCCTAACCATCAGCCTCAAGAAAACGAACATCATGGGGCAGGATGTCAGAAATGCTCCATCCATCAATATTGGCGACCACGCTCTGGAAGTGGTTCAAGAGTTCACCTACCTAGGCCCAACTATCACCAGTAACCTGTCTCTAGATGCAGAAATCAACAAGCGCATGGGAAAGGCTTCCACTGCTATGTCCAGACTGGCCAAGAGAGTGGGGAAAATGGCGCACTGACACAGAACACAAGTCTGAGTGTATCAAGCCTGTGTCCTCAGTACCTTGCTCTATGGCAGCGAGGCCTGGACAACGTATGTCAGCCAAGAGTGACGTCTCAATTCATTCCATCTTCGCTGCCTCCGGAGAATACTTGGCATCAGGTGGCAGGACCGTATCTCCAACACAGAAGTCCTCGAGGCGGCCAACATCCCCAGCTTATACACACTACTGAGTCAGCGGCGCTCGAGATGGCTTGGCCATGTGAGCCGCATGGAAGATGGCAGGATCCCCAAAGACACATTGTACAGCGAGCTCGTTACTGGTATCAGACCCACCGGCCATCCATGTCTCCGCTTTAAAGACGTCTGCAAACGCGACATGAAATCCTGTGACATTGATCACAAGTCATGGGAGTCAGTTGCCAGCGTTCGCCAGAGCTGGCAGGCAGCCATAAAGACGGCGCAGTGGTTAGCACCGCAGCCTCACAGCTCCAGGGACCCGGGTTCGATTTCGGGTACTGCCTGTGTGGAGTTTGCAAGTTCTCCGTGTCTGTGGGTTTTCTCCGGGTGCTCCGGTTTCCTCCCACAAGCCAAAAGACTTGCAGGTTGATAGGTAAATTGGCCAAAATAAATTGTCACCAGTATAGGTAGGTGGTAGGGAAATATAGGGACAGGTGGGGATGTTTGGTGGGAATATGGGGTTAGTGTAGGATTAGTATAAATGGGTGGTTGCTGTTCGGCACAGACTCGGTGGGCCGAAGGGCCTGTTTCAGTGCTGTATCTCTAATCTAATCTTAAAAAAAAAGACGGGGTTAAAGTGTGGCAAGTCGAAGAGACTTAGTAGTTGGCAGGAAAAAAGACAGAGGTGCAAGGGGAGAGCCAACTGTGTAACAGCCCCGACAAACAAATTTTTCTGCAGCACCTGTGGAAGAGTCTGTCACTCTAGAATTGGCCTTTATAGCCACTCCAGGTGCTGCTCCACAAACCACTGACCACCTCCAGGCGCTTATCCATTGTCTCTTGAGACAAGGAGGCCAAAGAAAGTCATTTCAAAACACTTTACTTCATTCAGTGACTGTACTTCAAAAAGTGCAGTCAATTTGCTGATAGCAACTCCCACAATCAGCAATGTGGTAATGACCTGAGCATCTGGTCTGTGATGTTGACTGAGGGAATTTAACTGCTGATTTTCCTTTGAAATAGTGCCAGGCAGAAGGGGCCTTGGTGTAATGTCTCAGCTGAAAGATGGGTACCTCTGGTGCATACAACACTGGAGTGGCAGCTGATTTTTGTGTTCGGTCCCTGAAGTGGGATTTGAATGCAGAAACTTCCCTCTTGGGGGCAAGAGTGTTACCCACTGAGCCACAGCTAGTTATGTATACAATCTCAAATTGTTTAAATTTTAATCCGAATAACTCTTCCACTATTTGTTTTTAGGCTCTCTTATTAGGATAGCCTAGTTTCATAGCCAAAGTAACATTTGGAATGGCTTCTCTTTCCACTCCGTTATAGAGATACAGCACTAAAACAGGCCCTTCGGCCCACCGACTCTGTGCCAACCAGCAACCACCCATTTATACTAATCCCATATTCCCTACTACATCCCCACCTTCCCTCAATTTTCCTACCATCTACCTACACTAGGGGCAATTTACAATGGCCAATTTACCTAGCAACCTGCAAGTCTTTGGCTGTAGGAGGAAACCGGTTCACCCAGCAGAAACCCTCACAGTCACAGGGAGAACTTGCAAACTCCGCACAGGCAGTACCCAGAACTCAACCCAGGTCACTGGAGCTGTGAGGTTGCGATGCTAACCACTGCGCTGCCCTTGCCCACTTTTACCTAGTGTTCCCCAAATCCTTGGTCCCCTCCTACTTGTCATCTACATGTACCTCAGTGTCATCATCCAAAAACACAGCATTAGTGTACACATATACAAGATTGGCTGATGTGACACCCTCTTTCAAGAAAGGATGTAAGAACAGTCCTGGCAACTACAGGCTAGTGGTGGGTAAAGTTTTAGAAATGATCAGGAAAAATATCAACAGATACCTAAAGATTCGAGTTAACTAAGGATAGCCAGCACAGTTGTAAAAAGGCACATCATGCTTGACTAATCTAATTGAATTTTTTGATAAAGTAACAGAAGTTTGATGAAAGGAATGTATGGATGAGGCTGGTGGTAGTGAAAACAATCAATCTCTGCAAGAGGATGTTGGATGACTGCCTGAGGAAAAATAGAGGTGCAGGGCTGTAGAACACAGGATAGCTTTGTAGAGAGCTGGCATAGATTTAATGGGCTGAATGGCCTCCTTCTGTGCCATGAATGACTGAATCGTTTTACTCTATGCTGCCAGCACCCAGCTCTACTACTTCATCACCTTTCTCAACTATATCGCTGTTGCCAAATTATCTCACTGCTTGTCTGATGTCCATTACTGGATTAGCAGAAATTTCCTCCACCTTGACATTGGGAAGAGTGTCATTGTCTTCAGTCTCTAGGTATTGACTCCATCCCTCTCCCTGGTAACTGTCTGAAGTTGAACCAGACAGTTTCCACCTTTTCATACTTTTGTTATCTCTAAATTTGCTGCCAATGCTTTTCTGGCTGGACTACCATCTTTCACCCTCTGTAAACCTGAGCAGCAGAGCTTTGGATGAGCTTGTATCCCATTCACCCATCACCCCTGTGCTCGGTGAGTTATAGCGGCTCCAGGTCAAGTCCCGCTGTGGCACGGACTCGGGCCGTAGGGCCTGTTTCAGTGCTGTATCTCCCTGACTCGATAACTCTCCAAGATCCCCGCACTCTAATTCTGGCCGCTCGAGCATTCCCCTGATTTTAATTGCTGCATCGTTAGCAGTCTGGGCTCTAAACTCTGGATTTCCCTTCCCAACCTCATTAAAGACGCTTCTTAAAACCAACCTCTTTGACCAGGCTTTTGGTTCACCTGTCATAATGTTGCTTTATGTGACTAGGTGTCGCACCTTGGGCTGTTTTATTAGGTTAAAGGTGCTATTGCAATACCAGTTGTTGTTGTGGTGGGAGGGAGGCCGCTGATTGGTGGGTTGGGAGGGAGGCCGCTGATTGGTGGGTTGGGAGGGAGGCCGCTGATTGGTGGGTTGGGAGGGAGGCCGCTGATTGGGCTAGTGCGTTTTTGCTGCAGTTCCTCCTTCGGCCGCCGGCGTCGCTGTTTCTGGACCCGGAAGTGCAGCTTTATAACAGTTCCCCCAGCTCGCAGGGGTGCAGCGCAGAGATAATTCCCCCGGAGGCTGGCAAGATGGTGGAGAAGAAACGGGAGAGTTTGGGTGAGGGCCGGGAGAGGGAGGAGGAGAGAGGGGGGAGGAGAGAGGGGGGAGGAGGGAGAGGGAGGAGAAGGGAGAGGGAGAGGAGGGGGGTTCGGGTTTAATTTCCCGTCACCGAGTGAGGCCCCGGGGTAGGTTCCCGGCCGCTTCCCGTTGCAGTGACTGACATTCCGCTGTGTTCAGGCAGGTCCCAGGATGGCGGACAGCGGCGGGTTCTGGACCAGGCCACTCGGCAGCGGCGCCTGAACCGGCAGCTGGACGCCCTGGAGAAGGACAACTTCCAGGATGATCCGCACGCAAACCTCCCGCAGCTCAAACGCCTGCCGCAGTTCGATGACCACACGGAGTCCGGTGAGGGAGGGGAGGGGGGTCAGGGAGGGCGTGTGAGGGAGGGGGGTCAGGGAGGGAGGGGAGGGGGGTCAGTGAGGGAGGGGGGTGAGGGAGGGCGTGTGAGGGGGGGGTCAGGGAGGGCGTGTGAGGGGAGGGTCAGGGAGGGCGTGTGAGGGGGGGGGGGTCAGGGAGGGCGTGTGAGGGAGGGGGGTCAGGGAGGGCGTGTGAGGGAGGGGGGTCAGGGAGGGCGTGTGAGGGAGGGGGGTCAGGGAGGGCGTGTGAGGGAGGGGGGTCAGGGAGGGCGTGTGAGGGAGGGGGGTCAGGGAGGGCGTGTGAGGGGGGGGTCAGGGAGGGCGTGTGGGGGGGGGGGGTTTCAGGGAGGGCGTGTGAGGGAGGGGGGTCAGGGAGGGCGTGTGAGGGAGGGGGGTCAGGGAGGGCGTGTGAGGGAGGGGGGTCAGGGAGGGCGTGTGAGGGAGGGGGGTCAGGGAGGGCGTGTGAGGGAGGGGGGTCAGGGAGGGCGTGTGAGGGAGGGGGGTCAGGGAGGGCGTGTGAGGGAGGGGGGTCAGGGAGGGCGTGTGAGGGGGGGGTCAGGGAGGGCGTGTGGGGGGGGGGGGTTTCAGGGAGGGCGTGTGAGGGAGGGGGGTCAGGGAGGGCGTGTGAGGGAGGGGGGTCAGGGAGGGCGTGTGAGGGGGGGGGGGTGAGGGAGGGCGTGTGAGGGGAGGGTCAGGGAGGGCGTGTGAGGGAGGGGGGTCAGGGAGGGCGTGTGAGGGAGGGGGGGTCAGGGAGGGCGTGTGAGGGGGGGGTCAGGGAGGGCGTGTGGGGGGGGGGGGGTCAGGGAGGGCGTGTGAGGGAGGGGGGGTCAGGGAGGGCGTGTGAGGGGGGGGTCAGGGAGGGCGTGTGGGGGGGGGGGGTTTCAGGGAGGGCGTGTGAGGGAGGGGGGTCAGGGAGGGCGTGTGAGGGAGGGGGGTCAGGGAGGGCGTGTGAGGGAGGGGGGTCAGGGAGGGCGTGTGAGGGAGGGGGGTCAGGGAGGGCGTGTGAGGGAGGGGGGTCAGGGAGGGCGTGTGAGGGAGGGGGGGTCAGGGAGGGCGTGTGAGGGGGGGGTCAGGGAGGGCGTGTGAGGGGGGGAGGGTCAGGGAGGGCGTGTGAGGGAGGGGGGTCAGGGAGGGCGTGTGAGGGAGGGGGGTCAGGGAGGGCGTGTGAGGGAGGGGGGGTCAGGGAGGGCGTGTGAGGGGGGGGTCAGGGAGGGCGTGTGAGGGGGGGAGGGTCAGGGAGGGCGTGTGGGGGGGGGGGGGTTTCAGGGAGGGTGTGGTGGGCTTGGAAGGAGGATGGAGGCATTGATGGGAGGGGAGCGGCTGTTGCTGCCTGGAATTCTGGTGATGATTGTTTGTGTTTTAGCAAAGAAGAAGAAAAAAACTCGGGGCGATCACTTCAAGCAGCGATTCAGGAAGAATTTCCAGTCACTATTAGAGGAGCAGGTAGGGTTTATTGTTGGCTTGTACCCCACAAGGGTTGGGGGGGAGGTGGGGGAAAAGGGAATTTAGGGTAACCATCTGTGCCGGGGTAGAAATCACCGGTCAGCTTGTACACATGTGAGGGTTCGGGGGCAGGAAGGTATTGCCTGCTTGTGCATGTGGGTTGTTGGTTTATAGAACCAGACTGATTCCTGGGATGGTGGGACTGACGTATGAGGAGAGATTGAGTTGGTTAGGATTATATTCGCTGGCGTTCAGAAGAGTGAGGGGGGAATCTCATAGAAACCTATAAAATTCTAACAGGACTTGACAGGGTAGATGTCAGTGTCCCATGAAATGGAACACCAATCCTTCAGCTGCATATTTGCTTTTCTGATCTCATCCCTGTGCCAGTTTGCACATGGCTTGTGTAATAATCCTGAGGTCGTGACCCTCGAGGTCCTGTTAATTTCGCTCCCAGCTCTTACTAGCATTCTTAGCAGGATCTTCTCTCCGTTCCTTCCGATCTCTTTGCTCTTGCCCAAGCTGCTGGACTGATTGCAATCTATAGCTTTGAGAAGATAGTAACAAGATGTATTTAATTTCTGACAAAACAGAACCTGAGTGCGAGCGAAGGACCGAACTACCTGACAACCTGTGCCTCTCCTTCCAAACTGCCCCAGCGCCATTTCTGTGCAGTGTGTGGTTTTCCATCCAACTACACCTGTGCATCATGTGGAGCCCGTTACTGCTGCGTCAAGTGCCTGGGGACACATCAGGAAACCAGGTACATTCTGTAGCTGGCTCACTCTTCCCGCGTAACCATAGCCACAAAATTGTCTCTGTCAGATACAGAATAAAACTCCTTCACTGTCCCATCAAACACTCCCAGGACAGGTACAGCACAGAGTTAGATACAGAGTAAATCTCCCTCTACACTGTCCCCATCAAACACTCCCAGGACAGGTACAGTACGGGGTTAGATACAGAGTAAAGCTCCCTCTACACTGTCCCCATCAAACACTCCCAGGACAGGTACAGCACAGAGTTAGATACAGAGTAAATCTCCCTCGACACTGTCCCCATCAAACACTCCCAGGACAGGTACAGTACGGGGTTAGATACAGAGTAAAGCTCCCTCTACACTGTCCCCATCAAACACTCCCAGGACAGGTACAGCATGGGGTTAGATACAGAGTAAAGCTCCCTCTACACTGTCCCCATCAAATACTCGCAGGACAGGGACAGCACAGGTTAGATACAGAGTAAATCTCCCTCTACACTGTCCCCATCAAACACTCCCAGGACAGGTACAGCATGGGGGTTAGATACAGAGTAAAGCTCCCTCTACACTGTCCCCATCAAACACTCCTAGTACAGGTACAGCATGGGGTTAGATACAGAGTAAAGCTCCCTCTACACTGTCCCCATCAAACACTCCCAGGACAGGTACAGCACAGAGTTAGATACAGAGTAAATCTCCCTCTACACTGTCCCCATCAAACACTCCCAGGACAGGTACAGTACGGGGTTAGATACAGAGTAAAGCTCCCTCTACACTGTCCCCATCAAATACTCGCAGGACAGGGACAGCACAGGTTAGATACAGAGTAAATCTCCCTCTACACTGTCCCCATCAAACACTCCCAGGACAGGTACAGCATGGGGGTTAGATACAGAGTAAAGCTCCCTCTACACTGTCCCCATCAAACACTCCCAGGACAGGGACAGCACGGGGTTAGATACAGAGTAAACAGTTATTCCATTTCCCTCACCAACCATTCTCTATCTCTTTTGCCAAGTTAATGGTGTGGACTGATTCCCTCTGGTGGTGAAGACTGAGATTGCCTGACCCTGAAACCGATCTAGTGCAGACTCCTTGGAGCTTCTCAGTCAGAGTTGCTTTGAGCTGAGGTCCTGAAGTTGGTTAGTTAGTAACTAACTCCTTTTCCACCCGGCCCTCCAAGTCTGGATTGATGGGTGTACCAGAGCACTGCTGGCAAATCATTCATCCATCAGACACGATGGTGCCCTCACCTGACATTGACACATTGAGGGTTTCTGGATAGTTGAAGCTCCTGGATCCCTGGTTGTTCATATTCTCAGCCTGTAGCCTCGAGACAGTTGCTTTACCCACAGTCACTCAGGTAGGCACCAGTGAACTCCATTACAAATGAAGGTTTGGCATCGCTCCGATACTCAGTCCCCACTGCTGCCATTAGAAAACTGATGGGTTTCCTGCAGCTTAACAAGGACTCCATTTAATCTTCCATGCAGGTGCCTGAAGTGGACGGTGTAAAGTTGGGAGTCTGGAGCTTTTGTGCAGCCAGTGTGCAGCAGACAGCGACTTCAACCCTGCCTGAATTATAAAACCGACTGTTCTCTTAATCTCCTCCACCTTTCAGGGCTAGTTTAAACTTGACAGCAGTCTAGAGAGCCAGAAAATGCCACATGCGATGTTTGCAGCTGTACAGCCGGGCCTGTGGGCAGCAGGCAGACAATTGTCTCTTTAAAAAAGAATGTTGGCTTGGATGAAGGAACCTTGTGTAATGCAGCACCTCTGCTGGCTTCACATTACAGCTTCAGTCCTGATTTGTACAGGCAGACTGCACCTCTGTCTAACATCACATCCTCTTGCAGCAACCCCCTCCATAATGCACCGCAATATCATCTTGGGTTACGAGCTCAAGTCCTGGACTGGGGTTGGCACCCTGTGACTTCCTGACTCAGAGGTGAGATGTAACCAAGTTAACCCTTTTGAAGTGGCTGGTGGATGCCCAGAAATGGTGAAGAGTGATGGTACAACCTCAGAGTGGAGAGGCACGGACATCTTTGGTACCAGTTGGGATAGTGCTATGCCTTTTCTACTGTTTCTAGTCGTGGAGCAGGTTGTATAGCTGTGTTTATCTTCCACTTTGGCAGTGGTTCCTTCTTGTCATGTCATCGTACTGCAGCCTTGCATGTTACAACTCTTTATTTTTGAGGAAAGAAGTTTTTTCCTCTTGGTATGGGCTAGTGATTGTATCTCAGATTTCCTAAGCTACTTAACGCTGTACCTCTCCAAGCAATGTTTAATCCAGCAGGTTATCGGTGGGAAGCTGAACCTGCTTGGTTATCCGGGTAAAGTTTACTGGAATAAAGTTCACTGGACCCAATAATGTACAGTTAAGTTTGGTTGTATTCAAGATGTAAATTCACACTTGGTAAAGTCTGTAAAAGGTTCTTTTGCAGTTTGGTGGGCGGGAGGCAGGAGAGGTGCAGAGTGAGATTGAGTGTCCTTCACAACCTCAACGTCCCAAAGCACTTCACAGCCAATTTTTGTGACTTTTTGGAGGGTAGTCAGTGTTGTAGTCAGGAAATGTGGCAGCAAATTTGCTTATAGCAAGGTCCCACCAGTAGCAATGAGAAAATGACCAGTTAACCTGTTCTAGTAGTTGAAGATAAATATTGGCTAGAACACCCTACTGTTTCAATAGTGTCATGGGATCTTATAGGTTCAGCTGAGGGCAGACAGGGCTTCAGTTTCATTTCTCACCCAAAGGCCTCTAAGCCACTGTCTTTCCTGTTAAAACAGTGACCATATTTCAAAAGTAATCGTTAGCTGTGAAGTGTTGAGAGCTATTCGGAGGTTGTGAAAGACTCTATATAAATGAGTTTTTCCTTTACCGCATGCTGTGCTTATCCATACAGGCCAATAATGCAGGTTGGTGTTATCCTCTCCCCATAGATCAAAGCCCTCACTGTCTGCAAGGAACTATTCATGGAAGTTAATGTGAAGTGGGGGTCTTATCCACAACATACAGTTCAGTAGCTGAAGAGGTGCAACCACGCAACTGGTGGGAAGGGTGATGGGGATAAAATGGAGGTGGGGTGTGGGGGTGGAGGGGAGAGAGAGTAAGGAATACAAGCTGGGGGGGGGGGGGGAAGAAGAGAGAGAGTAAGGAATACAAGCTGGGGGGGGGAGGAAGAGAGAGTAAGGAATACAAGCTGGGGGGGGGGGGAGGAAGAGAGAGTAAGGAATACAAGCTGGGGGGGGGGAGGAAGAGAGAGTAAGGAATACAAGCTGGGGGGGGAGGAAGAGAGAGTAAGGAATACAAGCTGGGGGGGGGAGGAAGAGAGAGAGTAAGGAATACAAGCTGGGGGGGGAGGAAGAGAGAGAGTAAGGAATACAAGCTGGGGGAGGGGAGGAAGAGAGAGAGTAAGGAATACAAGCTGGGGGCGGGAGGAAGAGAGAGAGTAAGGAATACAAGCTTGGGGGGGGGCGGAGAGGGAGGGAGAGAGAGTAAGGAATACAAGCTGGGGGGGGAGGAAGAGAGAGTACGGAATACAAGCTGGGGGGGGAGGAAGAGAGACAGTAAGGAATACAAGCTGGGGGGGTGGAGGAAGAGAGAGTAAGGAATACAAGCTGGGGGGGGGGGTAAGAGAGAGAGTAAGGAATACAAGCTGGGGGGGGGTAAGAGAGAGAGTAAGGAATACAAGCTGCGGGGGGGGGGGGGAGAGAGAGTAAGGAATACAAGCTGGGGGGGGTAAGAGAGAGAGTAAGGAATACAAGCTGCGGGGGTGGGGGGGGGGTGCGGGGGAGGAAGAGAGAGAGTAAGGAATACAAGCTGCGGGGGGGGGGAGGAAGAGAGAGAGTAAAGAATACAAGCTGGGGGGGGAAGAGAGAGAGTAAGGAATACATGCTGGGGGGAGGAGGGTGGGGGGAGTGGTGGGTGTTGGACTGAGGGGGAATGGGGGCTTGGAGAGTTGGGGGTCGGGGTTCAAACAGTGGGGAACAGCATTTCCTGCAGAGCTGGGAGCAGCAGCCTCTGACAGGGAGTGCTGCACTCCGTTCCGCACTGGGAGTATCAGCCTAGATTACATGCTCAAGTCTGGAGTGGGGCTCAAAACCCTGACTTTCTAACTGAGGCAAACGTGCTATGAATTTGCCTGATTCACCGCCAGAGAAAGTCTGCTCAGTCTGTAGAGAGAGCAAAAGGTCAAATCAGTTCAAGAAAAGCCATCAGTTTATTAATATATCTATAATTTATTGAAAAGTGCACAGATTATTTGCATCATGACAATATACATACACTTTACATGCGTAATATACAATGCCTCTCGACTACAAATACTTTAAAGCAGAAAGGGCAATGTCTGATCTGGGTGCCAGTAGGATATCTCTCTCAGGATTCCTGTACCCCAATGCAATGTAAAGAAATTGAACATTGAGGTACAGTCTTAGAATCACAGAATGGTTACAGTACAGAAGGAGGCCATTAGGCCCTTCGAGTCCTATGCTGACTCTCTGCAGGAGCAATGGAGCTAGCCCCATTCCCTTGCCCGGTCGTTCTGGAATTTAATTCCCTTCAGGTATTTATCCAATTCCCTTTGAAAGCCACACTTGAATCTGCCTCCACCGCACTCAGGCAGTGCATTCCAAATCCTAACCACTCACTGTGTAGGAAAGTTTTTCCTCTTGCTGCTTTTGGTTCTTTTGTCATTCGCCTTAAATAGGTGTCCTCTGGTTCTCGATATTTTCATCAAAGGGAACAGTTTCTCTGAGTAGTCCAGACTCCTCATGATTTTGAACACCTCTATCAAATCTCCTCTCGACCTTCTCCAACCTATCTGTATAACTGAAATCCCCCATCCCTTGAACCATTCTTGTTCATCTTTTCTGCACACTTTCTAAATTCTTTGCATACCTCCTAAAAGTGTGGTGCCCAGAACTGGGCACAATACTCCAGTTGAGGCCAAATCAGTGTTTTATCCAGGTTCACCATAACTTCCTGGATTTTGAACTCTCTGCCTTTATTTAGAAAGCCCAGGATCCTGTATCCCTTTTTAACCACTGTCTCAACCTATCCTGCTACCTTCAGTGGTTTGTGCATGTATTCCCCCAAGTCTCTGTTTCTGCACCCCCTTTATATTGCCTCTCCTCATTCTTCCTACCCAAATGTGTTACTTCACGCTGCTCGGCATTAAATCCCATCTGCCATGTTTGTGCCCATTCCACCAGCCTGTCTGTCCTGTTGAAGTACACCACTATCATCCTCTTCAGTTCACAGTACTTCCAGTCTTCTCAAATAGCACCATATAACCATTGACCTCCAACACCTAGAAAGACAAGGACAGCAGGCTCAAGGGAACACCATCACCTCCCAGTTTCTTCTCAAGTCGCACACACGCCATCTCAGCTTGGACATGTCAGCTGTTCCTTTATTACTACCCTGACAACCCTGTGGGAGCACTTTCATCACACCAACTCCAGTGGTTCAAGTAGAAGGCTCACACTACCACCTCAAGGGGCAAATAGGGACGGGTAACAAATACTGGCCTTCCCAGCAATGCCCACATTCCCAAATATTCATTTAAAGATTGAGCAGTAGGTACTGAGAGAAGCAGACATGGACTACCTGAAATTCATAATGCCTTTTATTAGTGACCAAGTTTCTGAATTTTATTCTAGTTGCTGTCAGATTGCCTATAGTGTTGCTCAACTGTAAGTACAACAGCACATTTGTTATAACCACAGGGCCATGTTGCGCACAAGGTATTATTCTGTTGCTGTGGTGTAGGTAAACTCTGCTTAAGGACAACTAGAAGCAACTGTTGAAAATTTCTGTGGATTGGTGGCTGCCTGTAAATCCCCAGCTCTCCCCTTGGGAACAGGCCTGATTATTAAGGGTAGAAAATACATGGGTTTCGTTTATTGTTAAAAGTATTTATTTTAAAATGCTATTTCTCCATTGCTCAGTTCAATTGATGTTTTATGACTATTATTGGAGCCAATTAGAATCAACTGTGACACTTTCAAATGTGATAGGCATACACTAGGACTTGCATTTGTACGCACATCTATTTATCTGAGTATGTCAAAGAAAAAAACTAGAATTTATATAGCACCTTTCACATCCTTTGGAGGTCCCAAAGTGTGCACACACTTTGAAGTCACTGATGGTAATGACAGCCAATTTGCACACACTCCGATGTGCAAACACCAAGCTCCCACAATGGGATAATGGTTAGTGAGGGATAAATGTTGGGAACTCATCCATTCCCCACTGAAATGGTGGCTGTGGGATTTTTTTGCATCCACCTGATGGGGCCTCAGTTTAACGTCTCTGAAAGCACTCCCTCAGTACTGCGCTGTGAACATGAGCCCAGATTCTCCGCTCGAGTCTCCGGAGTGGTGTTTGAACCCAGGACCTGTCTACTTAGAGGCATGAGTGATTCAACTACACTCGGCACGTCGACTGCATGTGACCTTGCTCGTGGGCAGTCTGTAGGGTTAGGGGTTCATTGGACCAGGATGCACAGATGTGATTCAGCCCTGTTTTCAAGTCGCACGTTCTATCGTAATTTTCAGCTATTTCCATTATAAATACTTATGTTGTCAATTATAGGGGGAATGACCCATTTAAATTTGTCGCATTGTAATCCCAGTGGTGTCACTGTTTGAAAAACCTAAAAAGTATCAGACACTGCCTCTTAGAAAAAGCACACAAAAACACTTAAATAAATAACTTTACAATAAATATCTTGGAGCAGCGTATCTTTCACAGGGAAGTTCAGGGAACAGTCAATTTCAATTCGATGTTATAATGAGGGGGAAATCACAGCTATGTCTGTTATAGTTCACTCGTGCACAAGTTCCTTACACACTCTAGTGAGTGGAGATGTTGTAAGTGTCTGCAATGACTTTGATAATGTGGTGGTAGCTGATAAAATGGTGCAGATTGTGCAAGGGGTCAGCTTCTCCGCTAATGGTGTTCATTGCAGGTGTGAGGCATTAAGGGTCCCAGCAACCTCATCTTTAAGTGCCAGTCATTACAAATTCTGTACTCCAATGCCAAGCTAGATCTTGTTGTGGAAATATATGTTATCGATGTGTCCCTCACAAACTCAATGATGGGTAGAGGCCAAGTAAGAGATGGGTTGGAGTGCTTTAGTGCAGCCCCTGCTGGCTAGTTTAAGAACAGTAATGTTGGAGCCTGAGAGCTGAGGTAATGGGGTGGGGGGGGGGGGGGGGGTGGGGAAAGACTTGCAATTCTCCAGCGCCTTTCACGATCTCAAGACATCCCAAAGCGCTTTACAACCAATGAAGTACTTTTGAAATGTTGTCACTTGTAATTTAGAAAATGCAGCCAAATTCACACACAGCAAGCTCCCACAAACAGCACTGTGCTAAAGACCAGATAATCTCTCTTAAGTGATCTTGGTTGAGGGTAAATATTGGCGAGGACACAGGGGAGAACTCCCCTACTCTTCAAAATAGTGGCCGTGGGATTTTTTACTTGAGAGAGCAGATGGGGCCTCGGTTTGACATCTCATCTGATAAAACAGCACCTCCAGCTGTGCAGCACTTCCTTTGATCTACAGTGGGATGTCAGCCTGGATTATGGGTTCAAGTCTCAGGAGTGGGACTTAAACCCACAACCTTCTAACTTCGAGGTAAGAGTGCTATGGCCCATCTTTTACAGCGATTTAAACTTAAATAAGCCAGGAATGCAGTGAGAGATTTATCAGTCACTAAGTAGCTCAGCTGACTGTCAAAAACGCCACAGTGGGGCTGGAGAGTTTGTTTACTAAATTTTTTGAGCTCATCAGGAAGGATTCCAGTGCTGGCAAGTGCCCAGTGTCTGCCAAGTAGGTTAGATACTGTCCTTAAAAACTTACCTTTTTGACCAAGCATAGTCTCTTGTCCTGATATCTCCTTATGTGGCTTGGCTCCATTTGTGTTGGACTATGCTACTTCAAAGTGGCTTGGGACATTGCTCCACATTCTGTGAATGCAACTTGCTGCTGTGGATGTCATTCTCCCTGCTCTGCAAATTGGCCTTGGCTACAATACGCAAAGGGCCCATCATTCCCGGTGGTCGGGCATCCTGTTTACGGTGACTGGGCTGATGCACTGGCTTAGGTGGTACTGTCGAAGTCTCATCTGCAGGTCATGCACACAGAGAGTTCCCCATGGATTAATCAACAGAGTGAGTGAGTGGGTGAGGGGATAGGAGCGACTGTGGGTGGGGGAGGGGAGCGGAGAAGGAAAAATGCCTTTGGAAATTTACACACTTGCTCACGTGCTGAACACTTATTCACACAAGGGGTAAACAAAGGTTTATGGGCGATGGTGAGATTTGCATGACTGAAGCAAGGTGGATGACCAACCCCAGGAAAGGGGAGGAGCACCATTAGATGGCAATCACGCTGGCAACATTTTATGGGCACAGAGGGTCATGCAGTGTCACTGGGAACTAGACTGGGTGTATGGTCAATTTCGGACTCCACTCTCTGCCTCACCGCACAACCTGGAGTGCAGGGGTCACAGGTCGGCACATCGCTCCTGCCTGCTGTAATGGTCAAACTGGTTCTTCCAGTGCATCATGTAGGAGCTCCACCGATGGAACTCCATCTTCCACTGACGTTCAGCCTCATCGATGGTTTCTGGAAGGGAAGGAAGAGAAGGTGAGTCACACGTTTCCTGCTTAATGTAGCTGCTCTGCCATGACATTGCCCTCACCTACACAGATGTCAATCAGCACCCTCACCTCTTAGAAGGTCAGGGGTTTGAGTCCCACTCCAGAGACTTCAGCACATAATCTAATCACGGATTCGGGGGTTTTATATATAGAATAGCGGATATCTAGAAGTGAATTACAAGCTGGAAGCTAATCGAGATTCAGGTGGTTTATATGTAGAATAACACACTCGGGAGTGAGTTACAAGCTGGAGTGAGATTTGGGTGGTTTATATATAGAATAACACTTTACAGCCAACGAGGGCCGAAGGGCCTGTGCTACGCTGTTATGTTCTAAGTAGTTTTGAAGTATAGTCACTGTTGTAATGTAGGAACCAAGGCAGCCAATTTGTGCACAGCAAGCTCCCATAAACAGCAATGCAGTGATAATGACCAGGTAATCTGTTTTTTTAGTTTTGACCAGGACACCGAGGAGATCTCCCCTGATCTGTGAATAGTGGCCGTGGGATCTTTTATATCCACCTGGGAGGACTGACCAGGCCTCCGTTTAACATCTCGGCTGACAAGGCACCTCTGACAGTGCAGCACACCCTCGTTACTGCACTGGGAGGGTCAACCTAGATTTGATACTCGAGTCTCTGGAGAGGAACTTGAATCCACAACCTTCTGAGCCAGAGGTGAGAGCGCACTACCCAGTGAGCATGGCTGACAGAGGATTTGTTGAATCTCACTTGTCCACAACACCAACTGCACGGGAGACTCAGCCTTGATCCTGTGCTCAGAGCTACAGGTTTTGAACCTGGGACAGCAATGCTACCAATCCTAAATAATTTGTTTTAACGCATTCTACAGAGGGTGACTTATTTTTTAAAATTTATTTCGAGATACAGCACTGAAACAGGCCCTTCGGCCCACCGAGTCTGTGCCGACCAACAACCATCCATTTATACTAATCCTACACTAATCCCATATTCCTACCACATCCCCATCTGTCCCTATATCCCCCTACCACCTACCTATACTAGGGGCAATTTACAATGGCCAATTTACCTATCAACCTGCATGTCTTTGGCTGTGGGAGGAAACCGGAGCACCCGGCGAAAACCCACACAGTCACAGGGAGAACTTGCAAACTCTGCACAGGCAGTACCCAGAATTGAACCCGGGTCCCTGTAGCTGTGAGGCTGCGGTGCTAACCACTGCGCCACTGTGCAGATGGACTTGATCCACCTGACTGGCAGCACTGAAAACCAGCCGGGTGACTTAAACCCCAATGTCCAGGTGGCATCCATTTTAACTGGCTCTTCCCAGACAATGGAGAAGGATACAGCCTCAAACTGTGTGAGTCCTTTAAATATGCAGATCAGGGACTGATGTCATGGGGGTCGCTGACTGCTATTTGAACTCTGACCTGATCAGAGCGGGAACAGGCTCCATGACCAGAAGCAGCAGTTTAAAGCGATGCTCCAGGCCGCACAAGGGAAGCTTGGGGGTGTTTTCCCCACTTCCACTAGTGAGCCCCCTCCCACCCCACACCTCTTCTCACAACTGCCTGTTTGACCAAAGTCTCCTGTCGTTTGAGATGCCACTCCCCTCACCCGTCGCCTGTTCCTCACCCACTTCAAGCTGGCTGCTGAGAGGCATATAAACAAGAACCAGGCTTAAAATTGCGCTGACCTCACCCTGTCCAACCCCCAGAATTTCTCAGGCCTCACCTCATTATCCCCTGCCCTTGGATCCCACTCCTAGTTATGTCACTGTATTCTCTGTCTGGCTCTGATAAATGTCACAATTTCTTCAAAGAGATGTCATTTCTGTCCAGGAAGTCTGTTGAATGACAACTTTCTCTGTGCCATTTCTTCCCTCCTCCAAGTAATTAAGAAGCATACGGGATACTTTCCTTTTTGAGCCAAGACATAGAATATAAGGGTGGGGAGGTTCTGCTACAACTGTGCAGAACACTAGTTAGGTCACAGCTAGAGTACTGCATACAGTTCTGGTCAGAAAATTACAGGAATAATGTGATCACAGTGGAAGGGGTACAGAGATTTATGAGGATGTTGCCAGGACTGATGAGTTTTAGCTATGTAGAAAGATTGGATCGGCTAGGGTTGTTTTCCTTGAAACAGAGGAGGCTGTGTTGGATATTTAATTAAGGTGTATAAAATTTGAGGAGCCAAGGCAGAGTGGAGAGGAAGGACCTAATTTCCTTTGCAGAATGGTGACTAACCAGGGGGCATAGATTTAAAGTAATTGGTAAAAGGATAGGGGGAATAGAGAAGAAACTTTTTCACCCAGATGGTGGTGGGGGTCTGCAACTTACTGTCTGAAACAGTGGTAGAGGCAGAAATCCTCATTGCATTTCGAATATACTTGGATAGGCACTTGAAGTGCTGTAACCTATGGGGCTATGGACAAAGAGCGGGAAAGTGGGATTAGGCTGGCTAGCTCTTTTTCAGAAGGCACAGAGACAATAAGGCAAATAACCCGAACCATATATTTCTGATTCTATGAGTCGCCATAAGACCAGTTTTAGTGCACAGGAAAGAGATGTACATTTCTATAGCGCCCGTCACAACCTCAGGACATCCTGAAGTGCTTTATAGCCAATGAAATGCTTCTTGAAGTAAAGTCACGGTTGCACAGTAGGAAACGCAGCAGCCAATTTGTGTATAAAGCAAGACCCCATAACCACCAAAGTGATAATGACCGGATAATCTCTACGTGCTGATGTTTGGAGGATAAATATTGGCCCCAGGACACCTAGGAGAATTCCCCTGCTCTTCTTTGAAGTAGTGGCCATGTGATCTTTTACATCCACCCAAGAGGGGGCCTCGATCCGGAAGAAGGCAAATCTTAACAGTGCAGCACTGCGAGTGCTGGCCTAGATTATGTGCTCAAATCTCTGGAGTGGGGATTAAAGCTATGACTTCTGTCACAGACCCACTGAAGTACATTGACCACCCCCCCCCCCCCCCCCAACTGAGCACTGAGTACTGCCAGGGGGAGGGGAAATCAGAGTTAAGTTCGATCCTAAAGTTCATGCATCCTCTTCAGCAGGGATCAGCAAATAGGAGTGGGTATCCTGTATGAAGATTTTTCTCCCTCTCTTTCTAGCTGTGTGTCCCGTTATGCTGCCTGAACCCCTCTCATTAACCTCCCCCGAACATAGTGTAGTGTTCCTCTGGCTCTTTCTGATTTTTGCAGATCTGTATCACAACAGGAAGATCTGCTTAACCCTGTCCCCCCACTGCTGCTGGGCTGCTCTCAGACATATTTAAACATTGCAAAAGGACCATTATTAAATATGGAAAGACTGAAGCTAGGATGCGATGTACAGGTTACCCAGAGGGTTTGCAGGCATGGTTTTATTGACAATATTTACACATGCAGGAACTGGAGAACATACAAAGACACG
Organism: Heterodontus francisci; assembly: GCF_036365525.1. Taxonomy (NCBI): domain Eukaryota; kingdom Metazoa; phylum Chordata; class Chondrichthyes; order Heterodontiformes; family Heterodontidae; genus Heterodontus; species Heterodontus francisci. The sequence goes on from NC_090418.1 coordinate 4,439,803, forward strand.
TGAACTATCAGAGCAGAAAATCAGATGTGTATTTAACAGGTAATAAAATAAATTGTACAATTGCATAACTCAAAAATGAAGCACGATGCCACAGTGATTTACCAGAGCTGTGTAGAAGAATGAAAAATACAAATAAAATAACTTTCTAACAAAAAAGCTAGTGTTTTTTAAAAATTGGAATGAAGTTCTGATCATGTGAGGGGGGAAAAGGAAAGATGCTGAACACATAAAGGGAAAATAAAACAGAATGAGAGAATAACTGAGTGAAAGGGAAAAAGAGAATGAAAGAAAAACAATGAGAAAGTGGAGCACAAAAAAGAAAATGAGTGTGATAGAAACTGTGGAAAAAAAAAAGGATTGAGAATGGGAGAAAAACATGCAAGAGAAAGGAAACTAGCAAAGACAAAGAGTGGGGGAACATGTGAGGGACAGAATGGAGAGAAACGCAGACAGGGCAAAACAAAGTCAGAGTGTGCATGAGAAAACAAATAGAATCGTAGAATAATATAGCACAGAAGGAGGCCATTCAGCCCGAAGAGTCTATGCTGCCTCATTCTAAGATGTGGGGAAGAATCTTCCCAGGATCAACTTCAGATCTGCCAAGGACATCTACTTGGTGCAGCAGTGATGGACATGGCCTCAAGTCTTCACACTTCCCTTCATTGTTATGGGTGGCATTTCACTTTTCATCGAGGTTGCTATTGGGGTGAGATGATCACTTGAGCTTTGCCCGGCGGCGATTGGAAATTTTGTCCTCCCTCGTTGATCCACCATTTAAATTCCACTTCCTTAAAATGTTTCGTTTGCACCACTGGAATTGATACATTCCCTACATTGGCCCAGATCTGCGCCTGTTATTAATGAAGCAAACTGGGCCAGGAATTGTCAGCACTGCTAACACGCTCAGGATGGGCTGCAATTAACACCTTCTGTGAACCTCTCAGATATGAGTTGCTCAGTGGAGGGAAACCACTTGGGCCTTCTTGTTTCTACACTATCTAACTGAACGGGTCATGACGACAGTCACCTCTCTGGTAATGACAAAAACTAATGCCCTTCCACTTCCTAGTGCTTCAAGCCCTTGGAGACTAGTGGGAACCTGGTCAAACTTGCCGAAAGTGTAGCTGACGTACTGGAGTCAGTGCGAATAAACTTGGGGGCGCGTCACCTAAATGACTGAATTAGAATTAGAACATTACAGCGCAGTACAGGCCCTTCGGCCCTCGATGTTGCGCCGACCTGTGAAACCATCTGACCTACACTATTCCATTTTCATCCATATGTCTATCCAATGACCACTTAAATGCCCTTAAAGTTGGCGAGTCTACTACTGTTGCAGGCAGGGCATTCCACGCCCCTACTACTCTCTGAGTAAAGAAACTACCTCTGACATCTGTCCTATATCTTTCACCCCTCAACTTAAAGCTATGTCCCCTCGTGTTTGCCATCACCATCCGAGGAAAAAGACTCTCACTATCCACCCTATCTAACCCTCTGATTATCTTATATGTCTCTATTAAGTCACCTCTCCTCCTCCTTCTCTCTAACGAAAACAACCTCAAGTCCCTCAGCCTTTCCTCGTAAGACTGAGTGGAGGCACAATACTGAAATATATAAACCCAGAAGGTTCCACGTTGGATTCGGAATTGGTGCTGACCAGAAAGAAAGACGTGCATTTCTGTAGCATCTTTCACATCCGCAGATTGTCCCAAAACACAGCACTGCCAATTAATTACTTTATGAAGTGTAGTGCAGTTGTAGGAAATGTGACAGCCAGTTTGTGCACAGCAAGCTCCCACAAACAGCTATGAGATACTGAGTAGACAATCTTTTTAGTGATGTTGTTTGAGGGATAAATATTGGCCAGAACAATGGGGAGAACTTCCCCTGCTCTTCAAAATAGTAGCAGTGGGAGCTTTTATGTCTGCAGATGGGGCCTCAGTTTAACATCTCATCTGAAAGATGGTGCTTCAAACAGTGCTGCATTCCCACAGTACTGCACCGGGCGTGCTGGCCTGGATTTTCAGCTCAAGGCTTGGAAACGGGGCAAGAAGTCACAACCTACTAACAATATCTATGCTTCAAAAAGTGATTCATTGATTGTGAAGCACTTTAAGATGCTACAGAATTACACATTCATTATTTCTTCCTCGCATCCTCTCCTCACTGGCTTCCCAAGAGAAACTTCAAACCATTCAGAAGCCGAAATACTAGCTGGACGAATTGCCACAACATCCATCATCGCTGCCCACTCAATTCACCCTGTCTTTGCATTATCAACAAATCCTTGTCCTTTTTCGGGTCCCTCTGCACACCGTCTTGATTTGTCTCCAGCTCCACATTGCAATCTAGCTGTCTGCCACTGCAACCCAAGAACCAACCAGGAGTTTCTGGAGCCTGCTCTGTCATTCAATTCGAACATGGCTGATTTGCAGCTCAACCCTATTTACCCACCTTTGCTCCACATCCCGCAACACCCTTACCGAATAAAAAATCAATCGATCTCGGTCTGGGACGCTCCAACTGAATGCCAGCCTCAACAGCTTTTTGGGGGCGCGAGAGTTTCAAATTTCCAGTACCCTTTGCGTGAAGAAGTGCTTCCTGACATCAATCCTCAACAGCCTGGCTCTAATTTTAAAGTTATGTTCCCTCATTCTTGATTCCCCACTAGAGGAAATAGTTTCTCTGTTTCTACCCTATCAAATGTCTTTAGAATTTTAAACATCCTGACCGATCGTCCCATCATCTCTGAACCTCAACAGATTACAAGCCAACATCGAACTGCCCTGCTGCACTTCTCCCCCTCCAGCTCCACAGCCTTGCACTCTTGGCTTCCTTTCCTATCCTTCCCCCACACTACCCCCTAGTGACAACTGTCCTCAATTTCCACCCGCTGTTTGAATTCATGTCGATCTTCTTGTAACATTGTAGTTAGGCCAAAGCATCACGTCATTGAGAGTTTTTGGTCTTTTTGCCACATCTGCCCCATAGTTGAAGGGGAAACGTTACCAAGTGGGGAATCATAAGCACTAGCCCGCATCCTGCCTTGATCCGGTGGGATCTCCCTATGCATGCTTTCTCCTTTCAGTAAAACAACCATGAATTACTCATTTCTTAGCTGCTGCTGTTCCTTTACTAGCGCAATGGTGCATTCTTATTTTGCATCTTAACCTCTCCAACCAGCCCCCCTCCCTTGATTGACACCCCATCCACAAACATTCACTCCCTCCACCACCGACGCACAGTGTTAGCAGTGTGTACCATCTACAAGATGCATTGCAGCAATGCACCAAGGCTCCTTAGCACCTTCCAAACCCGCGACCTCTACCAACGAGAAGGACAAGGGCAGCAAATGCATGGGAACATCACCACCTGCACGTTCCTCTCCAAGTCATACACCATCCTGACTTGGAATTATATCGCCCCTGACTTGGAATTATATCACCGTTCCTTCACTGTCACTGGGTCAAAATCCTGGAACTCCCTTTGGGCGGCACAGTGGTTAGCACCGCAAACTCACAGCTCCAGCGACCCAGGTTCAATTCTGAGTACTGCCTGTGTGGAGTTTGCAAGTTCTCCCTGTGTCTGTGTGGGTTTTCTCCGGGTGCTCCAGTTTCCTCCCACAGCCAAAAGACTTGCAGGTTGGTAGGTAAATTGGCCATTATAAATTGCCCCTAGTATAGGTAGGTGGTAGGGAAATATAGGAACAGGTGGGGATGTGGTAGGAATATGGGATTAGTGTAGGATTAGTATAAAATGGGTGGTTGATGGTCGGCACAGACTCGGTGGGCCAAAGGGCCTGTTTCAGTGCTGTATCTCTAAACTAAACTAAACTAAACTGTGGGTGTACCGACCCCACATGGACTGCAGCGGTTCAAGAAGGCAACTCACCACCACCTTCTCAAGGGCAATTAGGGATGGACAATAAATGCTGGTCTAGACAGCGACGCCCACATCCAATGAATAAAAAAAATATATAACTTTTAAAATGAAGAACAGATGGGGAAATAATCCAAAGGAGGTCAAACTAAACAGGTCAAGGAAGCTTACCGTACCATTTTCTGCATGGGAATTTTATTGTCCAATTCTTCCCACAGGACAAGCTCAATAATGAAGCTGGATGACTGGGATTTCAACCGCATGTCCCAGTTTTGAATTCCAATCTTGAACTGATACTCATGCTGGGGATTGCCCTATACTGTCTGTGGATACTGGCTGCCGCAGTGGGGGGCGGCGCAGTGGTTAGCACCGCAGTCTCACAGCTCCAGCGACCCGGGTTCAATTCTGGGTACTGCCTGTGTGGAGTTTGCAAGTTCTCCCTGTGTCTGCGTGGGTTCGGGTGCTCCGGTTTCCTCCCACAGCCAAAAGACTTGCAGGTTGACAAGTAAATTGGCCATTATAAATTGCCCCTAGTATAGGTAGGTGGTAGGGAAATATAGGGACAGGTGGGGATCTGGTAGGAATATGGAATTAGTGTAGGATTAGTATAAATGGGTGGTTGATGGTCAGCACAGACTCGGTGGGCCGAAGGGCCTGTTTCAGTGCTGTATCTCTAAACTAAAATTACAATTGTGACTACACTTCTGAACAGGTATTTTATTTGCTATGAAAGCACTTTGGGAAGTTCTGAGGTTGTAAAATCAAGTTCTTACTTCTGTCAGTGAGCATGTGGGAAAGGAATACCAGTGTGTGTGTGTGTGTGTGTGTGTGCAGTCAGTTCACCGCCTGCTCTGAATTCTTCTACTCCATTGTTCATGATCTTTCATACGTCATCCTCCTCGGCCAAGGTGCCTGTGGTCTCGCCCTGTTCGATTGCTACGCATTACCGGTTACCAACGGGTTAGACGTATTTCTGGATTTTCCGTAACATGATCTCCTACCACCCTGCCCCCCACCCCCCCCCCCACCACACTCCTGCCATTCTCACAGCGCCTTACCAGCCAATCAGTACGTGAGCAGAACCTTCACACTTGATTGGCTGGTTTTTGACTCTCAAACAGCCTCTTTACCCCGTCTCTGATATTTTCACAACCAAAGGCTTCAAAGGGTTGTTTCTGAAAGAATGCAATTTTTTTTACTGCAACTCTGATTTTTTCATTGTTAATCCACTTTCCCCTTGTCCTAACATCCTGAAGATGGGATGTTGGGATGAGGAAATTTAGCTCCAAGATTGAATAGTCATTTTGATATACTAAAACAGAGAATGATCTAGAAGCTTAGTTACTCCGTGTCGCTGTCACATTTATTGTGAACTTGTGCTTTGCTGGAGGTTGGGTGCGGACGTCAGTCAGTGAGCTTTGCAGAACCTTTAAATTTGCAAGATTTTCCCGAATATCGTATTAGGCAATAGAACACAGTAATTCAGCTCCGAAGCTGATGAAAAAGAAAGAACTTATATTTCTATAGCATCTTTTATAACTTCAGGAAGTCCCAAAGTGCTTTACACCAATAAAATGCTTTTTGAAGTGTAGTCACTGTTGTAATCTATGAAACGCGGCAACTCAACTTGCATCATGTGACAATGAACAGATAATCTGTTTTTGTGATGTTGGTTGAGGGATAAATAGTAACGAGGACACCGGGGAGAACTCCCCTGTTCTTCAAAATAGTGCCATGGGATCTTTTACATCCACCTGAGAGGGTAGGCAGGGACTGAGTTTAACATTTCAACGGAAAGGTCAGATCTCTGACAGTGCAGCACTCCCTCTGTTCTGCACTGGGAGTGCTGGTCTGCATTATATGCTCAAGTCTCTAGGGTGGGACTTGAACCCATGACATTCTCATGTAAGGTAAGAGTGCTACCCACTGAGTCAATACTGATACCTTAAAACAGAAACCATAGGAGGAAATGGAAGCAATATGAGACCTCAATATTTGCAGAAATTTACAGCACAGAAGATGACTATTCGGCCCATTGCACCTGTGCTAGATTTTTTTCCTAGAACAATGAAAAACCTGTCCCACCACCCTGCTTCCCGATGGTCTTGTATCTTTCTCTGCTTCAACTTTGACCCACTTTTCCTGTAAAAGAATTCAAGGGTCTTCCTGTGGCAAAGCATTCCCTGCTCCAATAACTCGGTGCGTAAAGCAGTTTCTTCTAATCTCACTCCTCACTCTTAGTGACAATTTAAAATTGATGACCCCTCGTCAATGATTCCCCAGTGGAAATAAAATCTTAATTTTAAAAAACTCAATTAAATCTCCTCTTAGCCTTCTATGCTCCATGCATCTCCATTTGTACTGGAGAATTATTTGGCAATTCGGTGGAATCTCTGTCCCTTTAACATCATTTTCATTGCCTCCCAAAATGTATTTAAAGAAAAACTGTGACTAGCTGTTTTCAAGGAAATCTGGTTTGGGAGTTAAATGGATATTGGGATGAATTCTTCGACTGGAATTTTGTTTTTTGAATGATTGGTTTGCTGTGATAAACCATGCACGACAGAAATGAAACATGTTCCTCAGAGCAATATTGTTCTTTTCACTTCTTTCATTGTCATACTAATTTTGGATATTAAAAACCAGTTTCACACACAATGTGCTGCAGTTTATTTTTGATGCAATTTTAACCAGTGGTTAATTTTTTCTGAACCAGTTGTGTGATAGTGGGGCCAAGCTATTAAGTTCAAATACAAACATCTCATGGGATTGAGTCTAATTATGTAATCATTTTTGTAACCAAGTTTCCTGGACAGTATTTCTTAGTCTGACTGGTTCTCTGGGAGTTGATGTGAAGACTTCATACAGTGAGAGGACTTGACAAAATGAAAAAGTACAGTCGCAAGTCAGATAGAAATAGAAGGATAAGACAGATGAATGTGTGGCTGGAAAGATGGTGCAGGAGGGAGGGCTTCAGATTCCTGGGACATTGGGACCGGCTCTGGGGGAGATGGGACCTGTACAGGCTGCAGGGGTTGCACCTGAACAGAACCGGCACTGAGTTCCTTGCGGGACATTTTGCTAGTGCCATTGGGGAGGGTTTAAACTAGTTTGGCAGGGGGATGGGGACCTGAGGGTAGACTCAGTTGGGACAAAATTAATGGATGAGTCTGGAAGACAGAGGAAACAAAGATTAGAAAATAAAAAAAAGAGTTGGGCAGTTCTCAAGGGTATCTATTTCAATGCAAGGAGTATAGCAAATAAAACATGAGCTGAGGGCACAGATAGACACGTGGCAGTATGATATCATAGTTAAAATCCATGTTACAGAAACATGGCTTAAGGAGGGACAGGAATGGCAGCTCAACGTTCCTGGTTACAGGGTTTTCAGATGACATAGGGAGGGGGATAAGAAAGGAGGGGGTGTGGCAATTTTGGTCAAGGAAACTATTACAGCTGTGAGGGATGATATGTTGGAAGGTTCATCAAATGAGGCCGTATGGATTGAGCTAAGGACCAAAAAAAGGGGCAATCACACTGCTGGGAGTGTACAACAGCGCCCCCCCCCCCCCTCCCCCACCAAACAGTCAGAGGGAGATAGAAGAGCAGATATGTAGGCAAATCTCTCAGAAGTACAAGAACAATAGGGCAGTAATAGTTGGGGATTTTAATTACCTTAATATTAACTGGGATAGTTTTAGTGTGAAAGGAATTGAGGGAGCAGAATTCTTGAGGTGCATTCAGGAGAACGTTTTTGCCCAGTATGTAGCAAGTCCAACAAGACAGGGCGCAGTTTTAGACTTAGTTTTAGAAAATGAAGATGGGCAGGTGGAAGGAGTGGCAGTGGGAGAGTATTTTGGTGCTACTGATCATAATTCAGTCAGTTTTAATATTATTATGGAAAAGGACAGAGATAGAACAGGAGTCAATTGGGGCAAGGCCAATTTTACTAAACTGAGGAGTGATTTAACGAAAGTGGGCTGGAAACAGCTACTTGAAGGTGTCAGAACAGTGGGCGGCATTCAAAGGGGAGATTCAAAGGGTTCAGAGTAAAGATGTTCCCACAAAGAAAAAGGGTGACGCAGCCAAATCTAGAGCCCCATGGATGTCAACGAGCCGACAGAGTAAGGCAGAAAAGGAAAGCTTATGTCCAACACCGAGAACTCAATACCACAGAAAGCCGAGAGGAGTATAGAAAGTGGAGGGGTGAAATCAAAAAGGAAATCAGGAAAGCAAAGAGAGGGCATGAAAGAATATTGGAAAGCAAAATCAAGGTGAACCCAAAGATGTTTTATCAATACATTAAGAGTAAGAGGATAACTAAGGAGAGAGTCGGGCCCATAAAAGACCAAAAAGGTAACCTATGTGTAGGGGCGGAAGATATTGGTATGGTTCTTAATGAATACTTTGCAGCTGTCTTCACAAAAGAGGGGGAACGATGCAGATATTGTAGTTAAGGAGGAGGAGTGTGAAGTATTGGATGTGATAAACATAAGGAGAGAGGAAGTATTAATGGGATTAGCATCCTTGAAAGTTGATAAATCACCAGGGCTGGATGAAATGTACCCTAGGCTGTTAAAAGAAGCAGGAGAGGAAATAGCAGAGGGTCTGACTATCAGTTTCCAGCTCTCACTGGATACAGGTGTAGTGCTGGAGGATTGGAGAACTGCTAATGTTGTACCTCTGTTTAAAAAGGGAGTGAAGGACAGACTGAATAATTATAGGCCAGTCAGTCTAACCTCAGTAGTGGGCAAATTATTGGAATCTATTCTGAGACAGGATTAAACTGTCACTTGGAAAGGAACAGGTTAATCAAGGATAGTCAGCATGGATTTGTTAAGGGAAGATCTTGTCTGACTAAGTTGATCGAATTTTTTGAAGAAGTAACAAGGAGGATTGATGAGGGTAGTGCAGTTGATGTGGTCTACATGGATTTTAGCAAGGCTTTTGACAAGGTCCCACATGGCAAACTGGTTAAAAAAATAAAATCCCATGGGATCCAGGGAAATAAGTTCCGAAGAAGGGTCACTGACCCGAAACATTAACTCTGCTTCTCTTTTCACAGATGCTGCCAGACCTGCTGAGTGGTTCCAGCATTTCTTGTTTTTATTTCATTCAAAGGGAGTCTGGATATGCCGTAAGCTGCAGAGTTATGGACCAAATGCTGGAAGGTGGGATGAGAATAGGTGGATTGTTTCTCGGCCAGCACAGACATGATGGGTCAAGTGACCTCCTTCTGTGCCTTAAACTTTCTATGATTCTATAGCAAGACTTGGAGAGGCCAGAGAAGCTGGCAATGTTCTCTTTAGAGCCGAGAAGGTTAATGAAGGACTTTGATAAGAGTAGATGGGGAGTTACTGTTTCCATCGGCAGGTGGGTTGAGAACAAGAGGACACAGATTTAAAGTAATTGACTAAAGAGCCAGAGGGGGAAATGAGAATTTTTTTTACACTCAGCAAGTTGTTGTGATCTGGAATGTGCTGCTGAAGGGCAGTGGAAGCAGATTCAATAGTAACTTTCAAAAGGGGAATTACATAAAATACTTGAAGGAAAAAGCTGCAGGGCTGTGGGGAAAAAGCAGGTGTGTGAGACTACGTGTATCGCTTTTTCAAAGGGCTCGTAAAGGCATGATGGGTCGAATGGCCTCCTTTTGAGCTCTCAGATTCTATGAATTATTTCAGAGCAGCAGTCATGACTACTTATTATGTTCAATGTTGGCATTAGAGTGGTATTTGGGTTGGGGGAGTATTTAGTTGTCACTCCCTTCACTGACACTCCCACGATCTTTAACATAAATGAGTCAGCAGGTCAGAAAACCGCATTTCAACGGGGTCCACAAGCCCCACCATTGGACCTCCAGCTAAAACCAAAGGAGAGCAGCTGTACAACTGGCCTATTGGAGAAGCAGCTCTGCGGGAAATTCCTATTTTCCAAGCCAATCACCTTCTGATTCTCTGAGGTAGCCGCAGCATTTGGTGCCAAAGTGTGTTGAATTGGGCCAACACTATGCCAACACATTTCACGGTGAACTCTGACAGAGGAGAGAGAGAGCCCGGCACTGACTGACACACAGATGTGCAAGGCAGACAGTAGGGAGGTGAAGATAACACCCATGTGTTCACAATTTCCCAACAAGCCTTGTCAGATGGGTGAGGTTTGGTACTGAGAGTGGCGTTGCTAGAGGTTATCTGTGAGTGTGAAACCTCTTAAGCAGCAAAGTAACTTGGAGATACAACGATGCCTAGTTGAAGGCCAAAGTCTCGTGGGAGCAGGGATAAGTTAATCTTTTAATGAACAACACTGAGAAACAGCTCAGTCCCTCAGGGCCCAAACTGCAACCGAGTTAAGGACACATTTCAAGGTTTCAGGCAAATGGGCTATAGTAACACATGATAGAACTATTTTAATGTAGCACCCGTTTGAAGATTAATCAAGCTGTAGCTGTTTAACAAGGAAGCAACAAAGGCAGTTTCAAAATTAAATAACACGAGTTCAGCCAAGATTTGAGGGTATGTTACGCATGTTCGCAGGTTAAAAAATGTGCTATAAGTTTAACAGGAGTTTTCTGGTGGTTTGATTTTATAAAACAACTCAACTTCTTAAAACTTACTTTTTTTTTAATATGCTGTGAACAGACATATAGTATTTGAAGGCTGGGTACTTCCCACCCTCTTTACCCTGCCTAAGGCTGGGGAAGACACTAGCAGTCTGTTGTACCTCAGCTCCTTCTGGGTAACTCGACGAGCAAGGCAAAGGATTAGATCACAAACCAGGCCTGTGATTTAACATCAAAGTCCCTCTTTTCAGCTTTGGCTCCCCACCATCCACCCCCTACTCCAGCACACTAGTCCCAGCTAGGAAAGTGAGCCTAGACCCAGGCTGTGGGGAGCGAGTGGGAGCCTTGCTCCCTCTGGCTACAGAGTTGAGAAGTGATCTCCCAGCTACAAGGGCCAATAATTTGGGTGAAATGTTTCTCTTTTATGTGGACCTTCTGCCCACAATGTGACTCCCAATGGCCTGCCCTTGTTTTTGTTCGCTGGGAGCAGCACTGAAACTCCAGGAGCGGGGCTCGATTTTAGTCTGGTGTGGCAGGTCCAAGAGGCTGCAGCCATCTTAGTACAGCTGGTGAGCGGCTCACCAAACAGACAGGGCCAGAGGTGGAAGAGAGGGAGAGGGATGTTGAGGGGAGGGGGAATGCAAAAAAGGAACCAGAGTATTTTTGCGGGGGCGGAAACATAAAAGAATATTTAGGCCTGTTTCGGGAGTGACCTGCTGCCCTTTAAAGGACCATTGGTCAGGCTGCTCATCACCAGGGACCGATAAGGTGGGGCAGGCGCATGCAGGGCCCGCCTACTCGTCCATGAAAACCTCCTCCTGGGCCCTACATTGAAATAATTCCCTCACCTCTTTCGGACGGGAAGGGTGTTCACCCATTGCAAAGGTCTCTGGAAAATCCAGTTAGGCAGGCCCCGGGAATTTTAATTTTTAAATTTTACGTTTGCCTAATGTCCTGTTCCATGTATAATCAGGGCGGTAGGCTTACAAAAATCGCCCCACTCCCCACCCCACCTAGCCCTTCAAACTCAACTCATCATTTCATAGTCAGGCAGGCCAACAAAGGCCAAGGAGTGCAGGAAGATCTGAATTGCCCCCGATATGTAATTCTTTTGGCAAACTCCTGATAAACAGTCCCCTTTTCCTCCCTGAACTTTGCAGTGGTCTACATGGGTGCATGTTATGTGTCTCAGGGCATCTTTTTGCTTAGTGGACAAAAAAGCAGAGAAGGGTAAATAAAACAACATAGAAACTGTTCCCCTTACAACTAGGTGTCCCGTTGCTAGAAAGTTCTCCATCACATGCTAAAATAAAAAGGGAACAATGATTAAATTAACTCAAAATGTAAAATTAAAACAACTTATATAATTAGGATAAATAAATAAAGATTTTTAAGTTGCAGGAATGCCTTCCCATCATCTGTCCCTTTTGCATCCAATTTTTTAGCCCTCTCCCCCACAAAAGGTGGTGGTTTGTTACCAAGGGCAACCCTCTCTACCCCCCCCACCCCCGACAAACTTCTGGTACCATTCTTCATGTGTGAACAAGGAGTGCCATTGAACTGTTAGGACGTGCAGAGCATCCTGTTCCATCCTGTCCTCATCCCACACATCCACACACACCCCTGCCCACACTTGCCAGCTAAGTTCCCTCTGCCCTGATCTGAGGGCACTGAGGCTCACCACCTGCTGGTCTGGCTGAGGGTGCAAAGCTCGACAAGAAGTCGAGCCCGGGGAACCTTCCTGCCCAGTGAAGGATCAGTTTCTACAGCAGGTAAGCTATGTGCAGAAGCAACAACTGGTCCTGAAAGGGGCAGCAATACTAGTCTGTGCCATTATTAAATCAAACAGAAGCCAATCCCCTGTAGCTTTAAATGTTGTGTGAATAACAGAGTGATACAACAACGCTCTCCTCCCCTTCCCTAAGGCTTGCTGAAGTACAGTTACAAAGTATGTTCAGGTGAGACAGCTTGTAGGTTGAGGATCCCCACTTTGTGAACCACCCTGTGGATATACAGACAAAGCTGTACATTATAAATATTCACAGTTCATGTTATAAACGAATGCCCGTCCGGTCATAGAGTGCAACAGCAAGGAGGTTACACTAAACCTTTCTCAATCAAAGATTCAGCCTCAGCTGCAGTATTGCCCCAGTCCGGGTGCCACACTTCAGGAAGGATATCAAGGCCTGAGAAGGTGCAAAGTTTTATCAGAATGATACCAGAGATGAGCAAACTTCAGACATGGGAGACTGGAGAATCTGGGTTTGTTCACCTTAGAGCAGAGAAGGTTAAGGGGAGATTTAATTGAGGCGTTCAAAATGATGAGGAGTTTTGATAGAGTGGATAAGGAGAAACTGTTTCCTGTGGCAGGAGGGTCGATAACCAGAGGGACACAGATTTAAGGTCATTGGCAAATGAATCAGGGGAGAATTTTATTTTAATGCAATGCGTTCTGATGATTTGGCTGATAGGGTGGTGGAAGCAGATAATGTAGTAACTTTCAAAAGGAAATTAGATGAATACTTAAAATGGGGGTAAGAAACTTGCAGAGCTGTGGGGAAAGAGCAGGGGAGTGGGATTAATTGGATAGCTCTTTCAAAGAGCCAGCACAGACACAATGGGCCGAATGGCCTCCTTCTTTGCTGTATCATTCTAGTCATGAAGAATGGTACCATCAACCAAATGGTGCGAGCACTCCAATCCTATTGTGGTAACACCCAACTCCACAACCCTACTAGGTAAATTCTAGGCTCCCAGAACCATAGAAAAATTACAGCACAGAAGGAGGCCATTCAGCCTGTCGTTTCTATGCCTACCGAGAAAACTAGCCGCCCAATCTAATTCCACCTTCCAGCACCTGGTCCATAGCCTTGCAGGTTACAACACCTCAGGTGAATCCCATTGAAGTAAACCCCAGGCTCCTGATCAGCTCTCAGTCCCAAACTACTATTTGAGCACAGGGGGACATTGGGCCCACTCTCGGCTCACAGAGATAGCCCAGGACGGGCGGACGGGTAGGCGGGCACGGTACGAGTCTACCCACCGGAGCGGACTCAGCACCCTGAGGGACAGAACAGCGGGTGGAGAACATCAATAAAACTTAGTGAATTGCTAGGTTTTTCGCACCGATTAGAACCTGTTTGCACCAAGGAGGGTAAGACATTACCTGTGGCATTGAGGAGCTTGGGGAGGAACTGGTTCCAGAAGGCACACATCTGAACACGTAGGCCGTTATTGACCTTGATGGACTCCACATTGAGGTCAATGAACTTCTGCTCACTGGTGGTGAAGGGTGGCCATTTTCTTTTTTGTGTGTGAGGCTCATTTGGGTTTCTGCAGAGGGAGATAAAGAACACAAATCAGATACTTGTTGGACGGACCTTCAGGTATTGTACTTAAGATGCAGGCACCTAATGGGATAGGATCACAGGAACAGGTGGAGGCCACTCAGCCCCTTGAGCTTGTTCCACCATTCTATCAGATCATGTCCGATCTGCAACACAATCCCATTTTTCCGCCTTTGCTCCAAATCGCTCGATATCCTTGCCTATCAAAAATCTATCAATCTCAGTCGCTAAAGTGCCAACTGATCGACAACATCCATGGCTCTTTAAGTGCGAGTTCTAGATTTCCACTACCCTTTGAGTGGAAAAATCCTTCCTGATTTCACTCCTAAATGCTGCAGCTCTAATTTTAAGATTGCACCCCCTCTTGTTTTCCACTCCCCACATCAGAGGAAATAATTTCTCCGTATTTACCCTATCAAATCCCTTTATCATTTTAAACACCTCGATCAACTCACCCCTCAAACCTCCAGGGAATACAAGCCAAGTTTAGGCAACCTGCCCTCATAATTTATCCCTCTAAGCCTTGGTATTGTGGCCCAGCAGCCTGGGTGTGGCTTTGTTACAATCATGTACAGAGGCAGAGAGAGATTTCACCCCAGTCTGTTAACCAATTGTTAAAATTAGCACTTACTTACTGTAAAAGTATGGCTCGATTCTGGTGGAGTGTAGACCCCATATTCAACTGAACTGAGTCCACCTCAAACTTATTTCACCTTCATATCTGACCAATAAGAGCCTTTCCTTGAGTCGACCTGGGGTTTAATGTGAAGCTGATCTTACTAAGGCTGCTGGTTATGTTACAGGACTGGGAATTTAGAAGCCTGGAATAATAGTCTGGAGAATAAAAGTCCTCCCACCGTAGCAGTTGAGAATTCTAAATCAGTTATTTAAAATAATCTGGAACTTAAAAAAAAGGCTCGACTATAGCTGTGGCTCAGTGGGTGACACACTTGCCTCCATATCAGAAGGCTATTGGTTCAAATCCCACTCCAGAAAGTTGTGTGCATACTCCAGTATGACCTTCCTAGTGCTGCACTATCAGAGGCTCTGTCTTTAGGATGCGACATTAAACCAATATGTCTGCTTTCTCAGGTGGATGCAAAAGATTCTTCTGCACTAACTGAAGATGCATAGAGGAGTTCTCCCCAGTGTCCTGGCCCAATATTCATCCCTCAACCAACATCATTAAAAACAGATTATCTGGTTATTTATCAAAGTGCTGTTTGTGGGAGCTTGCTGTGCATAAGAATTGGCTGCTGCATTACAATAGTGACTGTACTTCACTGACTGTAAAGCACTTGCGGGCATCCCAAAGTCATGAAATGCACTACAGAAATGCAATTCTTCCTAAAAGAAAATGGCATCTGTTCTGTGAATTTCTGCCTAGTTTTATTCTTACCCAGTTCTCGCGAATGTTGACCAGTAGTGCATTATCTTTCTGCTCAACATCTTCTCCTCCTCTGTGTAGTTTAGTTGCTGCTCCAGAGGCAACCCAAAGACAAATTCAATCTCATAGCCGTGGATAACTCCCATCCACTCTGGCCAAGCCAAGTTGGAGGCTCGATGATTGAAGAAATACACGTAGATACCGTTGCCAAATTCTGAGTACTTGTAGGCAAAGTGCATCAAGGGGCAGACGACGTTGTGGTCTCCGACAATGTCAGCTATCGCGTCTCTGTTCTTTATGCCATTGTGCTCATCCATCCAGTCCGTGTACTGAAGGGCAACAGCTTCCAGCCCCAAGTTGCTGGCATGAGGGACACTTAGCTTGACCCCTGCCATGAAGTCTTCACGAGTAATGATGCTTTCCGAGTCCTTGCTGAAGCCTGGGGCTCCATATACGAGGAAGTAGGAACCTTCATCCTTGTTGACTCCCAGCAAGACCTGAGTTTTCTTGAAGCTGCCAGAGTTCAGCATGGAGTCCAGGGAGTCTGGGAAGAAGTCCCCATCGATGATTGGAACAAATGAAAACCGGAAGAGACCGCTGTAGGGAAGGACAGACCACTCCTTGTCAATGAGTTGTTGAGGCTCTTTTGTCCGAAGACAGTCAATTAACTCATCATCGCTGTTGATGTTGCAATTGAGGAGTCTTCCCAATTCAACTGCCCTCCTGCGACCTTCAGCTACAGAGACGGTCGCCCATGGACAATTTGGTGAGCCGCTTTGAAGGATGGCTCTGTTGAAGAGGTCCCTGCTCCCTGGGGAGAGCAGATGCATGCCGATGGAAGCTCCTCCAGCACTTTCACCAAAAATGGTCACCGATTTTGGATTTCCACCAAAGAACTGGATGTTCTCCTGCACCCATTGCAACGCCAGCCTTTGGTCCAGAAGCCCAACATTTCCTGGTGCCTCTTGGTTTCCATGTAGGGCAAGAAACCCAAAAGCGCCAACCCTGTAGTTCATGGAGACCACTACCACCTTCTCAGTGTAAGCAAGGTATTTCCCATTGTACACATCCAATGTCGAAGCTCCACTGTAGAAACCACCTCCATAGACCCACACCATGACAGTTGCATTTTTTGGCCTTGGGGAGGGGACCCACACATTGAGGTACAGACAGTCTTCGCTCATCTCCTTATTTGGGTTCCACATCTCTGAGCCAGGAAATCCAGGGAACTCAGTGTCAACGTATTGCTGACAGTTCTTGGGACAGGAGGAGGCATTCCAGATCCCTGACCATGGCGACTTGGCCTCAGGTTTCTTGAACCTCAAGTTCCCAACGGGAGGTTCGGCGAACGGTATCCCAAGGAAAGCACTGACGTAGCTGGACAGGACAGGCATTCTTGTTCCCAGCACCTTCCCCAACTTAGTGCTGACCAGAAGTTCAGCATGGTGCTGTGAGTGGCAGAGAACTATTAAGAACTGAAGCACACCCAGTGGAGAGGCAACAAGTGTCTTCATTTTTCCTGTGGCTATGATAGAACTGAAAGAAAAAAAATGAGAGAGGAATAAAAATAGTTCCTGACGTTCTGGTCTACAATTAAATCCTTCATACAACAGCAACAGTGTGCATTTATCTCGCACCTACAGTGCAGTAAACTGTCCCAAGGTGCTTCACAGCAGACACAATTTGACACCGAGCCGCATAAGCAGTTATTAGGACAGGTGATTAAAAGCTTAGTCAAAGAGAAGCGTCTTAAAAGAGGAGAGAGAGGAAGAAAGGTTTAGGGAAGGAATTACAGAATTTAAGGCTGAAAATACAGCCACCAAATATGGTGCGAAGGGAGTAGGGAATGTGCAAGAGGCCAGAGTTGGAGGTACGCCGATATTTTGGATGGTTACAGGGCTGGAGGAGGTTACAAAGGTGGAGATAACTCTTCTTTCAATGCCGGATGTGCTGGACTTGTCACCGGTGGTGTTCCAAAATGTAAATGGTGAAACTTGGCAGAATTTCAAAAGCTTTGGTGGCCTCACTGCTAATGGGTCTCGCCAGCTGTCAATGGTTAAGCTGCACACTGGGCCAGATACACATAACCAATTACAGAAGCCCACACCCTTTAATATATCCAGTGAAGTTACCTGAAAGGATGGTTAGAAACAGATACAATGGCAAAGTTCAACAGGGCATTGTATATATACTTGAAAAGGAAAAAAATGACGGGCTATAGGGAAAGAGCAGAAAAGTGGGACGATTTGGATCACTCTTTTAACAGTCAACACAGACATAATGGGCCAAATATTGTGCAGTAAGATCTACATAAATACATATATTTTACCTGGTATATTGAATGTATAATTCATATATATATACTTATACCACATGTGAATATTACCCTACTTTTGCACAAATAACATTATTCATAGATTCAAATATTACAGATAGATATATGATTTGTTAAGGGAAAATAGTGTTTAACTAATTTGACAGAGTTTTTTGATGAGATAACAGAGATTTGGTTGATCTGATGCAGATGGATTTCCAAAATGTATTTGATAAAGTGTCACACAACAGGCTTGTCAGCAGAGTTGCAGCCAATGGAATAATGGGGTTCGTGGCAGCACGGATACAAAGTTGGCTGAGTGACAGGAAACAGAGAGTTGGGGTGAACGGTTGTTTTTTGGACTGAAAGGAAAGTTTACAATGGTATTAGCTCCCCTGCTTTTCTTAATCTATTTTAATGATCTAGGCTTGGGTGTGCAAGGCACAGTTTCAAAACCTGCAGATGACACAAAACTTGGAAGTATTGTGAATTGTGAGGAGGATAGTGATAAACTTTTAAGGAGGACACAGGCACGCTGATGGAGTGAGCAGACATGAGGCAGATGAAATTTAATGTAGAGAAATGTGAAGTGATACATATTGGTAGGAAGAACAAGGAAAGGCGATGCAAAATAAAGGGTACAATTCTAAAGGGGGTGCAGGAGCAGAGGGACCTGGGAGTATATGTGTACAAATCATTGAAGGTGGCAGGGCAGGTTGAGACAGTGGTTAATAACGCATACGGGATCCTGGGCTTTATAACTGGAGGCATAGAGTACAAAAGCAAGGAAGTTATTACGGTGAACCTTTATAAAACACTAGTTCAGTCTCCACTGGAGTATAGTGTTCAATTCTGAGTACCATGCTTTAGGAAGGATGTGAAGGCATTAGAGGGTGTGGAAAAGATTCACGAGAATGGTTTCAGGGATGAGAGACATCAGTTACGTGGATAGATTGGAGAAGCTGGGGCTGTTTTCCTCAGAGAAGAGAACGTTGAGAGGAGATTTGATGGAGGTGTTCAAAATCATGAGGGGTCTAGACAGAGTAGATAGGGAGAAACTATTCCCATTGGTGGAAGGATCGAGAACCAGAGGGCACAGATTTAAGGCGACTGGCAGAAGAATCAATGGGCGAAATGAGGAAAAGCATTTTCATGCAGCAAGTGGTTAGGATCTGGAATGCACTGCCTGAGAGTGCGATGGAGGCAGGTTCAATTCTGACTTTCAAAACAGAATTGGATCTGAACAGAAAAGATTTGCATGGCTATGAGGAAAAAGCTGGGGAGCAGGACTAGCTGAGTTGCCCTTGTAGAAAACCGGCACTGACACGACAGGCCAAGTGGCTTCCTTCTGTGCTGTAACCATTCTATACTTCTATGAAATTGAATTCATAGTTCATAATTTCCATACTTGCATTGGGCTCCAATGGAATAGAAGACAAGGAATAATCAGAAAGCACAGTTCAAGGAGCTCACATTAATACTGCTCACCTGGAACCAATTGCTCGAAGTTCTGTCAGAATAAAGGAGGACTTGGCTCAGTGGTTTGCAAGCAGTCTCACCTCTGAGTCAGAAGCTTGCAGTTTCAAGCCCCACTCCAAAGCATGAATCTAGGCTGGCACTCCTAGTGTAATACTGAGGGAGTGCTGCACAGTTGGTGGTGCCATCTTTTGGATGAGACATTAAACAGAGGCCCCTGCCTTACGTCTACCTGAGAGGGCAAAGATCCCATGGCACTATTTCAATGAACAGCAAGGGAGTTCTCCCAGTGTTCAGGCCATCATTTATTCCCCAGCTAACCCCCAAAACAGATGACTGCTGTTCGTGGGAGCTTGCTATGTGCAAATTGGCCTGTGCATTTCCTACATTACAACAGTGACTACACTTCAAAAGTCCTTAATTGGTTGTAAAGCACTTTGGGACATATTGAGGTTGTGAAAGAGGTTATGCAAAAGAAAGTCTTTCTTTTAGTTATGGAGACCTGGATTAATAATGCAAAGAATGAGTTCAAATCCTGCCAGGGTGGTTTGAGAATTTGAATTCCATTCAAAAATAAAATCTGGTAGCAGTAAAAGTCACCATGAAACTGTTGGGTTTTTGTGACAATCCCTGGTTCATTTATGTCCTTAAGTAAAGGAACCCAACATCCTTATCCAATCAGGTCTATGCGTGACTTCAGTCTCACACTAATGTGTGTGACTACTAACTAACCTCTGAAGTTACCTAGCAAGCGACTTAGTTGTCTCAAAACTGCTACAGAGAAGGCGACTCAGTGCCACTTTCTCGGGGTAATGAGGATTGGGCAATAGATGGCAGTGATGCCCACATCCTGCAAATGAATACGCATGAGGTGAGGCACCTGACTGTCCCATGGACCTCCTAGATTGAGTCAGGAGAGAGGAGTAAACAATGTTTGCTGGTGGGTCATGTAAAGAGCTCTCCTGTGTGTGACATCATGGTGGAATAGCTGGCCTGTCAGTGACCACCGCTTCCCCACCCTCCACTATGTAATGCCAGTTGCCAACAGCATCCATAACATGGCTTATGGAAATAGCTCTGGGTAAATGTATCTTCGGAAAAGTTGACGTGAATCACTTCCAGGAGATATCAAGTTGGCATGCGGGAATAAAATGTGACACCAGAAGTGGAGAGCCAGCTGTTCGCCTTGTAATGGAATAAAAGTACATGTGACAGTGCAGGGAAGGCCCCAGGAAAGGGTAGCTATATATTTACAATCTTCACTGTAAAAAAGAGTGGGGTGAATGTATTGCGCTGTTATCAATGTGACGGAGTCAGTGTTATGTATGGAACAATCTTATCAAACTAAAGCCCAGTCTATTCTGCCCCAGAAATGCGCCTTGACCACAGTGTCAGTCGAGCTCCCCTGGCCGTCCCAGTGAGATGCTTCCACTTGCCCTGTACTCACTCAGTTTAACAGTCAACTGAACTGAATTGACAGCAGATTGTGCCCAATAGTCCAAACCAGCTCCCTTTCACTCCCATTAGATAGAATCCCATTGGACCAAACCCCTTCCCACTCACTCCCATTGTACAGAATCCCAATAGTCCAAACCAGCTCCCTTTCACTCCCATTAGATAGAATCCCATTGGACCAAACCCCTTCCCACTCACTCCCACTGCACAGAATCCCAATAGTCCAAACCAGCTCCCTTTCTCTCCCATTAGATAGAATCCCATTGGACCAAACCCCTTCCCACTCACTCCCATTGTACAGAATCCCCATAGTCCAAACCCGCTCCCTTTCACTCCCATTAGATAGAATCCCAGTGGACCAAACCCCTTCCCACTCACTCCCATTGTACAGAATCCCCATAGTCCAAACCAGCTCCCTTTCACTCCCATTAGATAGAATCCCAGTGGACCAAACCCCTTCCCACTCACTCCCATTGTACAGAATCCCAATAGTCCAAACCCGCTCCCTTTCACTCCCATTAGATAGAATCCCAGTGGACCAAACCCCTTCCCACTCACTCCCATTGTACAGAATCCCCATAGTCCAAACCAGCTCCCTTTCACTCCCATTAGATAGAATCCCATTGGACCAAACCCCTTCCCACTCACTCCCACTGTACAGAATCCCAATAGTCCAAACCAGCTCCCTTTCACTCCCATTAGATAGAATCCCATTGGACCAAACCCCTTCCCACTCACTCCCATTGTACAGAATCCCAATAGTCCAAACCAGCTCCCTTTCACTCCCATTAGATAGAATCCCATTGGACCAAACCCCTTCCCACTCACTCCCACTGTACAGAATCCCAATAGTCCAAACCAGCTCCCTTTCACTCCCATTAGATAGAATCCCAGTGGACCAAACCCCTTCCCACTCACTCCCACTGTACAGAATCCCCATAGTCCAAACCAGCTCCCTTTCACTCCCATTAGATAGAATCCCATTGGACCAAACCCCTTCCCACTCACTCCCACTGTACAGAATCCCAATAGTCCAAACCAGCTCCCTTTCACTCCCATTAGATAGAATCCCATTGGACCAAACCCCTTCCCACTCACTCCCATTGTACAGAATCCCAACAGTCCAAACCAGCTCCCTTTCACTCCCATTAGATAGAATCCCAGTGGACCAAACCCCTTCCCACTCACTCCCACTGTACAGAATCCCAATAGTCCAAACCCGCTCACTTTCACTCCCATTAGATAGAATCCCAGTGGACCAAACCCCTTCCCACTCACTCCCACTGTACAGAATCCCAATAGTCCAAACCCGCTCCCTTTCACTCCCATTAGATAGAATCCCATTGGACCAAACCCCTTCCCACTCACTCCCATTGTACAGAATCCCAATAGTCCAAACCAGCTCCCTTTCACTCCCATTAGATAGAATCCCAGTGGACCAAACCCCTTCCCACTCACTCCCACAGTACAGAATCCCAATAGTCCAAACCCGCTCACTTTCACTCCCATTAGATAGAATCCCAGTGGACCAAACCCCTTCCCACTCACTCCCATTGTACAGAATCCCAATAGTCCAAACCCGCTCCCTTTCACTCCCATTAGATAGAATCCCAGTGGACCAAACCCCTTCCCACTCACTCCCATTGTACAGAATCCCAATAGTCCAAACCAGCTCCCTTTCACTCCCATTAGATAGAATCCCATTGGACCAAACCCCTTCCCACTCACTCCCATTGTACAGAATCCCAATAGTCCAAACCAGCTCCCTTTCACTCCCATTAGATAGAATCCCATTGGACCAAACCCCTTCCCACTCACTCCCACTGTACAGAATCCCAATAGTCCAAACCCGCTCCCTTTCACTCCCATTAGAGAGAATCCCAGTGGACCAAACCCCTTCCCACTCACTCCCACTGCACAGAATCCCCATAGTCCAAACCCGCTCCCTTTCACTCCCATTAGATAGAATCCCAGTGGACCAAACCCCTTCCCACTCACTCCCATTGTACAGAATCCCAATAGTCCAAACCCGCTCACTTTCACTCCCATTAGATAGAATCCCAGTGGACCAAACCCCTTCCCACTCACTCCCATTGTACAGAATCCCAATAGTCCAAACCCGCTCCCTTTCACTCCCATTAGATAGAATCCCAGTGGACCAAACCCCTTCCCACTCACTCCCACTGTACAGTATCCCAATAGTCCAAACCAGCTCCCTTTCACTCCCATTAGATAGAATCCCAGTGGACCAAACCCCTTCCCACTCACTCCCATTGTACAGAATCCCAATAGTCCAAACCCGCTCCCTTTCACTCCCATTAGATAGAATCCCAGTGGACCAAACCCCTTCCCACTCACTCCCATTGTACAGAATCCCAATAGTCCAAACCAGCTCCCTTTCACTCCCATTAGATAGAATCCCATTGGACCAAACCCCTTCCCACTCACTCCCATTGTACAGAATCCCAATAGTCCAAACCAGCTCCCTTTCACTCCCATTAGATAGAATCCCATTGGACCAAACCCCTTCCCACTCACTCCCACTGTACAGAATCCCAATAGTCCAAACCCGCTCCCTTTCACTCCCATTAGAGAGAATCCCAGTGGACCAAACCCCTTCCCACTCACTCCCACTGCACAGAATCCCCATAGTCCAAACCCGCTCCCTTTCACTCCCATTAGATAGAATCCCAGTGGACCAAACCCCTTCCCACTCACTCCCACTGTACAGTATCCCAATAGTCCAAACCAGCTCCCTTTCACTCCCATTAGATAGAATCCCAGTGGACCAAACCCCTTCCCACTCACTCCCACTGTACAGAATCCCCATAGTCCAAACCCGCTCCCTTTCACTCCCATTAGATAGAATCCCAGTGGACCAAACCCCTTCCCACTCACTCCCATTGTACAGAATCCCCACAGTCCAAACCCGCTCCCTTTCACTCCCATTAGATAGAATCCCAGTGGACCAAACCCCTTCCCACTCACTCCCACTGTACAGAATCCCAATAGTCCAAACCCGCTCCCTTTCACTCCCATTAGATAGAATCCCATTGGACCAAACCCCTTCCCACTCACTCCCACTGTACAGAATCCCAATAGTCCAAACCAGCTCCCTTTCACTCCCATTGGACCAAACCCCTTCCCACTCACTCCCATTGTACAGAATCCCAATAGTCCAAACCCGCTCACTTTCACTCCCATTAGATAGAATCCCATTGGACCAAACCCCTTCCCACTCACTCCCACTATACAGAATCCCAATAGTCCAAACCCGCTCCCTTTCACTCCCATTAGATAGAATCCCAGTGGACCAAACCCCTTCCCACTCACTCCCACTGTACAGAATCCCAATAGTCCAAACCCGCTCACTTTCACGCCCATTAGATAGAATCCCATTGGACCAAACCCCTTCCCACTCACTCCCACTGTGCAGAATCCCAATAGTCCAAACCCGCTCACTTTCACTCCCATTAGATAGAATCCCATTGGACCAAACCCCTTCCCACTCACTCCCATTGTACAGAATCCCAATAGTCCAAACCCGCTCTCTTTCACTCCCATTAGATAGAATCCCAGTGGACCAAACCCCTTCCCACTCACTCCCACTGTACAGAATCCCAATAGTCCAAACCAGCTCCCTTTCACTCCCATTAGATAGAATCCCATTGGACCAAACCCCTTCCCACTCACTCCCACTGTACAGAATCCCAATAGTCCAAACCCGCTCACTTTCACTCCCATTAGATAGAATCCCATTGGACCAAACCCCTTCCCACTCACTCCCACTGTACAGAATCCCAATAGTCCAAACCCGCTCCCTTTCACTCCCATTAGATAGAATCCCAGTGGACCAAACCCCTTCCCACTCACTCCCACTGTACAGAATCCCCATAGTCCAAACCCGCTCCCTTTCACTCCCATTAGATAGAATCCCAGTGGACCAAACCCCTTCCCACTCACTCCCATTGTACAGAATCCCAATAGTCCAAACCCGCTCCCTTTCACTCCCATTAGATAGAATCCCAGTGGACCAAACCCCTTCCCACTCACTCCCATTGTACAGAATCCCAATAGTCCAAACCCGCTCTCTTTCACTCCCATTAGATAGAATCCCAGTGGACCAAACCCCTTCCCACTCACTCCCATTGTACAGAATCCCAATAGTCCAAACCCGCTCCCTTTCACTCCCATTAGATAGAATCCCAGTGGACCAAACCCCTTCCCACTCACTCCCATTGTACAGAATCCCAATAGTCCAAACCCGCTCCCTTTCACTCCCATTAGATAGAATCCCAGTGGACCAAACCCCTTCCCACTCACTCCCATTGTACAGAATCCCAATAGTCCAAATCAGCTCCCTTTCACTCCCATTAGATAGAATCCCAGTGGACCAAACCCCTTCCCACTCACTCCCACTGTACAGAATCCCCATAGTCCAAACCCGCTCCCTTTCACTCCCATTAGATAGAATCCCAGTGGACCAAACCCCTTCCCACTCACTCCCACTGTACAGAATCCCAATAGTCCAAACCAGCTCCCTTTCACTCCCATTAGATAGAATCCCAGTGGACCAAACCCCTTCCCACTCACTCCCACTGTACAGAATCCCCATAGTCCAAACCCGCTCCCTTTCACTCCCATTAGATAGAATCCCAGTGGACCAAACCCCTTCCCACTCACTCCCATTGTACAGAATCCCCATAGTCCAAACCCGCTCCCTTTCACTCCCATTAGATAGAATCCCAGTGGACCAAACCCCTTCCCACTCACTCCCACTGGACAGAATCCCAATAGTCCAAACCCGCTCCCTTTCACTCCCATTAGATAGAATCCCAGTGGACCAAACCCCTTCCCACTCACTCCCACTGTACAGAATCCCAATAGTCCAAACCCGCTCACTTTCACTCCCATTAGATAGAATCCCATTGGACCAAACCCCTTCCCACTCACTCCCACTATACAGAATCCCAATAGTCCAAACCCGCTCCCTTTCACTCCCATTAGATAGAATCCCAGTGGACCAAACCACTTCCCACTCACTCCCACTGTACAGAATCCCAATAGTCCAAACCCGCTCCCTTTCACTCCCATTAGATAGAATCCCAGTGGACCAAACCCCTTCCCACTCACTCCCATTGTACAGAATCCCAATAGTCCAAACCAGCTCCCTTTCACTCCCATTAGATAGAATCCCAGTGGACCAAACCCCTTCCCACTCACTCCCACAGTACAGAATCCCAATAGTCCAAACCCGCTCACTTTCACTCCCATTAGATAGAATCCCAGTGGACCAAACCCCTTCCCACTCACTCCCATTGTACAGAATCCCAATAGTCCAAACCCGCTCCCTTTCACTCCCATTAGATAGAATCCCAGTGGACCAAACCCCTTCCCACTCACTCCCATTGTACAGAATCCCAATAGTCCAAACCAGCTCCCTTTCACTCCCATTAGATAGAATCCCAGTGGACCAAACCCCTTCCCACTCACTCCCATTGTACAGAATCCCAATAGTCCAAACCCGCTCACTTTCACTCCCATTAGATAGAATCCCAGTGGACCAAACCCCTTCCCACTCACTCCCATTGTACAGAATCCCAATAGTCCAAACCCGCTCCCTTTCACTCCCATTAGATAGAATCCCAGTGGACCAAACCCCTTCCCACTCACTCCCATTGTACAGAATCCCAATAGTCCAAACCCGCTCCCTTTCACTCCCATTAGATAGAATCCCAGTGGACCAAACCCCTTCCCACTCACTCCCACTGTACAGAATCCCAATAGTCCAAACCAGCTCCCTTTCACTCCCATTAGATAGAATCCCAGTGAACCAAACCCCTTCCCACTCACTCCCACTGTTCAGAATCCCCATAGTCCAAACCCGCTCCCTTTCACTCCCATTAGATAGAATCCCAGTGGACCAAACCCCTTCCCACTCACTCCCATTGTACAGAATCCCCATAGTCCAAACCCGCTCCCTTTCACTCCCATTAGATAGAATCCCAGTGGACCAAACCCCTTCCCACTCACTCCCACTGTACAGAATCCCAATAGTCCAAACCCGCTCCCTTTCACTCCCATTAGATAGAATCCCAGTGGACCAAACCCCTTCCCACTCACTCCCACTGTACAGAATCCCAATAGTCCAAACCCGCTCACTTTCACTCCCATTAGATAGAATCCCATTGGACCAAACCCCTTCCCACTCACTCCCACTATACAGAATCCCAATAGTCCAAACCCGCTCCCTTTCACTCCCATTAGATAGAATCCCAGTGGACCAAACCCCTTCCCACTCACTCCCACTGTACAGAATCCCAATAGTCCAAACCCGCTCACTTTGACGCCCATTAGATAGAATCCCAGTGGACCAAACCCCTTCCCACTCACTCCCATTGTACAGAATCCCAATAGTCCAAACCAGCTCCCTTTCACTCCCATTAGATCGAATCCCAGTGGACCAAACCCCTTCCCACTCACTCCCACTGTACAGAATCCCAATAGTCCAATCCCGCTCACTTTCACTCCCATTAGATAGAATCCCATTGGACCAAACCCCTTCCCACTCACTCCCACTGTACAGAATCCCAATAGTCCAAACCCGCTCACTTTCACTCCCATTAGATAGAATCCCAGTGGACCAAACCCCTTCCCACTCACTCCCACTGTACAGAATCCCAATAGTCCAAACCCGCTCCCTTTCACTCCCATTAGATAGAATCCCAGTGGACCAAACCCCTTCCCACTCACTCCCATTGTACAGAATCCCAATAGTCCAAACCCGCTCCCTTTCACTCCCATTAGATAGAATCCCAGTGGACCAAACCCCTTCCCACTCACTCCCATTGTACAGAATCCCAATAGTCCAAACCCGCTCACTTTCACTCCCATTAGATAGAATCCCATTGGACCAAACCCCCTCAAATCAGTCTCTGGCCAGTATTCACCCCTCAATGACTATCACTAACAACAGATTATCTGGTCATTATCACAATACTGTTTGTGGGAGCTTGCTGTGCGCATACTGACTGCAGCATTTCCTACATTACAACAGTGACTACACTTCAAGATTACTTCATTGGTCCTAGAAGCACTTTGTGGGATGTCTTGAGGTTGTGAAAAGTACAATAAGAATTCTTTCTTTGCAATTTTTGTCTGAAAAACTGTATTTCCGTCACCATATTTTTGTGTAATTTCTCTCCGATTGTGTATTTCTATGCCCATATTTCTATTGAAACCTCTGATAAAAATCACGCTGTAATTACATGCTGCCAGCAGTCGGGGTACTGTAGTCCCTCAGTTTTGCATCTCAGCTACACAGTCTACTACAGAGACACTCCTGTGCTGCAATAAGATCCCCTTTAACAACAACAACTTGCATTTAGATGGCACCTTCAATGAAGTAAAACATCTCAAGGTGCTTTACGGGAGCATAATCAGACTAAATTTGGCACCTGACCATATTAGCAAATATTCGGCCGGATGATAAAACCTTTAGTCAAAGAAGTAGGTTTAAAGGAGCGTTTTTAAAGTAAGAGAAGTAGAGAGGCCTGGGGCCTAGGCAGTTAAAGGCACAGTTGCCAATGGTGGGCAAAAGATATTGGGGATAAACAAAAGGCCAGAATTGGAGGAGCGCAGAGATCGCGGAGGGTTGAGGGGCTGGAGGAGGTTACAGAGATAGGGAGGGGTGAGGCCGTGAAGGGATTTGAAAACAAGGATGAGAATTTTTAAATCAAAGTGTTTTAGGACCGGGTGCCAACGTAAGTCAGCGAACAGAGCAGTGATGGGTGAATAGGACTTGTTGAGAGTCCAGATAAGGGCAGAACAGTTTTTGGATGAGCTAAAGGTAGAAAATAAGAAACTACTCTCTGGGAGGAAGTTGAACCCGATTCAGTTATTCCTCTAACTACGCAGGACCAACTCCAGACCACTGTGACAACCCTTTCATCATCTCCACCTGTGACAACCCAACTCCCTCTAAGACTCCCCTCTGCTTCCAGTTACTGATGCAGCTGCAGTCTTACCCTGGACACCCACTGACCTTCATTTTTTAAGCAAGTAT
This sequence comes from Heterodontus francisci, assembly GCF_036365525.1. NCBI lineage: Eukaryota > Metazoa > Chordata > Chondrichthyes > Heterodontiformes > Heterodontidae > Heterodontus > Heterodontus francisci. Next base: position 4,468,282 of record NC_090418.1, read on the forward strand.
TCGCCTGTGGTGGCTTTCCCAAAGGTCAGCGGAGGTCGGTCTTGACTCACAGGACAGGAGTCCTCCTCTGGCTGCTGATTTGCAAAGATCTCATGAGATGTCGGTCCAGCTCCTCGGTGGGACAGGGGTTGGTTATGGACCATAGCCCAAACCCGGCACCAGGCATCTCCCACCACCTCTGCCTCCGACACGACTAAGCTTTTGGTTGGCTGATGCCTGTCCGGTGCCCGCAAGCTCATCCCAAATGTTCTGAGTGAACTTTGAACCTAATGGATTGCACAATGCGAGATCCAAATGGGGCCAATCTGGTTCTCAGCTGTAAATATCAGGAAAGGCTGACCGGGCCGGGGCTCTGTTCTCCAGAATAGAGAAGACTAAGAGGGTCTTTAAAATTCTGACGGGGTTTGATCGGGTAGATGTAAAGAAAATGTTTCCAATTGCTGGGAGACCAGAAGAAGGAGCCATCAACATAAGACAGTCACTAATAAATCCAATCGGGAATTCAGGAGAAACTTCTTTCCCCAGAGAGTGGTGAGAATGTAGATGCAGCTCAAATTCACTCAAAGATTGTGGGCGAGGACGAGCCAGACTGCTCCGGAGAGCTGAAAATGTTGGGATTTATTGATTTGTTTTGTAACTGAATTAACAAGATAACATCCAGCTCATTGTGTCAGACATTTCACAAATATCTCACAAGTCTTTTCTGGCTGGTTACATATTAAATACGGATTTAATATAAATCAGCATCGAGCTTTAAAAAAAAAACTCCTCCTCCTACACCTTGCCATTGTGCTCCACCACCCAGGAGATTTCACTCTCCCCCCCCATCACCCCCTCCGTCTCCCCCCCACTCCCCACCCATCCTCCCCCGTCCCCACTTCCCCATCACCCCCCCTCCCTCACACTCCCCCCCCCACCCCCGTCCCTCCCACCTGTCCCCCCCCACACACCCCCTTCCCCCCCACTCCCCCTGTCCCCCCTACTCCCATCTCACTCCCCCTGTCCCCCCCACCCCGCCATCCCCACTCCCCCCGCCCCCCACCCTGTCCCCCCACCCCGTCCATCCCCACTCCCACCCCACTCCCCCTGTCCCACCCCACTCCCACCCCATCCCCCCCCTCTCCCCCACTCCCACCCTGCCCCCCCCAACCCCCACCACCCCGCGCCCCCTCCCCCGCTCCCACCCCGTTCCCTCCCTCCCCCACCCCGTGCACAAGCAGCCTTCGAATATTGTGCTTACGTGGCTGTCCCTCATACCTGGGCACATTGTTTAACCATGAGATCGGGGAGGAATGACAGCTCAATCTTCCCCTCATTCGACATCCACCCATTTTCATTTCCCAGCAGAGGATGAGTGGGGGTGGGGGTGAGGGTGGTGGTAGGCAGTGTGGGAGAGAAGGGAAGAACTTGCATTTCTATAGCACCTTTCACAACCTCAAGCTGTCCCAAAATGCTTTACAGCCAATGAAGTACTTTTTGAAGTGTGGTCACTGTTGTAATGTAGGAAACAATTTATACACAGCAAGATCCCACAAAACAGCAATGAGATAACAACCAGATAGTCTGTTTTTTTGATCATGTTGATTGAGGTATCAATATTGGCAACAGAACACCAGGGAGAACTCTCCTACTGTTCTGCGAATAGTGGCAGTGGGATTTTGTACATCGAGCTCAGGGCAAATGGGGCCTTGGTTTAACATCTCATTCAAAATACAGCACACCCAGTAGTGCAGCACTCCTTCGGTACTGCACTGGGAGTGTCAGCCTAGGTTATGTGGAACTCACAACTTCTAACTCAGAGGCAAGAGAGAGTGCTACCCACTAAACCATGGCTGGCATGTAGGTGGAGGACTTATAGTCTTATTTTAAGACTTCTTTAATGTGGAGATGTTTGACCAGGTTCTCCTCTTTGCTGGAACTGCAGAGATGTTAATTATGGGACTGTTTTCAATGACAATGCTAGGAGTCATGACCTCAGGCTGACCTGTGGACTCTCCTGAGCTATGCCAGCTTGGGTGGTTGTGAGGTTTGCTGATGTCCCTGAGGCGCTACCTGTGGTTACAGAGCCCCTGGGTGTGAGAGGGGAACAGAGTGCTCCCACTCTGGGATCCAACACAATGAGCCTGCATGTGTAGGAATAGTCATAAAGTCATACAGCATAGGACAGTGGCGCAGTGGTTAGCATCACAGCTCCAGCGACCCGGGTTCAGTTCTGGGTACTGCCTGTGTGGAGTTTGCAAGTTCTCCCTGTGGCCGCGTGGGTTTTCGCCGGGTGCTCCGGTTTCCTCCCACTGCCAAAGACTTGCAGATTGATAGGTAAATTGGCCATTGTAAATTGCTCCTAGTGCAGGTAGGTGATAGGGAATATGGGATTAATGTCGGAGGGGATGTGGCAGGGAATATGGGATTAATGTAGGGTTAGTATAAATGGGTGGTTGATGGTCAGCACAGACTCAGTGGGCCAAAGGGCCTGTTTCAGTGCTGTATCTCTCTATGACTCTAAAAGAAACAGGCCCTTCAGCCCACTGCATTCATGCTGACCATAATGCCTATCTATACTAATCCAACCTGCCTGCATTAATTCTATATCCCTCTATACCTTGCTCATTGAAGTATGTGTCGAGATGCCTCTTAAATGATGCTACTGTTCCTGCCTCCACCACCACCTCAGGCAGCTCATTCCAGATACTGTTCTTTGTGTGAAAAATTTATCCCTTTGATCCCCTTTAAACCTCCTCCCTCTCACCTTAAATCTATGCCCTCTAGTTTTAGTCACCCCTACCATGGGAAACAGACTCTGGCTATCTACCCTATCTATGCCTCTCATAATTTTATATACCTCTATCATGTCCCCTCTCAGCCTCCTTCGCTCCAGGGAAAACAGACCCAGCCTATCCAATCTCTCTTTATAACTCAAGCCCTCCAAACCAGGCAACATCCTGGTGAATCTTTTCTGCACCCTCTCTAGCTTAATCACGTCTTTCCTGCAGTGCAGTGACCAGAACTGCACACAGTTCGACAAATACGGCCTAACCAATGTTATGTACAACTGTTCCGAAGAAGGGTCACTGACCCGAAACGTTAACTCTGCTTCTCTTTTCACAGATGCTGCCAGACCTGCTGAGTGGTTCCAGCATTTCTTGTTTTTATTTCAGATTTCCAGCATCCGCAGTATTTTGCTTTTATTATGTACAACTTTAACATGACGTCCCAACTCTTGTAGTCAATGCCTCGGTCGATGAAGGCAAGCATGCCATATGCCTTCTTCACCACCCTGTCTACCTGTGTTGCCACTTTCAGGAACTATGTACTTGCACCCTAAGGTCTCTCTGCTCAACAACACTCCCCAGGGCCCTGCCATTCACTGTATATGTCCTGCCCTGGTTTAACTTCCCAAAATGCATCACTTTGCACTTGTCTGCGTTAAATTCCATTTGCCCAATCCCTTGCCCACTTTCCCAGTTTATCTATATCCTGTTGTAATCTTAGACAACCTTCTTCACTGTCCACTATACCACCAATTTTGGTGTCATCTGCAAACTTACTAATCATGCCCCCTACATTCACATCCAAGTCATTATTATATATGACAAACAACAGAGGGCCCAGCACCGATCCTTGCGGTACACCACTGGTGACAGGACTCCAATCTGAAAAACAACCCTCCACTACCACCCTCTGCCTCCTATCACCAAGCCAATTTTGTATCCAATTGGCTAGCTCACCCTGGATCCCATGTGTTCAAACCTTCTGGACCAGCCTACCATGCGGGACCTTGTCAAAGGCCTTGCTAAAGTCCATGCAGACAACGTCCATCGCCCTGCCCTCGTCAATCCTCTTGGTCACCTCCTCAAAAAACTCAATCAAATTCGTGAGACATGATTTCCCACGCACAAAGCCATGCTGACTATCCCTAATCAGACCTTGCCTTTCCAAATGCATATAAATCCTGTCTCTCAGAATCCCTTCCAATAACTTTCCCACCACTGATGTAAGGCTCACCGGCCTGTAGTTCCCTGGCTTATCCCTGCTGCCCTTTTTAAATAAAGGCACAACATTAGCTATCCTCCAGTCTTCCGGTACCTCACCCGTAGCTAACGATGATACAAAAATCTCTGCCAGGGTCCCAGCAATCTCCTCCCTTGCTTCCCACAGCATCCTAGGATACACCTGGTCAGGCCCTGGGGATTTATCCACCTTAATGTGCTTCAAAACCTCCAACACCTCCTCCTTTGTAATGTTGATATGCTCCAGGATATCAGTGTTCCCTCCCTTGAACTCACTAGCTTCCATGACCTTCTCCACAGTAAATACAGACGAGAAGTATTCATTTAAGACCTCGCCCATTTCCTGTGGCTCCACACATAGATTGCCACACTGATCCTTAAGGGGACCTACTCTCTCCCTAGCTATTCTTTTACTCTTAATATACTTATAAAGGAGAATCCTATAAGATTCTATCTTATCTGCCAGGGAAATCTCATGGCCCCTTTTCGCCCTCCTAATTTCCTTCTTAAGTGTAGTCCTACATCCCCTATACTCCTCGAGGGACTCGCTTGATCCCAGCTGCCTATACCTGACATATGCCTCCTTCTTTGTCCTGACCAGACCCTCAATATCCCTCATCAACCAAGGTTCCCTAAACTTGCCAACCTTGTCCTTCCATCTAACCGGAACATACCAGCCCTGAACTCTTCCTATCTCACTTTTAAAAGCCTCCCACTTGTCAGACGTCCCTTTACCTGTAAACAGCCTCTCCCATTCAACTTTTGAGAGCTCCTGTCTGATGCCATCGAAATTAGCCTTCCCCCAATTTAGGACTTTAACCTGAGGACCAGTCCTATCCTTTTCCATAACTATCTTGAAGCTAATAGAGTTATGGTCACTGGTCCCAAAGTGCTCCCCCACTGACACATCAACCACCTGGCCATCCTCATTTCCCAAGAGGAGGTTGAGTGTAGCCTCTTCTCTAGTAGGGACATCCACATACTGCTTCAGAAAACTATCCTGGACACACTTAACAAATTCTTCCCCATCTGATCCCTTAGCACTAAGGCAGTCCCAGTCAATATTAGGGAAGTTAAAATCACCTACTATTAAAACCCTATAATTCCTACACCTATCTGTGATTTCCCTACATATATGCTCCTCCACTTCCCTCTGACTATTGGGGGGCCTATAGTACAATCCCAAAGTGATCACCCCTTTCTTATTTCTAAGTTCTACCCATATGGCCTCGCTGGACATTCCCCCGGGATATCCTCTCTAAGTACTGCCGTGATGTCCTCCCTAATCAATAGTGCAACTCCCCCTCCTCTCTTACCTCCACCTCTGTCACGCCGGAAGGATCGGTACCCTGGAACATTGAGCTGCCAGTCCTGCCCATCCCTCAACCACGTTTCTGTAATAGCTATAATATCACAATCCCATGTACTGATCCATGCTCTGAGTTCATCTGCCTTACCTGTAAGGCTTCTTGCATTAAAGTAAATGCTGTTTAGCCTACCAGACCTTCCACGCTCCATGTCCTGCCGCTGCCCGGCCTGCCTACTGGACTTGCTTGCTTTAACCTCTACATTTGCCTCAACTATCTCATCGGAGAGACTTTGGGTCCCACCCCCCTGCAAGACTAGTTTAAACCCTCCCGAGTAGTACTAGCAAACCTCCCCGCAAGGATATTAGTCCCCTTCCAGTTCAGATGCAACCCGTCCTTCTTATACAGGTCACCTCTGCACCAGAAGAGATCCCAATGATCCAAGTAGCTAAAGTCCTCCCGCCTACACCAGCTTTTCAGCCACGCATTCACTTACCTTATCCTCCTATTCCTATCCTCACTAGCATGTGGCACAGGGAGTAATCCTGAGATTACAAACCTAGAGGTCCTGCTTTTTAACATTCTGCCTAACTCCCTATATTCACTTTGTAGGACCTCATCTCTCTTCCTGCCTAGGCCGTTAGTACCAATATGGACCACGACCTCTGGCTGCTCACCCTCCCCTTTCAGAATGTCCTGCAGCCGCTCCGAGACATCCTTGACCCTCGCACCAGGGAGGCAACATACCATCCTGGAGTCTCATTTGCCGCCACAGAAACGCCTATCTGCACCCCTTAGGATAGAATCCCCTATCACTATCGCTCTTCCACTCCTTTTCCTCCCCTGCTGTGCAGCAGAGCCCTCAGTGGTGCCACAAACTTGGCTGTAGCTGCTTTCCCCTGGGAGGTTATCCCCCCCCCAACAGTATCCAAAGCGGTATATCTGTTTGAGAGGGGGATGGCCGCAGGGGACTCCTGCACTACCTGCCTGCACCTACTACTCTGTCTGGTGGGCACCCATCCCTTTTCTGACTGTGCAGCCATTACCTGCGGTGTGACCACCTCACTAAACGTGCTATCCACGACGTCCTCAACATCGCGGATGCTCCACAGTGAATCCACCCGTAGCTCCAGCTCCGTAATGTGGGTAGCCAGTAGCTGCAGATGGATCCACTTCCTGCACACATGGTCGTCAGGGACACTGGAAGTATCCCTGATTTCCCACATAGCGCAGGAGGAGCAGATCACGGGGCTGAGCTCTCCTGCCATGACTTACCCTTAGATTAATTAGTTACTCCCTGAATTAAAAAGTACTAATTACATTGGGGGGCCTTGTTCTACCCACTCCAATCTAATGTCCTTAATAAGCTACACTGAATAAAAAAAAAACACTTTAGTAGTACTCACCTTATCACCAGAGGTTTTTTTTTTCAACAAAAAAAAACTTTCCCCTCATTTTTTAAGATATTTAAATGCAATAACAGCAGTGACTCACCAACCAATCAGCTTGTTGGGTGAGGATCAGGATTAGGCACTGGCCCGATGTTCTCTCCCACCATGGATGAATAGTCTTACTTGTTGGAGGATGTTGTTCAACTTTTGAAAAGACAGGCAACAACAGGTCAGAGTGGTAACACCGCCCATCCCGAAGCAGCATGGGAGCAGTGAGCATCAAATGGGCAAACCTCACTGAATGCCGTGGGAGTGGGAGTGAACTGAGGGGGTGTGGGAGCCGAGAGGGAGGCAGCTAATCCTTGAGGGGTTTTCGAGCACTAGCCCAAGGTACCTCTGTGGAGCCGGGACAAGCCTGGCAAAAAAAGACAAGAAAGACTTGGCAGCCCTCTCATGCAGCAGCCCTTTAAACACTGCTGGTTGGGTTGCCTACTGGCTGGTACAATGGCAGACACCCGAATTTGCATCTTGATTCCAACAAGAAAAGGGCTTGAGATACCACCAACCTCAGTCTCCAGGCTCATTCATGAAGAACAACGGCTTGGTAATGGTCACCAACTCTGATTAACTATCACATGACCTCCTGCTCCCTCTCCTGCCGTAGGTCACCCGGCATGCCCACCCTCCTGAGGCCCTGTCTTCCCCCGACTCCCACTTTGGGCAGCTCACTTTGTTACCCGATTGGATGATTCGGGACTCTTCGTAAAATAGCCTTCATTGCTGCCCCCGCCCCACTTTCTGACATTTCAATAACTGATGAAGGAAAGTCTTTGAAGAAAATAAAACAAACAAAAAAACCCAGCAATTTTTTGAAAAACCAGATGATTTTTTCCCCTGGGTATTGCTCGCTGCAGTTTCCAGGAAGTTCATCTTTCATTGCTGGAGACGCCAAGATAATCCCAGGAGCGTCGCCATACTACTGAGAATCGTACAGCACAGAAGAGGCCATTCAGCCCATCGTGTCTGTGCCCGCTCTTTGATAGCTGCAAACAAACGTGAATCAACACTCTGTGGAGCGGACCTGAAATCCATGGAAAAATAAACGTACAATCTGGAAAGTGCCAAAGTTCCCGTCCCTCCTACCTGTACAGTGTAGAACATTAACTGGGATTATTAGAGCTAATTGCCCTTTGTTCACTCACACAGAACAACTCATTTATAAATCCAAAGTGATAACAACAACTTGGTTATATAAGCGCTTTAACATGGTAAAACATCGCAAGGCACGTCACAGGAGCAGTAACAGTCAAAGTTGACATCGAGCCATCTAAGGGGAATATTAGGGCAGGTGACCCAAAGCTTGGTCAAAGAGATAGGTTTGAAGGAGAGAGAGGTAGCGAGGCAGAGTGAATTCCAGAGTTTAGGGCCCTAAGAAGCTGAAGGCATGGCTACTGATGGTGGGGCGTAGGGATTTGGGGATGGTTTACAGCCCAGAATTGGAGAAGCAGAGAAACATAGAAACATGGCAAATAGGAGCAGGAGTAGGCCATTCAGCCCTTCGAGCCTGCTCCACCATTCATTATGATCATGGCTGATCATCCAACTCAGTAGCCGTTCCCGCTTTCGCCCCATATCCTTTGATCCATTTAGACCCATCAGAGAAAATCTCGGAGAGTTATCAGGCTGGGGGCATGTAGGGCATAATAGCCTGCTTCTGTGCTCTAAGATTCTATAACTCCATAATGGGACTCAATACAGGATGGACAGTGCTGGGATGTTTGGCACAACGTCTCACTTCTCCAGAGACACGAAACCGTCTGCACTTTCCGCACATTTCTACATGACCGCTGGATGTCCCAAAGCACTTTACAGTGAATGAATTACTTGTGAAGTGCAGTTACTGTTGTAATGTAGAAAATGGAACAAGCTCCCACAAACAGCAATGCGATAATGACAGGATAACCAGTTTCTGTGATGTTGATAGAGGAATAAATATTATTCAGGATACCAGACAGAAATCCCCTGCTCCTCTTCAAAATAGTATCATAGGATCTTTTACATCCATCTGTGAGGACAGACAGGGCCACGGTTTAATGTCTCATCCAAAAGACCTCTGACAGTGCAGCACTCCCTCAGTACTGACCCTCCGACAGTGCAGCACTCCCTCAGTACTGACCCTCCGACAGTGCAGCACTCCCTCAGTACTGACCCTCCAGACAGTGTGGCACTCAGTACTGACCCTCCGACAGTGCAGCACTCCCTCAGTACTGACCCTCCGACAGTGCAGCACTCCCTCAGTACTGACCCTCCAGACAGTGTGGCACTCAGTACTGACCCTCCGACAGTGCAGCACTCCCTCAGTACTGACCCTCCAGACAGTGTGGCACTCAGTACTGACCCTCCGACAGTGCTGCACTCCCTCAGTACTGACCCTCCGACAGTGCGGCACTCCCTCAGTACTGACCCTCCAGACAGTGCAGCACTCCCTCAGTACTGACCCTCCGACAGTGCAGCATTCCCTCAGTACTGACCCTCCGACAGTGCAGCACTCCCTCAGTACTGACCCTCCAGACAGTGTGGCACTCCCTCAGTACTGACCCTCCAGACAGTGTGGCACTTCCTCAGTACTGACCCTCCGACAGTGCAGCACTCCCTCAGTACTGACCCTCCGACAGTGCAGCACTCCCTCAGTACTGACCCTCCAGACAGTGTGGCACTCAGTACTGACCCTCCGACAGTGCAGCACTCCCTCAGTACTGACCCTCCGACAGTGCAGCACTCCCTCAGTACTGACCCTCCGACAGTGCAGCACTCCCTCAGTACTGACCCTCCAGACAGTGTGGCACTCAGTACTGACCCTCCGACAGTGCAGCACTCCCTCAGTACTGACCCTCCGACAGTGCAGCACTCCCTCAGTACTGACCCTCCAGACAGTGTGGCACTCAGTACTGACCCTCCGACAGTGCTGCACTCCCTCAGTACTGACCCTCCGACAGTGCGGCACTCCCTCAGTACTGACCCTCCAGACAGTGCAGCACTCCCTCAGTACTGACCCTCCAACAGTGCAGCATTCCCTCAGTACTGACCCTCCGACAGTGCAGCACTCCCTCAGTACTGACCCTCCAGACAGTGTGGCACTCCCTCAGTACTGACCCTCCAGACAGTGTGGCACTTCCTCAGTACTGACCCTCCGACAGTGCAGCACTCCCTCAGTACTGACCCTCCGACAGTGCAGCACTCCCTCAGTACTGACCCTCCGACAGTGCAGCACTCCCTCAGTACTGACCCTCTGACAGTGCAGCACTCCCTCAGTACTAACCCTCTGACAGTGCAGCACTCCCTCAGTACTGGCCCTCCGACAGTGCAGCACTCCCTCAGTACTGACCCTCCAACAGTGCAGCACTCCCTCAGTACTGACCCTTTGACAGTGCAGCACTCCCTCAGTACTGGCCCTCCGACAGTGCAGCACTCCCTCAGTACTGACCCTCTGACAGTGGAGCACTCCCTCAGTACTGACCCTTTGACAGTGCAGCACTCCCTCAGTACTGGCCCTCCGACAGTGCAGCACTCCCTCAGTACTGACCCTCCAACAGTGCAGCACTCCCTCAGTACTGACCCTTTGACAGTGCAGCACTCCCTCAGTACTGGCCCTCCGACAGTGCAGCACTCCCTCAGTACTGACCCTCTGACAGTGGAGCACTCCCTCAGTACTGACCCTCCGACAGTGGAGCACTCCCTCAGTATTGACCCTCTGACAGTCTACCACTACCTCAGTACTGACCCTCCGACAGTGGAGCACTCCCTCAATACTGACCCTCTGACAGTGCAGCACTACCTCAGTACTGACCCTCCGACAGTGGAGCACTACCTCAGTACTGTGCTTGGAGTATCAGCCTAGATGCTGTGGTCAGGTTTCTGGAGTGGGACTTTAACCCATAATTTTCTGGCTCAGAAGCGAGATTGCTACCCACTGAGTGAAGAACAACACCTTGTGCCTGTATGCAATTATCTGGTGATGAAAGGATCAGTTCAGGCTGCGATGCCACCCATGGTGCAACAGCTTGCTGACAAGCATCATGCCCATTTCCTAGCAGCAGTCTATTCTTCTGAGAGGCCTTTGGGAGAAAACTGGTGTCAAAGTTGTGCAATGCCTGTTGTAAATTATCCCTGAGCTATTCAATCGCAACAGTTTATTCAACAAGTTTAGGGATATGGTTGATGAGGGATATTGAGGGTCAGGACAAAGAAGGAGGCATATGTCAGGTATAGGCAGCTGGGATCGAGCGAGTCCCTTGAGTATAGGGGATGTAGGACTGCACTTAAGAAGGAAATTAGGAGGACAATAAGGGGCCATGAGATTTCCCTGGCAGATAAGAAAAAGGAGAATCCGAAATGATTCTATAAGTATATTAAGAGTAAAAGGGTAACTAAGGAGAGAGTAGGTCTTCCTAAGGATCAGTGTGGTAATCTATGTGTGGAGTCACGGGAAATGGGCGAGATCTTAAATGAAGATTTCTCGTCCGTATTTACCGTGGAGAAGGTCATAGAAGCTAGTGAGTTCAAGGGAGGGAACACCGATATCCTGGAGCATATCAACATTACAAAAGAGGAGGTGTTGGAGGTTTTGAAGCGCATTAAGGTGGATAAATCCCCAGGGCCTGACCAGGTGTATCCTAGGATGTGATGGGAAGCAAGGGAGGAGATTGCTGGTTAGCACCGCAGCCTCACAGCTCCAGCGACCCGGGTTCAGTTCTGGGTACTGCCTGTGTGGAGTTTGCAAGTTCTCCCTGTGATCGCGTGGGTTTCCGCCGGGTGCTCCGGTTTCCTCCCACAGCCAAAGACTTGCAGGTTGATAGGTAAATTGACCGTTGTAAATTGCCCCCAGTGTAGGTAGGTGATAGGAGAATGGTGGGGATGTGGTACGGAATATGGGGTTAATGTGGGATTAGTATAAATGGGTGGTCGGCACAGACTCGGTGGGCCGAAGGGCCTGTTTCAATGCTGTATCTCTAAATAAAAATAAAAAAAATAAACAGGGTTAACCCGAGGGTGATTCTGTTCTCATCAGAAATCTGTACAGGCCACTTCCTGGCAGTGGTTAGTGGCTAGTGATCTGGAGGTGGAATGTCATGGGATTATCCCTCCCTATCCTAGAGGCACTCTGATAGGATTGATGCATTAGCAGAGATTGGCTAAATAAACGCAGACCGCTAATCAAACAGGAGGGGAATGTTCTGAACCTGTGTGAAACGGTGAAACATCACCCTCACCAACCAGTAATGTTCAACGACTGACCATGCCCTCCGGTTGTAAAAAAGGGGCAGTGTGTGTCTTTCAGACGAGATGTTAAACCAAGGCAAGTCTTAAAAAGATTCTTTTCTCTGGAGAAGTGCAGGGGAGTTCTCCCCGATGTCCCGGGTGACTTTTCTCTCTCAAACAACATTACCAAAGAAATACAGGTGGTTGGGACCATTAATCTCATTTGCTGTTTGTGCGATCTTATTGTGTGTGGCATCATTGCCAGGTTTGCCTGTGTAACAACAGTGACTGCACTTCAGATGTATTCTGTAGCCGTGCTGCACTCTGGGATGTCCTGTGAATGTGAAAGGTGCTACTCAAATGCAAAGTCTTTCTGTGTTAACTGGAAGACCCATCCTGAAAGCAGGGAAGAGGGGGTAGGGACACAGCAGAATCCCATTTGAGGCAAATGCTATTATTTATTTCAGTGGGGAGATTTTCTGTTCACTATTTGTAGTGAGTTTGTAAAGATGGTTGTGAACAAAGTGGATGAAATCGATCTTCCGACACAGTGCAAGGTAGGCATCTGATTTAGTATCACTCGTCTTGCACTGCAACCTAATATCGAATTTCATCCCCAGACTGAGGAAATCCCTTCCTACCCCCACCTCAAAATCTCAAAAGGCAGAAAGGGAGGAAGATGATTACAGAATTCTGAAGCACTCCGTGAGAGGAAGATTAATGGGACTTCTGCGACTGGTTCTGAAACAACACTTGCACAATTATATCCTAAACATTACTCATCAGAGTCGTCAGCAGAATAGATGGGAGTTGGCAGACCAACTGATAATATTGGTATTCAATAAGAGGCAAGCAGTCCCTGCTATTTTACTCAGTTTGCCTTTCTTGGTGGCTGTTTCGCTTATGCTGGGATACCATTACCATACCCATTAAGACAAGCTAGCCATGGAGTATCAGCAGCCTATTCGACTGCAGGGGGCACAATTAAAAAAATGTTTTATAAGAGCCCATGCAGTTGGTGGGTTAGACGCTGGACTCTCACCTCAGATCACTAAGTCGAAGAAGAACAGGGGAGTTCTCCCTGACATCATAGTCGATATTCATCCCTCAGCCAACAATAACAAAGAGATGAGCTGGTAATTGTCACATTGCTTTTTTGTGGGAGCTTGCTGTGCACAAATTAGCTACCGCATTTCCTATATTATCCCGAGAACAAACTTTAAAAAAGGGCTCAAGCCTCAGTTAGGAATTGGCGAAAGGTCACAATAATGAGCAACACGCTCTTTCATGGCAATTAGTGGCAACTGTTTCTGGGAATAAAACTTTCCGTGGGACAAGATAAAGTCTTCAACAACCGCCGCCATATACCCCCCTTTGTTAGAATCATACAGCACAGCTCAAGCTATTCGGCCAGCTCTTTGAAAGCATTATCCGATTAGTCCCACTAGCCCCTGTTCTTTTCCCACAGCCCTGCACATTTTTGCGCCTTAATTATCCAATCCTGTTTTGAAAATTATTTTTGAATCTGCTTCCATCGTCCTTTCAGGCAGCGGATTCCAGATCACAACAACTCTACAATAAAAAAAATTCTCCACATCTCCCCCTCTGGTTCTTTTACCAGTTATCTGTGTCCCTCTGGTTACCGATCGTCCAGCCACTGGAAACAGTTTCTCCTTATTTACTCTATCAAAACCCTTCATAATTTTGAACGCATCTATTAAATCTCCTCTTAACCTTCTCTGCTCCAAGGAGAACAAACCCAGCCCCCCTTTCCTGTTCCTATCAAAACCCTTCGTTATTCCTGATTTCCCCTGATATTCAATAGATAGAGACAGAAAAGAAATGAATGAAAAGACAGCACCTACCATGCATCAATATCAGCAGTCAGAGTGGCTTCAAGTTCCCTCAACCAGCTAAATCTATTTAAAGGCTGCAGCTGTCCTGCAGGAACACACTAAGGTTTAAGCATTGATGCAAATCAAGGGGGAGATTTAGTGCCTCGTAACAAGGGGGTGTGAGGGTCCTGTGGCCAGTGAGTGGCTGCACTGTTTTAAAGTGACAGGGCCTTTTTTGTTCAAATGAGCAGGCTAGCTTTCAAAAATCCGTCAAGAGAAATGTAACTGCTTAACTCCTCAGCTGACCTCTTAACATCAAATCATCTCTGACATTTGACTGTACCGTGTTAATTAGGTGTCTGCTGAATGCATTAAAATGGTAAACTACAGCTGGATTTTGCAGGACAATATCCCACTTGTAATATCGGACAACATGTTTTTTAAATAAAAGGAGACTTGCAATTATATAGCACTTTTCATGACTTCAGGACATCCCAAAGTCTGTCACAGCCTTTTGAAGTCACTGTTGTCATGTAGGAGATGCAGCAGCCAATTTGTGCACAGCAAGGTCCCATGAACAGGAATAAGGACAAGGCCATCTGTTTTAGTGATTTTGATTGAGGGAAAAATATTGGTCGAGGCAACAAGGAGAAGACCCCTGCTCTTTTTATGTCTGCCTGAGAGGGCAGATGGCGGCTTCGGTTTAATGTTGCATCTGAAAGACAGTTCCTCCGATAGCACAAAGCTACCTCATGTTAAATTCCAGAAAGCATGTTGTGGAAGGGTAATGCTGGATATTTGCTCATTCTTGAAGAAAGAGCAGATGAGATATGTTGTGTTCCAAAACTGGCATATAGTCTGGCCTCTGAGCACACATAGACGAGTCACTGGATCTTTTAGAACAGTTCTTTCCCGGCAATGTTGAGAATTAATTTTGCAGGTTTTTCTTCAAAGACAGGAGACAAGATGAGTTGACACAGTGGACTTCTCAGGGTCTTTTAGAGAGATGCTGGAAAGCTGTGCTGGGTTGTTGTCTTCGTCCTTGGGAATTCTCTTCTCTCCTTGGAAGTTCTCTTTTCTCCTTGGAAGTTCTGTTCCTTTTTATAGAGTTCAACTCCAACTCAAAACAATTCAAACGCGAAACTGACAACAGGAGGCCAACCTTTTGACCTCCATCAATCTAAAGCTGTCACTTCTTTGTAAACAACTTCTCCAGGTGTCCAGATTTCTCTGTTGTTTATTGAGCTGGAAGGCAGGTGGTTTCCCGGAAAGGCCTGTTGTTGTTGTTGCTGGAAGTCAGCTGGTTCCCCAGAATGGCTTGTTTTTGATGCTGGAAGTCAGGTGGTTTCCCGGAAAGGCTTGTTTTCCTCACAAGACCTCTTAGTGCCCTGTTTAAGTAACATTTCCAGGGACTGTTTTTCAAAGTCAAGTGGCCTTTACATGACCCCCTTTGAAAACCCCAAAGTTCAACATTTCTTCAATCTTTCAAAAATGAATCCTCAAAAAATATAGTTAACAAAACACAGAGGCACTTTTGTAACATGTCTCAGAGGCAAGATTGCTATCACTGAGCCAAGGCTGACTATATACGGATATACGGTCAAAATGAAAAATGCTACTTTGACTTTGCAGAGGCTACAGGATTGTGTTTGCACATTGGGAGAGATTTCATCTGACCTAATGAGGTCCCGGGGTCATTCCACAAACCCTAACAGCAACCTATCCAGTTTATTATAGAACTATGAGTCTTGGCAATAGGTGCCAGCATATTATTTGACTGTAGAAGGCATCACATTAAATCACCATCCATTCCTGACCTGATGTGCATAGGCTTGCATTTCCAGCATTTCAAATGAAATTGGTCCAGGGGTCGTGAGGCTAATTAAGGGCTTTAGATATCTGGAGCTACCCTACCCTACCTTCTGTTCCTCTATCTGTGGCCTCTACATCTGCACTGAGTGTGATGAAGGGAGTTTGGTAAGTGAGTGAATTTTAAGGGTTACTCTCTCAAGACGAGTTTTTGTTTTGTTTACATCTAGCAATTAATTGAAATTCCTGTTTCAGTTAAGAGGTAGGTTAAGTTTCTTGCGGTTTTAAACAGGGGTATACTAACACTCTGAGAATAGCTGTAGCTAGTTAATTAGGTAGCTAGCTTAAACTGGTTTCTGAACTTTAGCAGAGTTGACACAGCATTGTTTTCAGAGAGTATAAATTCAGGGACTCACTGAGTGCTGCTGGAGGGCATAGAGTCTGAAGAAGGGAATTTGGTAATTGAGGGAGTTCGGTAAGGAGGGGAACTATAAGAACAAAATAAATTTGAGTGCACAGAGTGTAAAGTGGGAGTTTGGTGCATGAGGGAGGGGCTCCTTTCTTTCTTCTACCTTTTTTCAGCCTCCAGTAGCTGCCTCTCTCTTCAGTTCAGGGGAAGAAGTTGATTGGTGAGTAACTGGTAAGTTATTTTATTGCTCATTGTAATAAAAAGTTTTAAAAGTTACATTATGGCAGGTCAGCTTGACCAAGTGGAATGTATGCCCTGCGGTATGTGGGAAGTCATGGACGCTCCCTGTGTCCTAGACAAACATATCTGCAGGAAGTGTCACCAGCTGCAGAAGCTTGAGTAGGCAAAACAAAGGCGAGCATCAACTAGGCTTAGAATGCAGAATGTCAAGAAGACAAGGTGAAGGGCACTCTACCTGAATGCATGCAGCAGTCGCAACAAGGTTGTGGACTTAAAGGCCCAACTAGCGGTAAATGGGTATGATCTAATTGCCATAGCAGAAATGTAGCTACAGGTGACCAAGACTGGGAACTGAATATTCAAGGATATTTGACATTTAGGAAGGACAGGCAAAAAGGAAAAAGAGGTGGTGTTGCGCTGATAATAAGGGATGGGATCAGTACATTAGTAAGGGAGGATCTCAGATCGGAAGAACAAAATGTGGAATCTGTTTGAGTGGAGCTAGGAAACAGCAAGGGGCAGAAAACATTGGTAGGAGATGTTTATAGGCCACCAAACGTAGTGGTAGTGTGGGGCATGGTATTAATCAGGAGATTAGAGAAGCATGTAGCATGGGCAATACAGTAATCTTGGGTGACTTCAATCTGCATATAGACTGGGTAAAGCTAATGAGCACTAATGCTGCGGAGGATGAGTTTCTGGATTGTGTTAGGGATGATTTTCTAGAGTAGTATGTCAAGGGATGAGTGACCACAATATGGTAGAATTTTACATAATATTTGAATTTGAGGTAGTTCAATCTGAAGCCAGGGTGTTAAATTTGAACAAAGGAAATTTTGGAGGTATGAGGGGCAAATTGGCTGAGGTGGATTGGGAAAATACATTAAAAGATATGACAGTACATAGGCAATGGATAGTCTTTAAAGAAATATTACATAGTTTACAGCAACTATACATTCCTTCAAGGCACAAAAACCCCAAAAGAAAAGGCAGTCAACCGTAGCTAACAAAGGAAGTTAAGGATTGTATAAGATTAAAAGAAAAGGCCTATAAAGTAGCCAGATTTAGTAATAAACCTGATGATTGGGAGGATTTTAGAATACAGCAAAGGAGGACCAAGAAACTGACAAAGAAAGGGAGAATAGAATATGAATGTAAACTAGCAAAAAATGTAAAAATGGACTGTAAAAGCTTCTGTAGGTACGTAAAAAGGCAGAGTCAGGAGAATTTATAATGGGGAATGGAGAAATGGCAGAGAAGCTAAATGATTACTTTGTGTCTGTCTTCGCTGCGGAAGATACAAGAAATCTCCCAGAATTAGAGATCTAAGAGATTAGGGGGAATGAGGAATTGAAAGAAATTAGTATTAGTAAGAAGGTTGTATTGGAGAAATTAATGGGGCTGAAGGTTGATAAGTCCCCAGGACCTGATATTCTACATCCCGGAGTGTTGAAAGAGGTAACTATGGAGATAATGGATGCATTGGTGATCATCTTCCAAAATTCTATAGACTCTGGAGTGGTTCCTGCAGATTGGAAATGTCATCCCACTATTTAAGAGAGGGAGAGAGAAAACAGGGAATTACAGACCTGTTAGCCTTACATCAGTTGTTGGGAAAATGCTAGAATCTATTCTAAAGGATGTGATAAATGGACACTTGGATAATATTGATCTGATTGGGCAGAGTCAACATGGATTTATGATTGAGAAATCATGTTTGATGATGTTACTAACAGAATTGATAAAGGGGAGTCAGTGGATATAGTATACTTGGATTTTCAAAAGGCCTTTGATAAAGTCGCCACAGGAGGTTGGTGAGCAAGATTAAAGCACATGGGACAGGAGGTAATATACTGGCATGGATTAAGGATTGGTTAACAGGCAGAAAACAGAGAGTAGGAATAAATGAGTCATTCTCACATTGGCAGTCTGTGACTAGTGGGGTACCGCAGGGATCAGTGCTTGGGTCCCAGCTGTTCGCAATATATATCAATGATTTGGATGTGGAGACCAAATGTAATATTTCTAAGTTTGCGGATGACACAAAACTAGGTAGGAATGTGTGTTGTGAGGAAGTTGCAAAGCGGCTTCAAGGGGATTTGGAAAGACTTCGTGAGTGGGTAAGAACAGGGCAGATGAAATATAATGTGGAAAAATGTGAGGTTATTCACTTTGGTAGGAGGAATAGATGTGCAGAGTATTTCTTAAATGGGAAAAGATTAGAAAGTGTAGATGTACAAAGGGACCTGGGTGACCTTGTCAATAAGTCACTGAAAGTTAACATGCAGGTGCAGCAAGCAATTAAGAAGGCTAATGGTATTTTTTAGATTTAGATTTTAGAGATACAGCACTGAAACAGGCCCTTCGGCCCACCGAGTCTGTGCCGACCATCAACCACCCATTTATACTAATCCTACACTAATTCCATATTCCTACCTCATCCCCACCTGTCCCTATATTTCCCTACCACCTACCTATACTAGGGGCAATTGCTAATGGCCAATTTACCTATCAACCTGCAAGTCTTTTGGCATGTGGGAGGAAACCGGAGCACCCGGAGAAAACCCACGCAGACACAGGGAGAACCTGCAAACTCCACACAGGCAGTACCCAGAATTGAACCCGGGTCGCTGGAGCTGTGAGGCTGCGGTGCTAACCACTGCGCCACTGGTATGTTAGCCTTTATCACAAGAGGATTTGAGTACAGGAGTAGTGAAGTCTTGCTTCAATTGTATAGAACCTTGGTTAGACTGCACCTGGAATACGGTGTGCAGTTTTGGACCCCTTACTTTAGGAAGGATATTATTGCCACAGAGGGAGTGCAACGAAGGTTCACCAGACTTGTTCCCGGGATGGTGGGACTGTCCTATGAAGAGAGATTGGGGAAACTAGGCCTGTATTCTCTAGAGTTTCGA
Source organism: Heterodontus francisci (assembly GCF_036365525.1). NCBI lineage: Eukaryota > Metazoa > Chordata > Chondrichthyes > Heterodontiformes > Heterodontidae > Heterodontus > Heterodontus francisci. The sequence goes on from NC_090418.1 coordinate 4,487,454, forward strand.
AGAATGAGAGGTGATCTCATTGAAACCTACAAAATACTTAAAGGGATAAACATGGTAGATGCAGCTAAGATGTTTCCCCTGTTTGGGGAGTTTAGAACCAGGGGACACAATTTCAAAACAAGGGGGAAGCCACTGAGGACAGAGATGAGGAGAAATGTCTTTCCTCAGAGGGTTGTGAATCTTTGGAATTCTCTACCCCAGAGGGCTGTGGAAGTTCAGTCATTGAGTATGTTTAAAGCAGAGATTGACAGATTTCTAAATAGCAATGACATAAAGGGATATGAGGATAGTGTGGGAAAAAGGCATTGAAGTGGATGATCAGCCATGATCATACTGAATGGTGGAGCAGGCTCGATGGGTTGAATGGCCTACTCCTACTCCTGTGTTCCTATCTTTGACCTTCTCCATCTACAAAGAGCCACTTGTGTTTCATTCTCTATTTTGTCACCAACTCTCTCCTCTTGTCAGTGTGTCTCATTCTCTCTGTCTCTAACTGCTGTCAGTGTGCCCTTGTATTACCCATTGCTGTTCTCAACATAATTCAACCTGCTCATCTAAGGGCAATTCAGCTCCTGCATACTGTTATCAGATGCAAAAAGACAAACAGTGCATCTATCACAGATGACTATCTCTCCTCTCTGCAGGTCTGCCCCTGATTCTGTAGCACTAGGTTTTATCGCCCCTGATCAGTGACCCTGGGGTTTTAATCACCCTTGATCTGTCACATTGCGCCTGGTTTGTTTACGTATTCAGGGAGACCTGGGAGCCTAGCTGGCTGCCACCCCCCATGGAACTGGTGCTCTAAGAATATGAGAATGAATGTACCCTTCATCACGCCATAGATCCGTAACTGTACTTTGCTCGTCCCTTTCTGCATAACTGTCTGTTTAGTGTCAGTGGCTCAGTGGGTAGCATTCTTGCCTCTCAATCAGAGGATTGTGGCTTCAAGTCCCACTCCAGGGACATTGGCACATTAGCTAGGCTGACACTCCCAATGCAGTACTGAAGGGGTGCTGCACTGTCAGGGGGCAGAAGCGAGGGAGTGCTGCACTGTCGGAGGTGCTGTCTTTCGGATGAGACTTTAAACAGAAACCCCGGCCACACCACCCGACCCTGACATCTGCCCTCTCAGGTGTTCAGGGAGAGTTCTCCCTGCTTTCCTCCACAGGGATTTTATCCCTCAGCCAAAATCACTAAAAAAAACAGATTATCTGGTCAGTGTCACATTGCTGTTTGTGGGATCTTGCTGTGTGCAGATTAACTGCTGTGTCTCCCACTTCTCAACAGTGACGACACTTCAGAGAGCACTGATTGGGGACACTGGCTAAAACAAATTAACACTACAGCAAACAAGCACCCGCCCCGGCTCCAGCAGCAAAAAGCAGGCATTTCCAATCAGACAGACACTGCATCTCATATCTGCCTCTGAATTATGGGTGAGCTGTTTATTGGGAGGTAAAGAGCGGAGTTGGGCTAATTATACCGGGAGGAAGCTGCAAGGGTAACAATAGATCCTTGTGTCTTTCTGCGAGAACAACATTGAGCTGCTTTCCGGTGACATTTCCGCAAGTTATTCTGCGTGTCCTGTCATTGACACCCCGGGAAGTTGGGATGTGGAGGTCAGATACTGTTAACAGGAACAGCAGCTGTCAGCGCCCAGCCTGAATCCACAGGCTCTCACCCAGCAATTGTCCACCTTGGGCGAAAACCTTCCTCTGTCACTATCTCTCCATATCTCTAACACAGGATAACTTGCCTGCCTACAGGTATTTAGACTTTTATTTCACTTACACTCACAGTAAATCTCTCTCCACAAACTCAGATTAAAGCAAAAACCAGCCAACACCGGTGGTGTCAGACAAACGGCAGAACTAGGAGGCATAGAGCAGCGCAGCGAGTTGTTGGGTACCAACTGGACCAGAGTTATACTGAGGGCTGTAAGTCAAACTCTGCCCGTCAGGAAGGGCACTCGATGTCAACCCATCTTACCTTTGCCACTCTATTTATACCCATCTTTCTGTCTGCTCGCTATTTTCCATCTCTCCATCCCTATCTCTGTCTTTAATTCACTATATCGCTCCATCATGTTTGCCCCCCTCAATTCCTGTTTTACTGACTCACTTAATCTGTACCCGTTATTTCTACTTGGCTATAATGTTCTGTCTGTAATTGTTTCTGTTTGACTCTCTCTCCATCCATCCAATTTCCTGTCCTGTCTCTTGCTCTCTCTCTCTCTCTCTCTATCTGACTCTCATTTTGTATCTGCATTTCTCTATTTCTGACTGTCTCTAAATCAGACTCTCTATCCATTTCAGTTTCCCTATCTGTGCCCCTCTGTCTGGTGACTTTCCCCTATTTGACTCTATCTGTATCTCTATTTCTGTCTAACCTTGTCAGCTATATCTATCTCTGATTATGGTCTGTGTGTATCCTCAGAAACTCCAATGGAAGTGAATTATAGGATGTGTACTCAGTTCTCCTGCACAAGTCTATGACCTCACTCCCTTTATTCTCCTATCAAGGGGTGGGTGAGTGCAGCATAACTGGATTAAGAGAAGCTGTGTGCAACCCTGCACGAGGTTTCACAGCAGTGTAATTACACTTCCAGTAGCAGAGCCTTCCATGGGAGAGAGACGGTCGTCTATTAATAAGATTAGAGGATTTACTCATAGCCATTTACAGGACATTTTGCCCCTTGGTAACAAAATGTAACACAGTCTATTTATATTAAACAGCGGTATTTAAGATCTGTTGGATGGTTCTCCAATTTCACTGAAGGTGATATTAGGAGGATGGAGATTTCTGCAGATATATGGGATCTGTATTTACAGCATCAGTCCAGTTCCCTTTCCTTTATTTTTGAACCGACAGATCCAAAAGAGTACAGCCTGAGTTTGTGGCCCCCCACGAATGTCTGGGATCAGCAGATAAATAATTAAATAAATAGCACAGGGCATCTCTTATTGCCCCCGGTACTATGAACAACTTAATAACAACAACCGTAACTTGCATTTATATAGCGCCTTTAATGTAGTGAACCGTTCCAAGATGTTTTGTGGGACAGTAATCAGACAGAATTTGACACCGAGCAATGTAAGGAGATATTAGGATAGGTGATCAAAAGCTTGGTCCAAACTGTAGGTTTTAAGGAGCATTTTAAAAGGAGAAGGACAGAGGTGGAGAGGCAAACAGTTTAGGAGGGAATTCTAGATTTAGGTCCCAGATGGCGAAAGGCATGTGAAGTGCTTTGGGATTTATCATCACATTAAAGGTGCTGTATAAAATAAAAGTTGTGGTAGGATTACGTTTATATATACACATTCATAACTATGATTTGGATATAGCATAATATATTCATGTATGAATTATGTGTCACGTCTCATGTATCTATTTTCAATATTTGAATCTAGGAATAATATTTATTTGATATAAATACAAAGGTAGGGCAATATCTACATGTGTGGGGTGTTACACACTCGAGGTATAAAAAGGTATAATGATATACCAGGTAAAATACATGTAAACTTATATAAAAATCACACTGCATAGAAGGAGGTCATTCAGCCCATCATTCCTGTGCTGGCCCTTTGAAAGAACTATCCAACTCCCTTCTGCTCTTTCCCCATAGTCCTGCAATTCTTTTGCTCTCCAGTATTTCTCCAATTTTCTTTTGAAAGTTACTATTGAATCTGCTTCTACCACCCTTTCAGGCAGTGTAAAAAAAATTATCCTCACCTCCCCTTCTGGTATTTTTATCTTAAATCTAAATCTTCTAATTACCAACCCTCCTGCCAGTGGAGTTTCTCTCTATTTACTCTATCAAAACTCCTGAGTGTTTTGAACACCTCTGTTAAATCTTCCCTTTACCTTTTCTGCTCAAAGGAAAACAAGCCCAGCTTCTCTCATCTCTCCACAGAACTGAAGTAATAGGTATACACTATCCTAACTGATGAGAGCGAAGGCCATTTCCTCTCTTCTCCTTACCCAATAAAGTCAAACCTTCCCCCAGGTTTCCTCCCTGCCCAAGCTCTGAACCTCTGTCATTCTCTAGTTTCTCTCCTATCTCCCCTCATTCCCTGTCTGAGCTCCTCTCATCCATGAGCCCCACCTCCTGCCCCCTCCATTCCCACTAAGATGCTGCATCGCCCAACTTCTCTTCCTGGCCCCCATGTTAGGTGACACTGTAAATTACTCCCTCTTTGCAGGTCCTATCATCATCACCATCAGCAGCCTTCCCCTCCTCAGAACACCCTCGACCGTTCTGCCTTTGCAAACTACTGTTCCATTCCCGACCTGCTTTTCCTCTTAAGTCCTTGAAAGTTTTGCCACCTTGCAAATCCGTACCCAGCTTTCCAGCAACTCCCTGTGAATCTCTCCAGTCAGAGTCACAAATGGCATCCTCTGTGACTGTGACTGTGGTGAACTGTCTGTCCACATTCACTTTGATCTATCTGCAGTCTTTGACCTGGTTGACTGCACCATCCTTCTCCTCTGTTAACCAACTTAATAGGACTGCCATCACCTGCTTCAACTGTGACCTATAAAATCATAGCCAGCACATCTCCAGTCATGGTTTCTCTGTCCACCATTACCCATGGAGACCACAAACCATCTATCCTCGTCCTCTCCCTCATCGACATGGTTTCCCTTGGAGGCATCATCCAAAGAAGGGGCTCAGTTTCCACATGTACATCAGCTCTACCTCTCCATTACTGCTCTTGACCCCTCCACTGCCTTTCTGTTGTCAGACTGCTTGTTCTTCATTAAAACACAATTCCCCCTACCTTCTCCTTCCAACAACAACCTGCATTTATATCGCACCTTTTAATGTAATACAATATCTCACAGTGCTTCAATGGAGCATTATCAAACAAAATTGGACATCAAGCCACATAAGAAGACACTAGGATAGTTGACCAAAAGATTGATCAAAGATGTAGGTTTTACGCAGTGTCTTGTAAAGATTGGCTGAGAGGTTTAGGGAGGGAATTCCAGAGCTTCAGGCCTAGGCCGCAAAGGGCATGTCTGCCAATGGCGGAGCGATGGAAAGTTCAGCATGTGCAAGAGACCAGAATTGGAGGAGTGCAGAGGTCTTGGGGGTTTGAGGGGCTGGGGAAGGTTACAGAGAGCAAGGGAGGAGTGAGATCATTATCACATCTATAAACACTGACACCTTCTCCACAAGATAGGAAAAAAACATCTGTAGCTGGTTCTGATTGGAAAACCCAGTCAAGGCTACTGGGCAACCATCCAATTCATTCCACTCTGATTCTACTGTTGGGCTGCACATGGTCCTGTAATAAGGTCAGCCTCACATTCACACTGGTCAGACCACATCTGGAGTACAGCACTCAGCCCTGGGCACCAACCCTCCAGAATGATATGTTGGCCTCGGAGGGGTTGCAGCACAGATTCACCAGTGATACTGGGCTTAAAGGGGTTAAATTATGAAGCCAGGTTGCACAAAGAGTAGTGGAAATGTAAAACTCACTCCCTTAAAAAGCTTTCAAAGCTGGAGGTGAATTGAAATTTTAAATCTGAGATTGATAGATTTTGTTGGGTAAGGGTATTAAGGGTTACAAAACCAGGGTAAGATACACATCAGCCATGATGTAACTGAATGATGAAATAGGCTTGAAGGGCTGAATGGCCTACTCCTGTTCCTATGTTCCAACACTGTCTGGACCTAGAGGATTATTGCAACAGCTCCACTGGTTTGCTAACAACTTAAGTAATGGAATGAGAATGAGCACTTTCCTTTCATGGACCACAAAGAATCCATTTGGGCTGCAGGGTTGTTGCTGCATTGGGATGGTGACAATGGTGTGTGAAACAAGGAGATTAGAAGATCAAGTCACCCCTTGATCAAGGTGTTCAAAATGTTAAAAGGATTCAATAGAGGAGATATTGAGGAAGTAATTTCTCTCCTGGAGGAATCGCAAACAAGGGGTTATAACCTTAAAAGAACTAGACTGTTTCGGAGCAAAATCAGGAAGCACTGTTTCAAACAAAGGGTAATGGAAATGAGGAACTTTCCCAAAAACCCGGGGGATCTTTGGATCTTTCAAGACTGGGATCGACAGGTTTTTGTTGGGTAAGAGTAAATGGAGTTGATGTACAGATCTTCCATGATTGAATTGAATAGCAGAGCAGGCTCGAGGGGATGAATGTTCTCCTCCTGTTCTAGAGGAACCTTTACTTTCCATCCTCTGGTCTGGGAGTACTTAGTGCTGACACTGGGTGCCTGAAATGAAAAGTGCTTCACTGCTCAACATCAAGAACAAAACCACCAAATTAATGCAAAAAAAAAACCAAATAATTCTTACAAGTTGCAATAAATGAAAAGGAACAAACTTCTCTCCACAGTAATTGGACAACATTTCATATCCATGCAAGCATTATTCAACAGGGAACACTACCCCTGTCCAAAGTTCCCCACACCAATCTGCCCCTTGTGTAGCTGTTTGGAGACTGTCTCTTTTTGCATTTCACTAAAGTACCAGATACAGAGGTGCAAAATAATCGATTACAATTCTTGCAGAGGTGAGTACCCTTCCTGCAAGCGTCACACTCATTTCCTTTAGCATGTTCCTGGTAACACTTTAGTCACCAGAGCTGTTATCAGGGATGAGCAACGCCACCGGAGGGCTGTGACTGGCCTGACAACTGCTCATATAACAGCAGCTACTGGGCTCCAGGCTTAATTCATTATTCAACCACTTTATCCTCAAAAAAAGCAAAAGATGCTGCAAATCTGAAAGGTCACAGATCTGAAACGTTAACTCTGGTTTGTATCTCCATAGATGCTGCTTGAATATTATGCTAAATATTTCCAGCATTTTCTGTTTATGTTTCAGACGCTTTAACTTGTTTGCATCGCATTCCCCCCCCCCCCCCCCCCCACCTCTGCCCCTTAAGCCTCAATGCAATTAAACCCAAGACTGATGCACGGAGGAATCTCCTGTCAATGTGGGCTTCAGTGCATCCAAGGAGCTGTGTGGCTCCCTGCACCCAACAGCCAGAACTATTAGAAGGTGCTGGGGATTTGGGAGGGTTTTATTTAGCACTCGTTCTGCGACAACTACACGTTACAGGGGTTAAAAACAAAACAAAAATAACCTGAAGCTTTTTTGTAACCCCCCAAAAAAATCCAAACCACAAATAGCACAGGCGCCTTATTATTATGGCGTTGTCATGGGCACCCGAGAGGGATCGATTGCTGTCTGTCTCTATCTCTCTTGCAAGGTGATGCGTTGCAATTTTTTTGACCCTTGCACACACTGACTCAAATCCTGTGGGATTCGTGTTGAAAACAGACACACATTGAAATAGCAATTCTCTGAATCTCTTGCTCGCCGATTATCCGCGATGTTAATTTCACAGCCCTCCTTCCAAAAGGCGATGCATTCAAAAATAAGGGGAACACACATATAAAAATAGATGATCCGGTTCGTCCAAACAGCATGCATTCGTTGCAGAATGGAGAAGTAACATGTAGAAAAGGTCCAGATACCTTACCTGTGGCTGAATGGATGGTGCACACACACACCGGGCAGTCAGTTGCAGATTGCAGGTAGACGAGGTACCAGCAATGGTACTTGTATCGCTTCATCCAAGGTTGTATGTTGTGTGTAGGGTGGGGGGGTGATGATGATGAGCAAATGGGAAGAGTCTCGCGATGTTTGCTAAGGAGCTGCGGGGGCCGAGTGTCCGCATTTGTACAAGGAGGAACTGGGTGGGATGGGACTGGGCAAAGGGAGAAGATCCAGAGGGTTCACTGCTCGGATTAACTGATAGTGCATTCGCCACCTGCCATCCCAGGACAAGCGGCTGCTTCTCTCTTCCACCTGGGAGGACAAGTTAATGTCACAAAATAGTTAAAGCATTCTATTTAAGTCGGATTGTGCACAACCAAAGGTACTTTGCTCTCCTTAAAAAGACTCCAAAATAATTATTCCATTATTTCCCAGTGAAACTGACATTTGATATTTTACACTGTGCACAGAATAGTGCAATGCATTTCTCCTCATGTTGCAAAGATTGATCTCTCCTTTTAAGTCTTTGATTTCCATTCTGATTCAGCTCATCTCTGTTGTATGGAGAAATTTTTTTTTTGGACAATTAACAAAAATTGGGACACAACAAGATGTGTGCATGAACAGTACACATTCCAGCTCTCAGTTCTGTAGGTAAAGCTTTTTGAGAATTAACTACACCAAGATCTAATACGTGCTTCACTATTACAAAAGCAAAATACTGCGGATGCTGGAAATCTAAAATCAAAGCAGAAAATGCTGGAAATGCTCAGCAGGTCCGGCAGCATCTGTGGAGAGAGAAACAGAGTTAATGTTTCAGGTCAATGACCCTTCTTCAGAACTGGCAAAAGTTAGAAATGTAATAGGTTTTGAGCAAGTGAAAGAGGGGGGGGGGGGGTGGTGGGTGGTGTGGGAGGAAGGCTTCTTTAACTCTTGTTGTGATACGCACAGAGCTAAAAAACCAGCTTTCACCCACAGAAAAATATCTCCTATAACAGACACAACACAGGTGTCTGAGGGAGAGGCTCAGTCATTCAATTCAAATACAAACATCTCATGGAGGTGATTTTAATTATGATGAAGAGGCAACGTCTTTTTGTGTTTGACAGTTTTTAAAATCTGCTTGGTCCCAGTTGCTCACCAGAGATATTTTTCAGTCTGCCTGGTTCAAATTGGAGAGTCTGTCTGAAGCTTTTGCAGAATGACAGACAGCCCAGTTAGCTTCGAAGAACAATGAGAATAAGAAGTGAACTGTCATAAGAGCGTACATGGCATGCCAGTCATGGATATTTACTATTTTTTTTAATTTGAAGAGTTTATTAAGTTGTCAGCCTTGGCTCAATAGGTAGCACTCTCGCCTCTGAGTCAGAAAAATGTTGGGTTAAGCCCCACTCCAGAGATTTAAGCACATCATCCAGACTAATACTTCAGTGCAGTACTGTGGGAATGCTACACTGTTGGAGGTGCCGTCTTTCAGATGAGATGTTACACTGAGGCCCTTTACGTTCTCTCAGATGGATGTAAAAGGTCCTATGGCACGATTCAAAGAAGAACAGGGAAGTTTTCCCTAGTATCCTGAACAACCTTTATCTCTCAAACACCATCACTAAAACAGAATAATTTATTTTGTTGCTGTTTGTGGGGTTTTGTTGTGTCCAATTTGGCTGCTGCATTTCCTACATAGCAGCAATGACTACACTTCAAAAATACGTTATTGGTTACACTTGCAAGTTCTTTCCTTCAAGCTTTAACTGCCGCTGTAAAATCTGTCACTGTTTATTCTTTTACTGTTTAATAAACATTTTTGACAGTTAATGCCTATGTCAAAGTTTTGTACAGCATTGTTTTGGTGTCTTCCAAAGTTAAGGAAGATCATGCCAGGACGCATGATAACACTGCTCAGCTGTAATAAAGTAAAGGAGATTTTCTGTTTGATCGCTGGGCATGCTTACTAATTTAGTTAGGAGGTGAGAGGACCAATCTGGTCCCATTCCTTGAATTGCAATGCATTATCTCACTGAAACAGTCAGCCCATTTAGAAATGCCAATGACATCATCCCTGCAAAAACTTAGTGTAAAGATAAGTTGCAGAAAGTGCAAGTTGAGTTCTCAGCACTTCTAGATTGTGTAGCTCAGCAGAGTGCGATTATGCAGAACCCATCTTCCTGCAACAAACTGCCTGACATCCCTTTTCCATTTAATCCTCAAGAAGTGTAAATCAATGTCATTGGATGCACTTAGCTGCTTTTTCAAATATCTTTTGCTAATTAACAAATTGCTTTTCGATCTTGTTCAAAACCAACTGCTGAAGACAGGGAAATATTTGACAAATGGTCCTCTTTTTATTACAAAGCTGCAAATTGTTAAAAAAAAAACATCTGGGTACTTCTCTGCACCATATCCATCTTTCTATCAAAAATATATTAAACAGCTTACGTGAGCAGGTAATCTTTATTCCATTACGAATTCCTGTGGCCACTTTTATGATGGGAAATCCCACATGAACTTGTCACGCTGTAATTACACCCTCCCAATAATGTCGCCATTGTAGCGATGCCATTGGTGAGAGGGTTTAATAATAGTGTTATGTTTACATGGCCTGTTCTCAGTATAAATCGAGACAAATGGATTCATAATCAAAACAGAATTTCTGAATTTGTCAGCGCACTCTTGACCTTTAACCTCACTTCACCTGACCAATCTTTGCACATTCTAATTTAGATTGTAATACTAATTTCACACACATTGCATTTCAACTTTGCACCTTATTTTTGCCTAAGAACATTACTCTTCAAAGAGGTAAACGAGCACATCATCCTGGAGGAAAAAAGATAATAGAACCTGAGGTTCATACCTCTGAAGCAGGCCATTCGGCCCACCGAGTCCATACCGGCCCTTTGCTAGAGCAAACCCAAACTAATCCTACTGCTGTGATCTCTCCTCAAACCTATGTCTGCCTCTAGTTCAAACATATATCTACTCTTCCGCTGGGTATTGCATAGAGAAATAGGAGTAGGAGATGAAAAATGAAATTGAGCTCAATAGTTTCATATTGATTCCAACTTAGTTTGAACCCGAGACGGCTTTGGCCTCCCTGTCTCTGTAACCTCCTCTGGCCCTTCAGCCTTCTGAGATCTCTGCGCTCCTCCAACTTTGACTTCTTGCCTGACCCTCATTTCCTTCATTCCACATTGGCAGCCATGCCATCAACCAGCTAGGCACCAAGCTTTGGAATTCTCTCCCTAAATTTCTCTCCGTCGATCTCTTCCTTTATGTTGCCGCTTAAAACCTACCTCTTTCACCAAGATTTTGGTCATCTTTCCGAATATCTCATGTGGCTTGGTGTTAAATGTTGTCAGATAAATGGCAGTTGTTGATTAATGCCCAGAGTTACCTTGGCACATTATGTCCTGTGACTTTTGGTCACAGTAATCTTGTCCCTAAATAATCTACGGAAATATTACAATGAATAACTCCCAAGTTAACCACAAATATAAATTCCTGTTTTAAGTACTGAGCACTTCATACCAAATATTTTGTGGAGAATAACCCATTTAGGGATCCTGAGTCTTCTGCCCTTAGGTGAAGAGCTTCGGCCTCCTGTAACAACAGGCTATTTCAAGACAATCACCAACAACTGTGCACACGGTTGGACCACTTTGCAGATCTTTATCACATGGTCCCAAAAGCTCATAAGGATTAATAGAATTGTTGGCACCATTAATGTCACCAGAATGCTTCAGGTTCAGCTCACTCTCGGTCCAGCTCACTCCAGATCCAGCTCGCTCCGGCTCCAGCTCACTCTGGGTCCAGTTTGTTCCAGGTCCAGCTCACTCTGGGTCCAGCTCACTCTGGGTCCAGCTCGCTCCAGGTCCAGCTCGCTCCAGGTCCAGCTCACACCGGGTCCAGCTCACTCCGGGTCCAGCTCACTCCGGGTCCAGCTCACTCCGGGTCCAGCTCACTCCGGGTCCAGCTCACTCCGGGTCCAGCTCACTCCGGGTCCAGCTCACTCTGGCTCCAGCTCGCTCCAGGTCCAGCTGACTCCTGGTCCAGCTCACTCTGGGCCCAGCTCACTTTGGCTCTAGCTTGCTCCAGTTCCAGCTCACTCCGGGTCCAGCTCACTCTGGCTCCAGCTCGCTCCAGGTCCAGCTGACTCCTGGTCCAGCTCACTCTGGGCCCAGCTCACTTTGGCTCTAGCTTGCTCCAGTTCCAGCTCACTCCGGGTCCAGCTCACTCTGAGTCCAGCTCACCCTGGGTCCAGCTCACACCCGGTCCAGCTCACTCCTGGTCCAGCTCACTCCTGGTCCAGCTCACTCCGGGTCAGCTCAGTCCAGGCCCAGCACAGTCCAGCTCCAGCTCGATCCAGGTCCAGCCCAGTCTAAGTCCAGCTCACTCCAGGCCCAGTTCCCTCCGGGTTCTGCTCATTCTGGGTCCAGCTCACTCTGGGTCCATCTCACTCCAGGTACAGCTCACTTTGGGTCCGGCTCAGTCCAGGACCAGCTCACTCTGGCTCCAGTTCACTCTGGCGCCAGTTCACTCCAAGTGCAGCCCACTCCAGGTCCAGCTCATTCTAGGTCCAGCTCACTCCGGGTCCAGCTCACTCTCGGGCCTGCTCGCACCAGGTCCAGCTCACTCCAGGTCCAGCTCACTACGGCTCCAGCTCAGTCCGGGTCAGCGCAGTCCAGGTCCAGCTCACACTGAGTCCAGTTCGTTCCAGGTCCAGTTCTCTCCAGGTGCAGCTCACTCCAGTTCCAGTTCATTCTGGGTCCCGCACACTCTGGGTCCAGCTCGCTCCAGGTCCAGCTCACCCGCGGTCCAGCTCACTCTGGGTCCAGCTCATTCTGGGTCCAGCTCACTGCGGCTCCAGCTCACTCTGGGTCCAGCTCACTCTGGGTCCAGCTCACTGCGGCTCCAGCTCACTGCGGCTCCAGCTCACTGCGGCTCCAGCTCACTCTGGGTTTAGCTCACTGCGGCTCCAGCTCACTCTGGGTCCAGCTCACTCCGGGTCCATCGCACTCCGGGTCCATCGCACTCCGGGTCCATCGCACTCCGGGTCCAGCTCAGTCCAGGACCAGCTCCCTCTGGGTGCAGCTCACTCTGGCTTCAGATCACTCCAGGTCCAGCTCGCTTCGGGTCCAGTTCATTCCAGGACCTGCTCACTCTGGGTACTGCTCACTCTGGGTCCAGCCCACTCCAGGTCCAGCTCACTCCGGGTCCAGCTCACTCCGGGTCCATCTCACTCCGGGTCCATCTCACTCTAGGCCCAGCTTGCTCCAGTTCCAACTGACTCTGGGTCCAGTTGACCCTGGGTCCATCATGACTGGTACTGTCACTTTTAATATCACAATCGCTGGTACTGTCACTTTTAATATCACAATCACTGGTACTGTCACACTGTCACTGTTTATTCTATAACTATTGCTGCCGTCACAATCATTGTAATTACATTATCATTGTTACGGTCACACTTTTAGTAATATTCTTATTACACAAATGCTATTCCTGCCCTGTTACTTGTACACTAGACACTAGCACCATTACAGTCACAGAATCACTGCAGTTACAGTATTACAGCTACACTGTTACTGTCTGACTAACCATGGGACAAACATTTGACTGGACTCCTCCTGTGTCATTGTGCAACTAAACACCTCCATTTTTCATTTCAAAATTGTGATGAATTAAAGGTGACTTTTGGGCATGAACCCGGGCTTGAAAAGAGTGGATTAGATATTCCCAAATCTATTTCACATTAGGATTGTTACAATGAGGAGGGGAAGGAAAAGGGAGAGAAGAACGAAAAAAAAGAGACTGTTAGATCGAGAGAGAAGGGAGAGGAACAGAGAAGTAAAAGAAGCAGCTGGAAGGAGAAAGAGATGGAAAGAGAGACAGAAAATGAAAGGAGAGAGAGAATGAAATTGTTGCATTCACAAAAGGGAGACAGAAAAGGAGACAGAAAATGACAGAGCGAGAGTGAGTTAGTTTATAAATAGGAAGGCGAGAGATAGAACATGAGATAGAAAGAGAAAAGAGAGGGAAAGGGGGACAGAGAAAGTAAAGGAAATTAAATAGAAAGCAGAAGGAAAGAGAAAGGGGATGGGAAAGTGCAGAGCGATGAGAAGAGTGTGTCAAAAAAGGGTGAAAGAGGTGAAAAGGGGAAAAATGTGAAAGAGCAGGTGGATTGAAAAAATGCAAAGTGAAATGCAGTGATGTAACCCTGTGTATTAACACAGGAATGTAACAGAAATGTAACAGAGTGACGTAGCAGACTGATGTAAAAGAATGATGTAACAGTGATGTAATACAGTGATGTTACATAGTGATGTAACTCAGTGATAGAACAGAGTGACGTAATAGAGTGATGTAAAAGAATGATGTAACAGTGATGTAATACAGTGATGTTACATAATGACATAACACAGTGATATAACACAGTGACAAAACAGAGTGATGTAATGCAGTAATGTAACATAATGATGTAACTCAGTGATGTAACACAGTGACGTAACAGAGTGATGTAACAGAGTGATGTAACACAGATGTAACACAGATGTAACACAGGACTATCCGCGTGCCAAACTGCATAAGCAGCATACGATAGACAGAGCTAAGCGATCCCATAACCAACAGATCTAAGCTCCGCAGTCCTGCCACATCCAGCCGTGAATGGCGGTGGACAATTAAACGAATAACTGGAGGAGGTGGTTCCACAAATATCCCCATCCTCAATGATGGGGGAGCCCAGCACATCAGTGTGAAAGATAAGGCTGAAGCATTTGCAACAATCTTCAGCCAGAAGTGCCGGGTTGATGATCCGTCTCGGCCTCCTCCTGAAGACCCCAGCATCACAGATGCCAGACTTCAGCCAATTCGATTCACTCCGCGTGATATCAAGAAACGACTGAAGGCACTGGATACTGCAAAAGCTATGGGCCCTGACAATATTCCAGCAATAGTACTGAAGACCTGTGCTCCAGAACTTGCCGCGCCCCTAGCCAAGCTACAACACTGGCATCTACCCTGCAATGTGGAAAATTTCCCAGGTATGTCCTGAACACAAAAAGCAGGACAAGTCCAACCCGGCCAATTACCGCTCCATCAGCCTACTCTCAATCATCAGTAAACTGTTGGAAGGTGTCATTGACAGTGCCATCAAGCAGCACTTGCTTAGCAATAACCTGCTCAGTGACACTCAGTTTGGGTTCCACCAGGGCCGCTCAGCTCCTGCCCTCATTACAGCCTTGGTTCAAACATGGACAAAAGAGCTGAACTCAAGAGGTGAGGTGAGAGTGACTGCTCTCGACATCAAGGCAGCATTTGACCGAGTATGGCATCAGGGAGCCCTAGCAAAACTGAGGTCAATGGGAATCAGGGGGAAAACCTTCCGCTGGCTGGAGTCATACCTAGCGCAAAGAAAGATGGTTGTGGTTGTTGGATGTCAATCATCTGAGCTCCAGGACATCACTGCAGGAGTTCCTCAGGGTAGTGTCCTAGGCCCAACCATCTTCAGCTGCTTCATCAATGACCTTCCTTCAATTATAAGGTCAGAAGTGGGGATGTTTGCTGATGTTTGCACAATGTTCAGCACCATTTGTGAATCCTCAGATACTGAAGCAGTCCGTGTAGAAATGCAGCAAGACCTGGACAATATCCAGGCTTGGGCTGATAATTGGCAAGTAACATTCGCACCACACAAGTGCCAGGCAATGACATTCTCCAACAAGAGAGAATCTAACCATCTCCCCTTGACATTCAATTGCATTACAATCGCTGAATCTCCCACTATCAACATCTTGGGGGTTACCATTGACCAGAAACTGAACTGGAGTAGCCATATAAATACTGTGGCTACAAGAGCAGGTTAGAGGCTAGGAAACCTGCGGCGAGTAACTCACCTCCTGACTCCCCAAAGCCTGTCCACCATCTACAAGGCACAAGTCAGGAGTGTGATGGAATACTCTGCACTTGCCTGGATGGGTGCAGCTCCAACAACACTCAAGAAGCTCGACACCATCCAGGACAAAGCAG